>NC_084632.1:20474921-20479921 GCF_033978795.1 Nerophis ophidion | reverse complement strand
TTATGTTATTGACTAAAACTGAGCGCCATAAGAAGGAGAACGCAAATTGTAGCTCGAAGAGGAACTGGAATTTTTTTTTTCCATTTTGCCTACCTCTTGTTCTTTTTGGGGTTGCGGGGGGATTCTGGAGCCTATCTCAGCTGTATTCGGGCGGAAGGTGGTGTAAACCCTGGACAAGTCGCTACCTTATCACAGGGCCAACACAGATGGACAGACAACATTCACACACATTCACACACTAGGGCCAATTTAGTGTTTCTATTTACATATACTTATATATGTGTATGTATGTATGTATATACAGTGTGTATATATATATATATATATATATATATATATATATATATATATTGCGCTCTACCACAGTATCGAGCACTATTCTCTGGATAATCCAATCAAGACATATATATATATATATATATATATATATGTGTATGTGTGTGTGTATATATATATATATATATATATGTGTGTATATATATATATGTGTGTATATATATATGTATATATATATATATATGTGTGTATATATATATATATATATATATATATATATATATGTGTGTATATATATATATGTATATATATATATATATATGTGTGTATATATATATATATATATATATATATATATTGCCGTTTTTTAATATAAACTTCTCAGCTTTTTGTTATTTCATGATGCCTGTATCTCTATTTTTACATTTTGATAGTAGGAGATACTTTTTAAAATGATTTAATTTCTTTAAGTTATGTACATTTATATGTAAATATAGATGATGAATCGGGACAGATCCATTAGGAGTTTGAGCAAAAATATGTCTGCTAGGAAATAACTATACACAATAAAATGTTAACAAAATGCTGTGTAACATCCATCCCATCCATCCATTTCTACCGCTTATTCCCTTTCGGGGTCGCGGGGGCGCTCGTGCCTATCTCAGCTACAATCGGGCGGAAGGCAGGGTACACCCTGGACAAGTCGCCACCTCATCGCAGGGCCAACACAGACAACATTCACACTCACATTCACACACTAGGGCCAATTTAGTGTTGCCAATCAACCTATCCCCAGGTGCATGTCTTTGGAAGTGGGAGGAAGCCGGAGTACCCGGAGGGAACCCACGCATTCACGGGGAGAACATGCAAACTCCACACAGGAAGATCCCAAGCCTGGATTTGAACCCAGGACTGCAGGAACTTTGTATTGTGAGGCAGACGCACTAACCCCTCTGCCACCGTGAAGCTGTGTAACATACGTTTTTTTTTTGTAAGTGATACCTTTGTGACATGAAAAAAACACAAGTAATGTAAAAAAAACATTTTTTTTACTTTTTGCATACAGCAGTTTGGCTAATGAAGATGAATTCTAATAAACAAGCTTTGTTCTTATTTTGGTTCAGTACAACAGTTTGGCCAACAAAAATAAAGAGGAGTGACACATCCCACATAGAATACACAATCTCCACAGCCTTTGTTCAGTTCTATGAGATAACAAAACATTTTAGCTTGTATTGATGTTATGTGAACACTGATACGGTTTGCAGTTAAATAAAGGACGAGTAAACATCTCAGTCAACCAACTACAGAGTTTATAAACGTTTACGACACATCGCCTGCTGCATGTTTCCTCACCTCATTAAGTGAAGTGAATTATATTTATATAGTGCTTTTTCTCTAGTGACTCAAAGCGCTTTACATAGTGAAACCCAAACTCCAAGTTACATTTAAACCAGTGTGGGTGGCACTGGGAGCAGGTGGGTGAAGTGTCTTGCCCAAGGACACAACGGCCGTGACTAAAATGGCGGAAGCGGGGATCGAACCTGCAACCCTCAAGTTGCTGGCACGGCCGCTCTACCAACCGAGCTACAGTATACTGTCAGTCATAGCAGCTGATGGGCGCTGTACTGAAAAATATGAAAGAAACATCAAATAGTTCTTCTCCTTCGCTGTATACTTTTAGTGTGGGGACAAGAGCGTCTGTCACCAATGTTGTCCACACCTGTCTCCATCTAAACACCGCAGCACGGCGGGAAAATAACGTTTAACCAAGCCTTTCGCTCCGTTTACTCCGAGGGTAAATAAACCGAGCACAGTCCGTGGAGGTAGTCCGCCATGATTATCAAGCCAAATGACGCTAGCGCTCATGCGCCTGACTTCGTGTCGCCTAAAATGCATTAATAAATGACGGGGTTTCAGTAATAAAATAATCAGACGTCAACAATATCAATAAACGTCGGGATATTTTATCGCAAATTATCATTATACCATTTATTGTTACATCCCTAGTCCATTAACAAATAAAAAGTCATGGGCGGTCACAGTATGTATTTCCCGCTGATGTTGGTACATTTTTTAGGGCATTACAGCAAATAATGAGGGTGGTTGCAGCTTTTGCCGCGGTAAAATTTGAGCCCTGCATCTTAGACTTAGACAAACTTTAATGATCCACAAGGGAAATTGTTCCACACAGTAGCTCAGTTACAAATGATGGAAAAGATGGAAAGGACAACGCAGGTATAAAATAGACTAAAAGCAATATAAAATATGACATATATACATGTAATATATACATACTATGTGTACATAATACATAATTATGTATAATGTGAATTATATTTATATAGCGCTTTTTCTCTAGTGACTCAAAGCGCTTTACATAGTGAAACCCAATATCTAAGTTACATTCAAACCAGTGTGGGTGGCACTGGAAGTTATGCTTTTATTAAATATTGCTATATTCTGATTGAATACAATTTTATACCAATGAGAGCATTTGCAAACTCTGCCAAACTCACACCTATTTGTGTCATGTCTGTTGATCATGTTTTTGTTTGGCCATGTGCTGTTAGTTTTTTGGACACTCAGTTCCAGCTTTTTCACTCTTGTTCTGTCCCCATAGCAACCATTAGTTTCTCCTGTGTCACATTTGGAGTCCGCACCCTTTTTCACTAATCATGTCTATTATTTAAACCGAAAGTTGCCTGGAAGTCAGCCTGGCGACTTTACCTCTACTCACTTCATGCCATGCTACCTCTGTTAATCGTACTGTCCATAGTTTCCCTCCTGCCCATGCCATGTAAGTTTTTGTTTTTTTTAATGCCACAGTTAGTGTATTTTGTTTTTTTATCCATAGTTCTGCCTTTGTGCTTGTTTTGTTTTTATAGCCAAATTGTGTACTTCCGCCCTTTTGCGCGCCTTTTGTTTATTCCTTTTATGAGTAAAATTAAATATGTCTTTACCTTCAGGCCTTGCCCGCTCCAATTTTCCTTTGCATTCCGGAAAAACAAACCCCAAAGTCCGTGATCTGACAATTTGACTGATGAACATTATCACATCACTTATTCAGAAATTATAAATCACGACAAATGAAGATAGACTACTATGAACAGCAACATGTAAGTGTAAAATATATATATATATATATATATATATATATATATATATATATATATATATATATATATATATATATATATATATATATATCTCCTGACGATTGATTGATATATATATATATATATATATATATATATATATATATATATATATATATATATATATATATATATTATGATTTGTATTTTTTTCAGAATCTGCTTGTTTTATTTTTAAACAAAGAAAACAATCTGAAGTTGTCTTTATTTTTAAGTTAGCATGGCATGATTTTACCAGTCCGAACCACTTGGGAATAGATGTTCCTCTATGTGGCCCTGGAGCTAAAATGAGTTTGACACCCCTGTTTTACAACAAGAACACATGTGCCAGTCAATGCAAACTAATTAGGTGCCTGGGGAAAAAGCAAAAGCTCCAAATGGTTTGTTGCGTACGAGATGCTAATTAGAACAGAGTCCATCATCTTATCTCTGCAGGCTCTCTGGCGTATGTTCATTTCGTCCAAACAGTGTCGGCCACTGTTAGGAGGATAAGAATGTGTGCTTTAAAGGAAATGCCGGCCATTGCATTAAGCGTTCAGCCATTAAACAACCCTTTTTATTGAGGGCCACATGGCGCAAATCAGGGCCGCTTGGAACAGTGACTATATACTCTATATCCGGGGTCACCAACCTTTTTGAAACCAAGAGCTACTTCTTGGGTACTGATTAATGCGAAGGGCTACCAGTTTGATACACACATAAATAAATTGCCAGAAAAAGCCAATTTGCTCAATTTACCTTTAATAATATATATATATATATATATATATATATATATATATATATATATATATATATATATATATATATATATATATATATATATAAATGGATATTTCTGTCCGTCATTCCGTCGTACATTTTTTTTCCTTTTACGGAAGGTTTTTGTAGAGAATAAATGATGAAAAAAACACTTAATTCAATGGTTTAAAGGAGGAGGAAACATGAAAAAAATGAAAATTAAATTTTTAAACATAGTTTATCTTCAATTTCGACTCTTTTTAAAACTCAAAATTCAAGCGAAAAAAATGAAGAGAAAAATAAGCTAATTCAAATCTTGATGAAAAAATTAAAAAAAGAATTTAGGGAGCATAATTAGTAATTTTTCCTGATTAAGATTAATTTTAGAATTTCGATGACATGTTTTAAATATGTTAAAATGCACTTTGAAATAAGATTTCAATTTAATTCTACAGATTTTGTAGATTTGCCAGAATAATTTTTGGGGATTTTAATCATAATAAGTTTGAAGAAATATTTCACAAATATTCTTCGTCGAAAAAACAGAAGCTAAAATGAAGAATTAAATTAAAAGGTATCTATTTTTCTTTAAAAAAAAAAAAAAACAATAAAAAAACTATTTGAACATTGATTTAAATTGTCAGGAAAAAAGAGGAAGGAATTTAAAAGGTAAAAAAGTATATTTGTTTAAAAATCCTAAAATCATTTTTAAGGTTGTATTTTTTTCTCTAAAATTGTCTTTCTGAAAGTTATAAGAAGCAAAGTAAAAAAATAAATGAAATGGTTTAAACAAGTGAAGACCAACTCTTTGAAATATTTTCTTGG
>NC_084632.1:20434177-20474901 GCF_033978795.1 Nerophis ophidion | reverse complement strand
ATTACATTTTTAGATTCTTTGTTACACACATGCTGGAGTTGCATGAATTTAGGGAGATTGCGTGTCTTCCAGGAGGTTGCGTGTCTTGCCAGAACACCAGCTCAAATTTTGGAACACCTTGCAACGTGTGGTTAGATCGATATTTAGCTTTTTCGTTTTGCTATGAAAAAATAATTTTTGGGTGTTCTTTGGTATTTTCCAACTCAGGGAATGTGTTGAAGTCTTTGGGGTTAAAACCCCAATGATTTAAATGGGAGGCAATAGTAATTTTTGCTTTTGTTTGGTTATTGTGCACAAGCAACTTTACGTAGTGTTCAATACCACACATTGAATACAGTACTTTATATGATTTACATCAATAATAGCACATTCTAAATGTAATAAGATGAAATACAGCTTTATAAAAGTGTTTTATTGTGTTTACTTTAGTTACCGGCACTTGCTGTAAAATATTTTAAGTTCTATAATCTGTTGTCGAAGTACCAGATCAGGACTCAAAATTGGATCGGATCTGTGGCCAAAAAATTGGATCGGGATCGGAGACCAAAAATGTTCATTTGGGACATTGCGACTCATGGCTAATCTGAATTGAGGAAAAGACAATCGGATGAGTCAATCCTTGGGAAATCTAGACTTGGCAACACAATAGATAAGGCCGATATTGTGAAGGCGACAAGCCATAAAAATGGTAGTTTTGCCAAAGAAAATTTTCATCCAGGCCAAAAATTCTCATATCGTAAAGTTTCAATGACATAAATGGTAGTTTGCATTCACATTAGTGCCAACTAAGAGAACATTCAAACCCTTTATATCTCGTATTAAAAATATATTAATATTCAACGACCTAGTGAATTTGCAAAGAGCCAAAATTATGCGCAAAGCAAATTATAATTAGCTACTGAAAAATGTACAACAATTTGGAGAAATACAACCTCAGAGTAAAATGTATCGTAAAACATTTACAAATGTTTACATTTGTAAACATTTGTAAAACTGTTCAAACTGTGTACAAAGAAGAAGAATCATGGTAAACATTTTAAACTTATTGATTATCTTATTAATCTCTCACTATATGAAATATGACTTGCTCACTATTTACTGTATTTATTTGTTATAATTGTATTATTTATGGAGTAAATTGTGAACAAAATCAGAACAGGAAGTCAACAAAAGTGCTATTCATAGCACTTTTGTTGACTTCCTGTTCTGAATTTGTGAAAGGGGTAGTATAAAATAGGTTCTGCTTCTTCCTACTGCTTTTCAAACAAGTTGAAAATAGAAACTGGAAATTATGATGTATCATGTTGTAATTGTATGCATGTTCGAAATCAACTCAAACTATAAACTTTGTTGTAAGTGGCTATAGCTTTGCTTAACATCTTTGAATTTGACTTTGACTTTATTCGGACAAACAACACAATTAAAACACAACCAAGCAATTCATAGATTGTCACAATTTTCCAGTTCTACCCCCGTACTCGCCTTGTACAGTATATTTACCATAATGATTCCCCATTCATTCACTATCATATCCTCCCATTCATTTTCTAGGCCAGTATTTTTCAACCTTTTTTGAGCCAAGGCACATTTTTTTGCGTTGAAAAAATGCGCAGGCACACCACCAGCAGAAATCATTAAAATACGGAACTCAGGTGACAGTAAAAAGTTGTTGTCGCAATTGTTGGATATGACTTTAAAGCATAACCAAGCATGCATCACTATAGCTCTTGTCTCAAAGTAGGTGTACTGTCACCACCTGTCACATCACACCCTAACTTATTTGGAGTTTTTGCAATTTTCTGTGTGTAGTGTTTTACTTCTTGTCCTGTGCTCCTATCTTGGTGGATTTTTCTCTTTTTCTGGTATTTTCTTGGAGCAGTTTCATGTCTTCCTTTGAGCGATATTTCCCCAATCCATTTTGTTTTAGCAATCAAGAATATTTCAGTTGTTTTTATCCTTCTTTGTGGGGACGTTGTTGATTGTCATGACATGTTCGGATGTACATTGTCTTTGCTCCACAGTAAATCTTTGCTGCCGTCCAGCATTCAGTTTTTGTTTACTTTGCAGCCAGTTCCGTTTTAGTTTCGTTCTGCATAGCCTTCTCTACGCTTCAATTCCTTTTCTTAGGGGCACTCACCTTTTGTTTGTTTTTGGTTTAAGCATTCGATACCTTTTTACCTGCACCCTGCCTCCCGCTGTTTCCGACATCTACAAAGCAATTAGCTACCGGCTGCCACCTACTGATATGGAAGAGTATTACATGGTTCAACAACAACACATAATTTGCAGACTATAATTACTGGTTTGCAAAAAAATATTTTTAACCCAAATATCTGAAATTAGATATCTCCCACGGCACACTAGACTGTATCTCACGGCACAGTGGTTGAAAAGCACTGTTCTAGGCAATATAAGCAATCTGGTCGTAATCTCTCAAACAGTTCCAAGGTCAGACAAAAAGAATAAGATATATACAATAACACTAATACCTTAGACAACATTTATCTCTCCATCCGTATTTCTATGCATTACAATGATAGTATTTTTATAACTGTTTTTAAAGTTGTTTTCACTCATTTTCAAATAGTTGTAGTTGTGGTTTTATTTCACCCCACCAACAGAAATGCACTTAGTTTTAAGAGAACGCTGAATTGTTTTAAGTTATTTTCCTTCCTTAATCCATGCCTTCCCTCTATTTCCAAAAACAATTAAAATTTGTATACCGATATATTGTTTTGCTTTACAACCTATTGGTACAGTTTTAATTTTTACAAGAATATCTGACAGTAATTTTAAACTATTTTCTTTAAAAACAGCTCATAGGTGTAGAAGTCACTGTAACCCCCTTAATGCACGATTCTAATTGCTCTGTTTTGTAATGTGCATACTTTCTGTAGGGTGCATTTGTAAGCATTCCCCCACACCTCAACCCAATCTATTAAACACGGCAACACCAGTGAACAGTGCAGGATTTATAATGCCTTCTCATTTACAACATTTTGGACCCGCCCCAAAATGCCAACTGTTCTTGCCAGTTTAGAGCCTGTCTTTTTCTAGCTACGTTTGTGGTGAAGTGTAATGTGAGGGAATTTGTTCTGATATGCTTTTTCAATCGTTTAATCATTAATCATCGATTTCGCCTGTATGTTTATTTTGCGGTTACCAAAAAACATATACGGTATTTAGTTTTCTCCATATTGAGTGAGGTTGTTTTCCATCTTATCCGAAACAACGAGTTTGCACAACATTAAATGTAATTAGAGCACAATGGTTTTAATGAGCTGCTCCACCCATCTAACAGCAGCTAATCTGAGGGACTGTCTGAAACTGTTTAAAATCAAATCCTTAAATCAAAATAGTGACTTTATTGCATACTTTACTCAACTAAAACCAAATTGAGATCTTATGAAATATAGAATTCACCTCAAAACCGTCATGAGGAACATACAGGCAAACTAAGTGGAATTGCATTCAAAGCAGTTTTATTCACATTTGTTCGCAAAGTTACTGCAGAACGTTTGTTATTTTTGTCTTTTGTACAGTGGCGGCTGCTCTGTCTTTCAAGTAGGGTAAGCTCATGTTCAGCTATTTTTTAAACAGGAGTACAGTCTCCAACAACGGATGCGAGATGTTAAAAAAGAAAATGTCCCTTACAGGTGTATACAATTATCCATATCAACACGGAACAACTGCATGAAACTTAAAAAACACTCCGGCATTGGTTTATATTTCGAGGTAGCTGATTTGTTTATTTTGAGGGATTGAGCCTCAGAAAGTTAATCAAATCACGTAGAAGCTCTTCGTCCAGGCCTTCTCTACGATACTCTACCAATAGTCTGATGAAGCTTATGGTTTTTAGGCATTTTACTATAGTAGCAGTTAAAGCAGGTTACTTCTCGCACCCTTGTTTAGACAGTTAAATGTTACTTCAAACATTGGCTGTACTTTTCATCAACGGTTTGGCTCTAGCTGGAATAATTTTGTTCCCTATGGGGTGAAAATGGGTTCCAAATCAGAACAAATGAACAAGCGCCTGTAACGGCTTGTGTTTGGCCTTACAGTGCCCAGTGCACTTTTTGTAGAACAATCCTAAAAGTCCTTTCAGACACAATTTTGTTTTGTTACCACTCCACCTCCCTTAAACATGTTTTCTTCAGTCAACGTAGAAATCGGATCAGCTGAATTTCGTAAGCTGCTTAAAACAGCGAAAGAATTCACTGGCACCTTCGCTTGATAAGCACTAGAAGTATGGTGGCTTAGCCTTTCTGGGGATTATGGGAAGTATTTCAATTTCTCGGCCTCTTCGGTATCCTTTGGACTGAGGCTAGGGTGATGACTCTTGTAGAGTGCGTGGCAAAAGGACTCAAAAATTCAAAAATCAAATGCTGCACAACTTTTTATAAACTACCTATTAACCTTTTAATAAAATGTCATGACTCAGGCAAACTACAGGAAGGTGTGTGTATTTGTGCTTGTGTTATTCAGGTTTACCGATTTGTGCAGAAATAGGATGACGTAGATTTTAGATTGTATCAAAAACACATTGGTGGAGATGGGCCATTGTATCGAATCTGTGCCATTTGTTGTAACTCTCAAAATAAATCTAAATTATATTCTTTGTACAACTTTAAACCAGATAATACACTGAAAATATGTGATTTTTTTTTTTGGTAACTAGAGTGAGTTTTTATCATAGAACAAGAAAATACATTAAATAAAGCCACATTTTATTTGTGCTCATCGCATGTTGACACAGTGATTCAACAGAGAAAAAATACATTAAAACAATTATTTATGTTACAAAACTATGATGAAATACATCATCTATATTTAGATCATCTATATGAAAATGTGTAATAGCAACCGGACTGAGACAAAACCCAGTGACAAAACTTAAGTGTGAATTTTGGCGAATTTGTTTTTGTTTAGTTTTTTTGTATGTAAAAAACATATATATATACACATATATATATATATATATATATATATATATATATATATATATATATATATATATATATATATATATATATATATATATATAGGCGCCAGCGCCCCCCGTGTCCCCGAAAGGGAATAAGCGGTAGAAAATGGATGGATATATATATATCAGGGGTCGGCAACCCGCGGCTCCGGAGCTGCATGTGGCTCTTTAGCGCCGCCCTAGTGGCTCTCTGGAGCTTTTTCAAAAATATATGAAAAATGGAAATAGGGAAAAAAACATATTTTTTGTTTTAATTTGGTTTCTGTAGGAGGACAAACATGACATAAACCTCCCTAATTGTTATAAAGCACACTGTTTATATTAAACATGCTTCACTGTTTCGAGTATTTGGCGAGCGCCGTTTTGTCCTACTAATTTTGGCGGTCCTTGAACTCACCGTAGTTTGTTTACATGCATAACTATCTCCGACTTTCTCAGACGTGATTTATGCCACTTCTTTTTCTGTCTGACTTTGTCCACCAAACTTATAACAATGCGCATGAATGCACAAAGGTTAGTTTTCTTGATGTTATTGACTTATGTAGAGTGCTAATCAGACATATTGGTCACTGCTTGACTGTAAGCTAATCGATGCTAACATGCTATTTAGGCTAGCTGTATGTACATATTGCATCATTATGCCTCATGTGTAGCTATATTTGAGCTCATTTGGTTTCCTTTAAGTCCTCATAATTCAATTTATATCTCATGACATAACTTAGAAATACAATAGGGTAATACGACTTTTAAATTTTTGCGGCTCCAGACAGATTTGTTTTTGTATTTTTGGTCCAATATGGCTCTTTCAACATTTTGGGTTGCCGAAAAATGGGTACATTATATTTTTTCTATTGTTTTGTGTGATTTGATTTCATCTTTTAAATTATATTGATTAAACATGCAAACAGATCAATGTGCAGAACACTTTGTTTTGTAAAAGGAAAAAAAACACAGTTAACTTGATCATGCATTTATACATTGTGTTTCCTGGCAAGGCAAAACTATTCTTCTGAATAATTGTTTCAATGTATCATGTTATTTTGGTAAATCATTCATGCAACCTAGTTTGTTAGTCTTTCTGCATTGATTGTAGTAAAGTCAGCTTTCTTCTCGGTGTGTGGAAAACATTCACTCATAGATGAATTACCATGTTTCGACCATTTGAAAAAATGCACAAAAGGTTTTAATGATTATGACTGCCGTCAGTATAAATGTTGCAACAATGACTTGTTTGAAGGAGTTAAATGAAAATACATACAGTAGTTCAGTATGAAGACTTTTAAAATGACTTAAATTCATCAGTGGAATGAGTTGAGGCATCCCCATGGATACTTGTACCTGTTCTCAGGTCGTTCATTTGCAGCAGCTAACTTGGGAGGAGCTTGTTGCTTTCTCCTGTAAGAGCAGGTTGTTTTGGCATCATGTCTGACTGCAATGATGCGTCACTTCCTTGATTTTACTGATGAAATGAAGTGCAGTAGGGAACATCAAGTCATTGCACTTGACAACTTCCCTCTTATGTAATGTTAGTATATGTGTAATCAAGACCTTTCAATAACCTAAATGCAAATGATGAAGAATTTGTGGGGGAAAAATCAATCAAAAATTTAAGACAACAATAAAGTGGCGAAGAAGAAAAAGCAAAGTCATCATCTTCCTTTCTTCATGCACTGCTAGTGTTACAGGAGAGAGGGTTGAGAAACAAACAGGTGTGTTGTACTGTTCGCTCACTTCCCCTGCCCCCGTCTTCTTAGTAGGCGGGGCTCAACTCCTGAGAGACTGTTGAAAGTAGCCAGTTGCCTTCTCTCCTATCAGAGAGAAGTGCTTTGCTGTCAGCCGCACTCCTCTCCTCTCTCTCTCTCAGTCACCGTTTCTTCCTCAACTTTGTTCATTTCTCCTCCTCTTCCTCCTCGCTGCTGCTGCTGCTGCTGCTATAAATTGAGTAGGAGTCAAGATGATGCAGGAAGTGTCCATCGTGGTGGCATATGATGCCCATGTAGTTGAGCGGCCGGGTGAAGAGGACACCTTAGCACGTTTGGTTGCTCACTCCAGACCTCTAAGAGCTCCTAGACCTGTGGTACGTCTGTTCTGTTGTGGTTGTATTTATGCATTTTGAATTGTGTTGCAAACTTATGACCGTTTTAGTTCAGGGTATACATTTTTGTTCACTTTGCATCAGTTGTCATTGTTTTATTTTAAACTATTGAAGCCATGAAGTAATGGAAACTACTTCTACTGCTATTGTTGCAATCTCGTGTGTATGTGTAGATGTACTATTGTCCTATTGATGTTTGTGGCAGCAAACTTTTTCAATCAGTCCATTTTACCGTAGCTGTTGGTTTGTTTCAATTCCTTATATGAATTTGGAATCAATAGAGACCTTGTGTGTGTGGAAGCTGGTTTATTTGCCTCATGTGGCTAATTGAGTCCCATGGCCTAGTTTTCCTGGGATGTCCAGTTGCCTTTGTCCTTATTTCAATATTCAAACTCTTCTGAACTGCCATAGCCGGCCGGGGGCCTCATCACACATACCCATACACACACATTTTATAATTATAATACCCAGTATGGCACCAGAGCTAAAGTATGTGATCACCTGCGGTTCAACTGAAGGCATCCATTTCTAAACGTGGGTCGGGTACCATCTCCTGCAGCACCAAATATTTAATCACATTTCCTGAGTCAGTGTGGTGCTGAATGAAAAAGTTGTGTAATTTTGGAATGAGGCTGGCCATTGTATTGGCTGCTTTGAGTCAGAATTATGTGTATGTTTTAAGTAACACTGTGTGTTGTTGAAGTGACCCTGCTTACTTTCTAGTTGTAACTTAGTATAAAGGTGACTACAACTGTAAGTATGTTACTGACTGAGGTTTGAGATTTGATGCAAGAACCAACTAGTCATTTGTGGGAAACGTCTTTTAGGGGTACCTGGGATTCGAATTGTAAAATATGATTTAAAACTGTTAAAATAGACAAGAATCTGTTGACTATGTTCGTACGGTTCAGTGTGTGAATGTACTCCAAGATCAAATGGGGGGACTATCACCTGCCTGAGTGGTTTTGGTCCAGCTGCCTGTGGGCTCAAGTCTTGAGTGAGGCAAGTGTTAATGCCGACCACACTAACGAACCAATAATTGGATATGACATCACTGAATACCAGGCGATGCATTGCAACGGCCCATAGAACGCAGAGTCAAAATCATCAAAAATAAAACTTAAATGTAACCCCAGAAGCAGAAGTTAAACATTCATGGTTCTAGTAAGCAAATGGGTCGTGTTGATTATTACAGTTCGATGAAGTTTGAAGACGTCGTTAAAAATACCATCTCCATGTAGCACCTGTAGTATCTCTAGGAACTTTTTTATATCTAATATATCGTCTTTGTTACATCTGACCGAGGAAAAAACATGCGCTAGAAACAAAAGTCAGAGGAATGTATCTTACCCGGAAATAAGGATTGGGTTCCGAATGTGTTACTTTTGTGAATATGGTCTGAGTTCCGTCGGTATTACGGAATACCGATTCACATTAAATAAAACATTAATTTAAATACTTGGGTTGCAAGTGGCATCGCATCCTGCAAGCTCTTGGCAGGCAAACATCGTACTTCCTCTAGAAAATGTAAGAATCCCGTGCCAACAAAGCAAGCATGCCTAATAGAAAGTGATGGTAAATGAACTTCCACTTTTCAAGCTAGCACAATGCTAACTTTCATTATACAGTATGATATATCCTGATTAGCATTGGTGATTTTGCATGCTGATTTTGCCACCTACAATTGTGGCAACCAAGGATAACTTAATTATCTTATAGTCAAACAGTTAGTGTACGATAAATTGCTGTTAGTACAATACTTACTGGCAAACTCTTTGTATGGTTTAACAAAAGACAAGACGGGCACATCAACTTTATGCCAGTGGACTATTTCCTGGCTACAACATCACACTTACAACAATCTGAAATTAATACATATTGGCAAATGAGAAAACAAGATGTAACAATTTGACAATCTTAAATGTTAATAAAAACATTTTATTCTTACACAGATTAATATTTATTACCACACTTGGGATTCAAATGGGAAAAATACCAATCCCGACCAAGAAGACATTATGGTGCTTTGGACGCCTGATAGTGTTAAACAATGTACACGTCACATATGCCATGTACATTGTGCAACGTAAAAGCAAATGTGAAGTGTGAATGTAAACCACATCGCACTACTGTACGTGACAAAAAATTATTTTGTTTCACAATGTAAAACACTTTCAGTTTGTATAGAAAAAGCACTATATACATATCGTTCACTTCACTCACTTCACTGTAGTAATACTGCCTGAGACTGAGCAAATCATTGGCCATGATACTGAACAACACACCGATTGATCTAATGTAGTGGCCAATTGCTTGGATTTACAGGAGTCCATGTCCGACTCATTAAATATGTGTGCTGGTCAAGTAGCATCTGTTCTCGATGGGTACTTAGCGTCATTTAGCCTTTCTCGAAGAAAACGCCCTATGCTTGCGTTGTTTTCGGCTGTACGAACAGATTAAATTGCGAAAAGGATAAACATTTCTTCAGAGTTCCTCAAGATATAGTCAAGTAGGGCGGAGGAACCCAAGGTTTAATGGAAGCAACAAGAAAAGTGGCTCGCACTCCAGTTCAGGGGAGCAGAGTCGAAGAACACACACGTTTGCAGTAACCACTTCGTTAAGTTTGTTTGATATATTTGTAATATATTTTTCTCATTTAGTATTTCCCATTGAAGTATTATTTTAATGTTGTTTATATTTTGATTTTTAACAGACAGAAAATAGAAAGTCAGTGTAAATGATACTTTGTCAGGAAAGGTACTTTTATGTCTCCCCTCTTGTTTACTTTGTACACAAATGTTTTCAGAGAACATTTGACAACAGGACAAAAATCAAATATGGTGATTGATTGATTGATACTTTTATTAGTAGATTGCACAGTACAGTACATATTCCGTACAATTGACCACTAAATGGTAAGACCCGAATAAGTTTTTCAACTTGTTTAACTCGGGGTCCAGGTTAATCAATTCATGGTAATGATAAAGTAATTCGTTTTTTAAATAGATATGCAGTCACGGGTGCTGTATTGTCGCAGTTTTAGTTTGTTTACCTGGACACGTACTCGCAAGGCGCAAAGTTGAATCATGAAATGTAACCTTACTCGAGCAAAATGGATGCATATTTATCCAGGAGAGTCTTGATACCGATCCTTGACCAGGCCGCACACAAAGAAGTTGTAGGTATCCATGCTTTTCCAAGTTTTCATCTGTTTTGTCACATAGACTGACGTCTGGAGCACAAAATAGTTTGATATGTCTGGGAAGTCATATCAAACTACAAACAGATTATCCTTGAATTGATTAACGTGGACCCTGACTTAAACAAGTTGAAAAACGTATTTGGGTGTTACCCTGAATTGATTAACGTGGACCCCGACTTAAACAAGTTGAAAAACTTATTCGGGTGTTACCATTTAGTGGTCAATTGTACGGAATATGTACTGAACTGTGCAATCTACTAATAAAAGTATCAATCAATCAATCAAACCATAGTGGTCAATTGTACGGAATATGTAGTGTACTGTGCAATATACTAATAAAAGTTTCATTCAATCAATCAATGTCCTTGATATCACTCGACAAATCCTTTTTGATTAAGCGTAGGGATCTATTCCAATGCATAGTTATGTATATGTTTTTGCTCATGTCTGCTTTTTGCAGGACGATCTAGGCCCGTTGTGTAATGTGCAGTTCGACCTAATTTGTTTGGTGTGTAAATTTAGATTGGATAGTATTTTAAAGTGAGAAGTGTATTTTTTACATTAGCAATATCGTTGTGCACAAATATGAGTAAAGTCTTGGAAGCCTTGGAACTAAACTTGTTTTGATCTTGAAACAAAGTGGAATTATTCATTGTGCAAACCTGAAAATTTAATAGGAAAACCATCCCATTCAAAACTGGCTTTTTAAAATGAGACTAAACAGTGTCTGTAATTGCAGGGTAGTTTATTTAAATGGTGAACTAATTTATTTTGAAGTCTTTAAGGTAAGGCAAGGTGGCCGCCCCCTGCCTCGACAGGAAAGTTTTATTTCTGAAAATAATAATAATACAAAATGTGGTGATGAATAAAATGTGATTTGTGTTTGTTTCTGAAGATGGTTTATTGTAGATTGATGTTACACCAAAGAAGTAAAGCATTTTTTCCTTGCTAATGCTGTTACGTTGTGCATGCTCGCTAAACCTGTTTGTGTGATCTTATTCAACAAAACCACAAGTTGTTGGGAAGTAGCTGCTTGAGTCGTTATGCATTTTATGAAACATTATCCATTGATAAGTGCATCATATTTATCCCACAAAAGGGATTACCTGTAAGTGCATTTATATGGAGTGAATTGTTTTTCACAGCTCTCCGGTCTCTGGTTAGAATAAATGATGTGCCAAAATAACTGTAATAGACAGGTGAAATACTTTGATATGATGTATTTTTAGGAACCTCTTTTATTACAGATTTATGAAAAGCCATTCATGCCCGGCAGCTTCTCTGTGTGTATTCAAAGGAAAACAAAGATCAACTAAATTGTTGTGTGTGGCAAGCTTTTTGGCCTGTTTGAACACACTAAGCTGCCTTTTCTTCCTACACAGATAACAACAAAATGAGTCTGAATACTCTTATCTTTTCAGAAAATGTGTGTTGGACAGATTTCAACGTCACAGTCATTCACCTTTAGTAGGTACTCCAACCGAAAGGTCACTGTGAAAAGGAACAGACGTGCGGGTGCGGGGGGAACGCCTTCTGTTAACCTCAACTGAAACAGTACTACATAATAAAAGCTAAATAAAATAGTTATATTGTAATTGCACCTCCAGGAAATGTATATTATGATTATATACGTCTCTTATTGTTAGTGATGATACAGTATTTCACATTGGGTTTTTTATTGATTTGTGTTGCATTGAAGGTTGTCTATAAAGCTTTTGCTGCCCTTTCGGTTGGGTCATTTTTGAAAAGGTTTTATGATCTCATTGAGGATTCCTCTAGACCAAAGATTCTCAAACTGTGGTACATGTACCACGAATGGTACGCCAAATAATCACTTGATTAAAGTACAGTGTTTTTTTCCTATATTCACACACAGTGTTACTTGTTAAATAAAACCTCTGCCTTGTTTTTAATGAATAGTTAGGACTACAACGCTACCGCATTTTAATGATGGTCATTATAGTGGTACTTGGAGAGGCTCGTTTTTTTCTTAGGTGGTACTTGGTGAAAAAAGTTAGAGAACCACTGCTCCTACTAAATTGTTTTGGGGGCCACATTCCCAGAAAGCTAAGGACCTAGGGGCACAGACTCCCTTCACTTTAATTCCTATTTTGTATATTCTGTCCTGTAGGTAGGTATTGGATTTTGGTTTATTTATTGTGATACAATTATTGTTATTGAGTTACAGGAGCGCTTCACTGTTTTTAAGAACTTTCTGCAAAAACATGAGTGTCTCACAGTTAGTTTTTTAACTGAACTTGAGGGCCACCAGTTGAATAGCCCAAATTATGAAAAATAGAAGACAAAAAATAGAATCTTGAGAAACATCACTGGTATAACTAAAGAACTTGAACAAATGACTACTGACTGTATCTGAAGTAAACAAGCTACAGCAACTCGTTACATAAATCTCATTACGAGAAAACATATGTAACTAACTGCCCAAAAGGAGAGGACTTAAAAGGGGTGCCTTGAGGAACACCTCCATTATTTAAATCACAAGTTTGCACCCCAACGTGTTGTTTGATAGCAAATTTAAAAGGGTAATGAAAGGATGTGCCAATGTGTTCACAGTGCTCCAGGGTTCTCTATATAACAGGAGCGCTCTAGTGTCTTTAGGAATTTGCGGCAAAATGTTTGTCTCGGAGCTGAACCTGAACCTGGGTAATGTGTAATTTCCGTCAGTTAAATAACCCTGGTCTAGATAAACTGATAAATAAGTAATTTTTATTATGGTGTTTGTTAATCAACATGTTTATTTTAGGTTGATGTAGAACTGCAGCTCTCAGTGAGTCAGGTGCTTAACTTGTTAAAATAAACAAGATGCAGACACATAGTAACGGTTGTTACTATTGGAGATGGTGTTGTTTCCACACAGGGGAGATCAAATTACTGCCCACTTGAAGCAGACACACACATACATATACTTCAATGTCTGTGAGGCTTTGGGCTTCTCAAATGTATTTTCTTGCTTATTTTTTTGTTATAATGTACAGTATCATTATTTAGTCGTTTGTATCTATCGTATTATATCCCATATAGGGCAACCGTTTACATATGTATTAAGTTTAGTTTTGTAATTGTGCATAGTCTATTTGAATTGACAAAATGGATGTTGCAAGAGTGAAGACTTGAAACTGTGCTGCATAAACCACAAAAAACCCACAGAGTTGTCAGAAGTGTCAGGTTGTTTAAATTCTTACAGTGTAGTAGTTTCTTTATACACAATAAACCATGACACTATTGCTTCTTGTAACGGTTCTCACCTAAAGATTGAAGACTAAAGGTTATGGTAATCATTATTTTAGATGTGTACCGTCCAATTTTGATATTGGATATCGGTCCTTCAATAAGTACACATGGTTGTTTTTTTTTGCATTTAAGTGAAGTCTTTTCCACAAGTTAAACATGTTAGGCTATAGGCCTCTTAGAGCTAGGGGTTACACAAAGGCTAAGCACACGATTGCACACAAGCTATACATATGTAGTAAGTGTCCTCAATTGAACATTATTGCGTTTGAAATTACCACATTTATCAATAGAAACAATATTTTAATTATATTGTTGCATATTACTTACAGATAAAATGTCTCCAAGGCAGAAGTGTGTTAGAATATGTTGGACATCATGCAACTTACTCCTTCATAAGCATAATTTAATAAATTATTGTGGCCTTGAGGTGAAAAGACTATTCCCACTCCACTTCAACCTAATTAAAGACAACATAAGTCCATTCCAGACGGTTAAGAATAAATAGGTCGATGTTTTTCAAACGTACCATTGTTCTGTGTTTGCATTTCAGTACGTATATGTATGTGTATATATATATATATATATATTTATATATGTGTGTATATATATATATATATATATATATACATGTATATATGTATATATATATTTGTGTGTATATATATAATTATATATATGTGTGTATATATATAAATATATATGTGTATATATATTTTTGTATATACAAACCCCGTTTCCATATGAGTTGGGAAATTGTGTTAGATGTAAATATAAACGGAATACATCCATCCATCCATCCATCATCTTCCGCTTATCCGAGGTCGGGTCGCGGAGGCAACAGCCTAAGCAGGGAAACCCAGACTTCCCTCTCCCCAGCCACTTCGTCTAGCTCTTCCCGGGGGATCCCGAGGCGTTCCCAGGCCAGCCGGGAGACATAGTCTTCCCAACGTGTCCTGGGTCTTCCCCGTGGCCTCCTACCGGTTGGACGTGCCCTAAACACCTCCCTAGGGAGGCGTTCGGGTGGCATCCTGACCAGATGCCCGAACCACCTCATCTGGCTCCTCTCGATGTGAAGGAGCAGCGGCTTTACTTTGAGTTCCTCCCGGATTGCAGAGCTTCTCACCCTATCTCTAAGGGAGAGCCCCGCCACACGGCGGAGGAAACTCATTTCGGCCGCTTGTACCCGTGATCTTATCCTTTCGGTCATGACCCAAAGCTCATGACCATAGGTGAGGATGGGAACGTAGATCGACCGGTAAATTGAGAGCTTTGCCTTCCGGCTCAGCTCCTTCTTCACCACAACGGACCGGTACAACGTCCGCATTACTGAAGACGCCGCACCGATCCGCCTGTCGATCTCCCGATCCACTCTTCCCTCACTCGTGAACAAGACTCCTAGGTACTTGAACTCCTCCACTTGGGGCATGGTCTCCTCCCCAACCCGGAGATGGCACTCCACCCTTTTCCGGGCGAGAACCATGGACTCGGACTTGGAGGTGCTGATTCTCATTCCGGTCGCTTCACACTCGGCTGCGAACCGATCCAGCGAGAGCTGAAGATCCCGGTCAGATGAAGCCATCAGGACCACATCATCTGCAAAAAGCAGAGACCTAATCCTGCGGTTACCAAACCGCAACCCCTCAACGCCTTGACTGCGCCTAGAAATTCTGTCCATAAAAGTTATGAACAGAATCGGTGACAAAGGACAGTCTTATTGCGGCGGTCCGTTCCCTGTACGATCAGTGCCAGAGCTTGGTCCGCATTGCCGGCAGTAAGTCGAACACATTTCCAGTGAGGGTTGGACTCCGCCAAGGCTGTCCTTTGTCACCGATAAACGGAATACAATGATTTGCAAATCAATTTAAACCCATATTCAGTTGAATATGCTACAAAGACAACATATTTGATGTCAAAACTGATAAACTTTTTTTTTTTTTTGCAAATAATCATTAACTTTAGAATTTGATGCCAGCAACACGTGACAAAGAAGTTGGGTAAGGTTGCAATAAATACTGATAAAGTTTAGGAATGCTCATCAAACACTTATTTGGAACATCCCACAGGTGTGCAGGCTAGTTGGGAACAGGTGGGTGCCATGATTGGGTATGAAAGCAGCTTCCATGAAATACTAAGTATTTCACAAACAAGGATGGGGTAAGGGTCACCAATTTGTAAGCAAAATGTCAAACAGTTTTAGAACAACATTTCTCAACGAGCAATTGCAAGGAATTTAGGGATTTTACCATCTACGGTCCGTAAAATCATCAAAATGTTCAGAGAATCTGGAGAAATCACTGCATGTAAGCGATGATATTACGAACCTTTGATCCCTCAAGCGGTACTGTATCAAAAACCGACATTAGTGTATAAAGAATATCACCACATGGGCTCAGGAACACTTCATAAAACTACTGTCAGTAACCACAGTTGGTCGCTACATCTGTAAGTGCAAGTCAAAACTCTACTATGCAAAGCGAAAACCATTTATCAACAACACCCAGGAACGCCGCCGGCTTCGCTGGGCCCGAGCTCATCTAAGATGGACTGATGCAAAATGGAAAAGTGTTCTGTGGTCTGACAGATTTATATATATATGTATATATATATATGTATATATATATATATATATATATATATATATATATATATATATATATATATATATATATACATATATATATGTATATGTATATGTATATATATATATATATATTTTTTTTTTACTTATTTATTTTTTATTTTTTCCTTGTGCACTAATTGACTGAAAGAGCGCGCACTTGCCGCGCACTCACCCGACACTGCGGCGCAAGCGTGATATCACGTTAGCTAGTAGACCCTGAGAGTAACAAGCGGTAGAAAAAGATTTTGAAAAAATAATAATATTAAAAATAAAAATGTTTCTTTTGTTGTTTTGTTTTTAAACTTGAGACGTCCCGCAGGCCGGATTTTTGACACTGGCGGGACGTATCCGGCCCATGGGCCGTAGTTTGGGGACCCCTGGCCTAGACAGAGGTGTGAAACAAAGATCTGCACTGCATGAGTATTCCGATAAATTAAGTTGTAGTCTCACAATATATATTCTTGAAAACCAGCATCCTCTGCTGTGGACATTTTTGTTGGTCCATTTTCTTTTATCAATATATATTTGTGTTATGCAAAACACAAATGTCCACTGCAGGGGACAGTGACTGTAGTCACATGTGGATGGCTTTCTTCAAAAATCATACTAATCAAATTAATCTCACTGAGTTCTAAAACAGATATGTACATTCTCTTTAAAATACAGTTTTCTCATCTTCTCCTTGCAAGTTATATTAATATTGTTTTAAATATGTTATCAATTCTGCAACTGTGATTTTAGGTCCCAACCAAGAAACTGAAGAAGTTTGAGAAGGAATATCAGACGCTGAGAGAGAGTCAGCTCCAGCAAGAAGATCCCATTGACCGATACCAGGTACAAAATACATCTTTTCTAAGGTCCAGGGGCTTTGTACTGAAAATTGTGCGTGGAACTGGCCGTTAAAAATTTCGTAAACACAAACCTAAAAATGTACGTACAAACCTAAAAAAATCTGATTTATAAAAGCTTGCTGCGCATACTTCACATTGTAAATCCCAACTGCAGTGAAATGTGTGCAAAAGAGTTTGTCACACTACTTTTTTTCTGAAATCCTCACAAACTGTACTAACAACTTTGTGCCCTGTTTGCTACAGTTAACAGATTAACTACTCCTGCAGTATCACTTTCCTAAGAATTAATGTATACATTAAATTGCAAAGGGTTTGAAATGTTTCATGATGAAGTTCACGGCATTAAAAATTGCCACAGTACTGAACAACTATCGGCCTATATCACACCTGCCATTTTTAGGCAAAGTTCTAGAATACCACAGCACTGAAACAGCTCACCATCAAGGTGAGAAACAATATCCGCCTGAACACAGACGCAGGAGATGTCTCAGTCTTGGTTCTGCTGGACCTGAGTGCTGTCTTTGACATGGTTGACCATACTATCTTATTACAGAGGTTAGAAAACCAGATGGAAACATCTGGTTCTGCTTTTAACTAGTCCAAAGTATGCCCTAACTTGAACAGGACATCAGTGTTGAAATTAGTAACTGTGTCTCTGACCAAATGGCTACGACCTATGGGGTTCTTCACGGCTCAATTCTGGGACACATGTTGTTACTTGTACATGCTGCCACTAGACCAGCTAATAATCAACTTTAATGTGTTATACCACAAATATACTGATGACACTCAGATCTAAGTGTCACTGACGGCAGGTGAACGTTGGCCTGTTGATGCACTTTGTCGCTGCATCAAACAAATCAATGTGTGAATGCTGAACAATTTATTAATCCAAACTCAGACAAAACTGAAATCAGAATCTGTATTAAAGGCCTACTGAAACCCACTACTACCGACCACATAGTCTGATAGTTTATATATCAATGATGAAATATTAACATTGCAACACATGCCAATACGGCCGGGTTAGTTTACTAAATTGCAATTTAAAATTTCGCGCGAAGTATCCTGTTGAAAACGTCGCGGTATGATGACGCTTGCGCGTGATGTCACGGATTGTAGCGGACATTTTGATCCAGCACCGATCAAAGCTATTGGTCGTCTGCTTTAATCGCATAATTACACAGTATTCTGGACATCTGTGTTGCTGAGTCTTTTGCAATTTGTTCAATTAATAATGGAGACGTCAAAGAAGAAAGATGTATGTGAGAAGCAGTGTATTGCGGGCGCCTTTAGCAACACAAACACAGCCAGTGTTTCCTTGTTTACATTCCCGAAAGCTGATGGTGAAGCTTTACTATGGAACAGAGTGGTCAAGCGAACATGGTTCCTTACCACATGTCAAACGGCAGGTTTCAGTGAGAAAATGGTGGTATTAAGTCGGCTTTTACCGTGGTTATGATCGGAGAGCTTGCGTCATTCCTCATGCACCTGTCAAAGAGGCAGCTGCGGACTCTCCTGCCTCCTCCCACTGGCCGCCCCCAAACGTGGGATGCTTCCACCGGCGAGGAGGGGGAAAAAAAAATCTCAGCCCGGCCCCAACGGCTGCCTTCGCTTCGCCTCGTCGAGAAACGTAGCTTCCCTTAGAGACACTGGCAGTCACCACACCTGTATCCACACCCCTCCGACTTTAAGGTACGACCATATAATCTCACTAAAACACTAGTAACACAATAAGCAGATAAGGGATTTTCCAGAATTATCTTAGTAAATGTGTCTAATAACATCCCACTGACCTCGTCTTTTTTTTTCTAGTCTTTCACTCTCACTTTTCTCATCCAAGAATCTTTCATCTTCGCTCAAATTAATGGGGAAATTTTCACTTTCTCGGTCCAAATCGCTATCGCTGCTGGTGCCCATGATTGTAAACAATGTGAGGATGTGAGGAGCTCCACAACCTGTGACATCACGCGCACATCGTCTGCTACTTCCTGTACAGGCAAGGCTTTTTTATTAGCGACCAAAAGTTGCAAACTTTATCGTTGATGTTTTCTAATAAATCCTTTCAGCAAAAATATGGCAATATCGCGAAATGATCAAGTATGACACATAGAATAGACCTGCTATCCCAGTTTAAATAAGAAAATCTCATTTCAGTAGGCCTTTAATGGCCAGGCAAAGAAGAATTGGTGGAATTCACATTTGGTACAGCTTTGATAACTCACGTCTACTGTGGAGTTACAAACAAACATACAACACGCAACAACAAAAAGCATTCCATATGTTCAAAATTATTGTGATCAGACATAATTTTAAACATATTTATTTGGGAAAACAAGATGAACTCAATCAATTTACTAAAAGGCATTCGAGTTAGTATGCGGCGTTGTTATTCTGAGGTTCTATTGAGTGTCCTTATGGCAGAGGGGATGAAACTGTTAATCTTGTAGACTTGGCTGGCAGTGCTCTGTAGTGCCTCTCTGAGGGCATGAGAGTGAACAGCAAGTGTATTGGATGGGAAGGGTCAAAGGTGAGCTCATGGACTTTTTGAGTGATGCTGCGTCGGTGTAGTGTGTCTATGGAAGGGAGCAGTTGACCTGTAATACAGCTGAATTTATCAACGATGTGCGCTGATATGGGTTTTTTGCGTGAATGTGAGACCAAATTACCAAACCAAACCAAACCGTTATTGAGAAAGTGAGCATATGATCATTGTCTGTGGCCCACTAAAGGAAAAATAAACTACTATTAGTCACCTTGATACCCTCTCCCTGAAACCTAATAATGAAGTTAGAAATCGAGGAGTAATAATGGACTCAGACTTGAACTTTAACAGCCACAGTAAGTGAACAACATTAGCAGCTTTTTACCATCTAAAAACGTTGTCGCTTAAAAACGTTAATAATGTCTAAATCAGACTTAAAACGACTTATCCATGCCTTTGTCTCCAGCAGGCTAGGTTACTGTAATGGCCTTCTCACTGGGCTTTCTAAACTAGCTGTAAAGCAGGGGTCACCAACCTTTTTGAAACCAAGAGCTACTTCTTGAGTACTGATTAATACGAAGGGCTACCAGTTTCATACACACTTAAATAAATTGCCAGAAATAGCCAATTTGCTCAATTTACCTTTAATAAATAAATCTATATATATATAAAAAAAACGGGTATTTCTTTCTGTCATTCCGTCGTACATTTTTTTTCCTTTTGCAGAAAGTTTTTTGTAGGGAATAAATGATGAAAAAAACAGTTAATTGAACGGTTTAAAAGAGGAGAAAACAAGAAAAAAATGAAAATTTAATTTTGAAATATAGTTTATCTTCAACTTCGACTCTTTAAAATTCAAAATTCAACCGAAAAAAATGAAGAGATAAACTAGCTAATTCGAATGTTTTTGAAAAAATTTAAAAAAGAATTTATGGAATATCATTAGTAATTTTTCCTGATTAAGGTTAATTTAAAAATTTTGATGACATGTTTTAAATAGGTTAAAACCCAATCTGTACTTTGTTAGAATATATAACAAATTGGACCAAGCTATATGTCTAACAAAGACAAATCAATATTTCTTCCAGATTTTCCAGAAAGAAAATTTTAAAAGAAATTCAAAAGACTTTGAAATAAGATTTAAATTTGATTCTACAGATTTTGTAGATTTGCCAGAATATTCTTTTTTTATTTTAATCATAATAAGTTTGAAGAAATATTTTACAAATATTATTCGTCGAAAAAACAGAAGCTTATAAAAAGAATTCAATTAAAATGTATTTATTATTCTTTAAAATAAAAAAACATTTTTACTTGAACACTGATTTAAATTGTCAGGAAAAAAGAGGAAGGAATTTAAAAGGTAAAAAGGTATGTGTTTAAAAATCCTAAAATAATTTTTAAGATTGTATTTTTTATCTGAAATTGTCTTTCTGAAAGTTATAAGAAGCAAAGTAAAAAAATAAATTAATTTATTCAAAAAAGTGAAGACCAAGTCTTTAAGATTTTCTATTTGAGTTTTGTCTCTCTTCGAATTAAAAATGTCGAGCAAAGCGAGACCAGCTTGCTAGTAAATAAATACAATTTTAAAAATAGAGGCAGCTCACTGGTAAGTGCTGCTATTTGAACTGTTTTTAGAACAGGCCAGCGGGCGACTCATCTGGTCCTTACGGGCTAACTGGTGCCCGCGGGCACCACGTTGGTGATCCCTGCTGTAAAGCAACTGCAGTACATCCAGAATGCTGCTGCTCGAGTCCTGACTAGAACCAGGAAATGCAACTAAATTAGCTAGCTTGCTGTTGCTCAGTGAATAGACTTTCAACAAAGCTCTGCTTGTGTCCAAGTCTTGTCATGGTCTTGTTCCAAAGTACATCTCTGACATGTTAGTACCACATGAACCATCCCGGCCTCTGAGAACCTCAGGGAGTGTTCTGATGCTGGTGCCCAAAGTCCAGACAAATCATGATGAGGTTGCGTTTCAGTTTCATCCTCCTAAAATCTTGAATAGTCTTCCAGAAGATGTGAGACATGCCTCAACATTGGCAATGTTCAAATCTCGGCTGAAAACACTTTAATTGTGCATATGACAACTTAAAGTATTTACCTACACTCTTTGATTTATTTTGTATTGGGCCTGTTTCATGAAGATAATATTTTATGATTTCAATTTCAATTATGATTATATTTTGTGGTTATTTTATTTTTATTTTAGCCTTCTTGTAAAGCACTTTCATCTCTGCCCTATAAATAAACTTGCCTTGCCTTACTCTACCCACAATCACCCATAAATGGCCATACTAATTAGTTCATGATTATGGTGATAAGTTTATGAATTGTTGTTGGACTGTCAATGAGGAAGACAGAGGTGGCAACATTTTTATATTTGTGCTTATTACGTCGAGAACTGTCAAGATATTATTTTTGGAAGGCTAAGTAAAGTCATATAATACTTTGAATTTGAATGTCAATATTTGATCAGTCATATTGTCAGCTCCACTGTTGAGATGAAGAAAAACATGTTCACATTTTAGCCTTCTTGAGTTTGCCAAGTGTTTCTCCAATTAATCATTGTATCTATCATTCGCATGTTTTTATTTTGTCAAGTAATGCAAAGCAGACATTTTAAATAATAAAACAAATAGTCATTATGTGCAATATTAAAAGCTCTTTTAGGCTATTGGCATACATTCAACATATTATTGGCACAATTAAGATGTTTTTTCTACAGTTGTTTATCTTATAAGAAATATTTGATATTGATAATGATGTATTAGTATTTTTGATATATGCTGCGCGATGTCCAAACTTCGGCCCTCAGACGGTGTTTTAAACTCCCAAAGTCTAAATGTATTAAAAAAAAGTTTAATGTAATGATTTCCTAAATTCCGAAAATGACATAAAATATCATGCTGCAATCCATATTACCGTATTTCCTTGAATTGCTGCCGGGGCGCTAATTAATTTAAAACCTCTTTTCACTCCGGCACTTACCAAAGGCATGCAGTAAAAATTTGAGTGTGATGTAAGCTTGGACGTTAAATCCTACAGAATAGCTCTTAATCTCCTTCCCTTTATGCGATTTCAAATTACCGGTATTGAAATCAGCCTCTTCCATTTTGAAAATGATGACAGGGGAAGTGTCACTCGTGACGTCACCAGTTTGACCAGGCCGCAATACTAAGCATGCGCTAATTATTTTGCGAAGTGAGTTCAACCCGGCAGTAATTCAAGGCAGGCGCATACTATATGCCCTGCGGCAATTCAAGGAAATAGGGTATTTGTTTTTTATTATGAAAAAAAAAACATTTTACAACATAGTCACGCGCCAAGTATAGATGCACCTCCTGACATAAATATGAAGTATATTATTAGTATTCACATTAAAATGATCAAAATAAACAATACTTCAATGACCCAACACATCATAACTGCAATTATATTATAGTACATAAAATATACAGTAACTGCAATAATAAAGCGCTATATTTTGATATTTAGGCTCTAATAAATAAGTATACAATGCATCCAAAATTAGAGGAATATATATCGTAAAATATGTTTTGTATTTTTTAGTGCACATATGTTTTTTTTAATTTGAAAATGAGCTTTATTTGGTGGTGACACCATCAGCGTCGCTGCTTTTCGTGTCTCAGACACTTTGCATGAGCTCTTCAGATGGTCAAAAGGTTGCGTAGAAATAGGCAACTTTTTCGCATTTCATTTTTCAATTAACACCAACGTTTGAAATGACAGTTACTTATGTACATTTCACCCCCTTTGAAGCAACTTTTTTGTGCACAGCAACCTTTTTAAATGAGGCCCCTGGTATCTTGAATGTGTTATATTGTAGTCATCTTTACCTGGTGGTTCAATTAAAATAAGTACTTTTCTGCTGTACTGAAATATACGACTGCTGTCCCAAAATTCACTATAGCAGCACTTTTCAAAGGCAATTGCCAAAGTTATTAGCCATTTATTATTCTGGCCTCAAATTCCACACCTGCTTTTTTCACGGTTAACCATCATTTCTATTCTTGGTACTCTGCAGGAGTTATTTACAGAATGAGACATTCACATTTTCTAATAACTCTGCAACTTGTTCTCATTTGTTCTGTTTTACTCAATGTTTGTGACCTTATTTTTTCCCAAAAAATGTTAATTGCCTGTAAGTTTAAGTCAAACATTAAATAATCTAAATAATAGTAAAGAAAGTACCGCATTTTTCGGAGTATAAGTCGCTCCAGAGCATAAGTCGCACCTGCCGAAAAAGCATAATAAAGAAGGGAAAAAACCTATATAAGTCGCACTGGAGTATAAGTCGCATTTTGGGGGGAAATTTATTTGATAAAATCCAACACCAAGAATAGACATTTGAAAGGCAATTTAAAATAAATAAAGAATAGTGAAAAACAGGCTGAATAAGTGTACCGTATTTTTCGGACTATAAGTCGCAATCTTCTCCACAGTCTCACCCCCGGCCAAACTACAAAAAAAACCGCGACTTATAGTCCGAAAAAGACGGTATGTTATATGACGCATAAATAACCAACTGAGAAGGTGCCGGGTATGTTAACGTTACATATTATGGTGAAATAACTATAACATATAGAACATGCTATACGTTTACCAAACAATCTGTCACTCCTAATCGATAAATCCCATGAAATCTTATACGTCTAGTCTCTTACGTGAATGAGCTAAATAATATTTGATATTTTACGGGAATGTGTTAATAATTTCACACATAAGTCACTCCTGAGTATAAGTCGCGCCCCTGGCCAAACTATGAAAAAAACTGCGACTTATATTCCGAAAAATGCGGTAGTTAATGTGGACCCTGAGCATATGTAGCGATAATCTTTGGATATCATATATGTATTGCATTGACATATTCAGTGCAACAAGAAAGTATTCCCAGCGCTTCACTTTTACCACATTTGGTTATGTTACAGCTTTTTTCCGAAGTTGAATTTTGTCCTCACAATTCTACAGACATTACCCCATAAAGAGAAAGTGATATGTTTTGTTTTTATCTAAAAGTATCCATAGCCTTTGCTCAAAACTTTGTTGGTGCACCTTTGGCAGAAATTACAGCCTCTTTTTTCAATACAATGCCACAAGCTTGACACACCTATCTTTGGACAGTTTTGGCCATTCCTCTTTGCATCACCTCTCAAGCTCCATCGGGTTGAAAGGGAAGCATTGGTTTTCATCCAGGATGTCTCTGTACATTGCTGCATTCATCTTTCCCTCCATCCTGACTAGTCTCCAAGTTGCTGACGCTGAAAAACATCCCCACAGCATGATGCTGCCACCACCATGCTTCACTGTAGGGATGCTATTGGCCTGGTGATGGGCGGTACCTGGTTTCCTCCAAACATAATGCCTGGCATTTATACCAAAAAGTTCAAACTTTGTCTCATCAGACAAAATAATTGTATTTCTCATGATCTGAGAGTTTTGCAGGTGCATGTTGGCAAACGATTTATTAAGAAACAGCTTCCGTCTGGCCACTCTACCATACGGGCCTGATTAGTGGATTGCTGCAGAGATGGTTGTTCTTCTGGAAAGTTCTCCTGCCTCCACGGAGGAATGGTGTAACTCTGACAGAGTCAAACCTAACTGACCAAGAACCAGAGACAATCTGAATGAAAACCAACGCTTCCCTTCCAACTTGATAGAGCTTGAGAGGTGCTGCAAAGAGGAATGGGCAAAACTGCCCAAAGATTGGAGTGCCAATCTTGTGGAATAATATTCAAACAGACTTTAGGCTGTAATTTTCTGCCAAATCAGCAAAGTGTTTAACAAAAGCTGTGAATGTGTATGTACATTTTTAAAACGTTTCTTTATTTTGTAATTAATTTGCTACTTAAAAAAAAATGTACATTGTCATTACAAGGCACTGTCTTTAGAATTTTTTAAATGAATGCAATTCTATTTTGGAATAAGGCTGTAGCATAACAACATGTAAAAAAAAAAGAAACGTGAAGCACTGTGAATACTGCCTGGATGCACTGTATATAAATAAAAATAATTGCATTTATGAGCAAAGCACACAACATAACTACAGTAAAAACTATATCTTTCTGGTTCTGTAATGAAGGCAGGAAACGTTTACTGCTGATAAGATGTTGGACTAGAGTCATTTCCTCTTCCGCCAATAGAAAGGCTTTTTAAAATCAAGAAGAAAGAACGCGTTCCTATTGTAGGCACATAAGTACAGTGTTTGTTGGGGACTTGCATTACTTATGTCCGTCTTCTCTCTTCTCTACCTTGCATCTTTTCTGTTGTTTGCTTCATGCAACTTTACTTATTATTCACTTTCATATTTCAGTTCATAAGAACGACTAGAACCTAGCAGAGTGAGAAAGAGAGAGAGGGAAGCTGAAAAGTGTTCAAGTGAGAGGGGAAACTACTGTCAGGATCATGTGTTAAACTTTAGTTTGTGCTGCAGCAGGCTTGATAGCAAGACATTGTGACTCTGGATTGCAGATTGTGGTAAGCTGCTTCTGCTCCCTCTCAAATTATTATAAGAAAATTAGCAAGTCAATTATTGCAAATTTTTGTGAGCATATTTCCCTGTGATATGGCTATTGTGCAATTTAGCAGTGCAATATACCGTCTTGCTCTCTTTGTAATTGCCTGAAATAGACTTATGTTGACAGGAAGTGACAAATGGTCTCACAACAGTGACATTTAAACTATATTTGCGAGTTTACCTTAGATGAACATGTCCAAGCAATGCAATGTTATTTAAGCAGCCCAATAATACTTATGTTGGCATGTGTGAGTATGTTACGGGGTAAATTGTAAATTTGAAGCAGAAGACGTTGTGTAAAAGCTGTCTGTGTCGGGTGACTTTGCTTAGCCATGACAACAGTCTCATTAGAGCAGCGTCGTCATGTGAGACATGGCAGTCATGAGACTCCAATGATCTCCAATGAATCTGCTGTTAAAAAGCTAAGTTCCAATTGAAATAAATGACAGAACAAAGTAATTTTGGACTATAATACACACCCATATGTATATATCACACATACGTGTTTTATTAACCAGCATTAGATTCCTTATTTCCCTGAATTTCATTGACTCTGTAGCATGTTAACATTTATAGTTCACAAAAGTTGTCTGTACACTTCCCACAATGGAGCAATTATCTAACTAAATACTTAAATACAGTTTAATAGGTGCATGTTATTTTACCTTATTTATTAGGGGTGTCAAAATTAACCCAATACCCCAGAATAATCAATCATATCTGCTGAGCAGTCTAGGGATATGTATCAAATTTGGTACTTTTATACGCACCAAACGACTTCACCAGATATAGATTCACATAAAATCAATTTCATGCCACCAAAGCAAGTATGCCTGATAGAAAACACTCATACGTAGAGTCAGGATCCACTTTTTAAAATGCGCTAGCTCAATGCTATTTTACATTGGATTTCCCCTTAGACATGCCACTGATTACCATTAGCCATTTTACATGGCGATTTTACCACTTCAAAATTAGGTAATGAAAACTAAAAATAAGATGCAGGTTACAGTCAAACAGCAAGTGTGTAGTAAATACATTACTTACAGTATAAACACTTTTTAGGACGCAACAAAAGACTTGATTCAGCTCGTGGCGAAGACTACTCTGACTCAGCAACACACCGTAGTCTTTGTACTACTGCGGTCTAATGTTTTGGAATTGCAGATGAGACTAAGACTTGTAAGAAATGAAGATATAACAGCTGGACAGCAAAGTTCTCATTATCTGCTCAATGTTAAATGAAATAAAAAAATATTAAACATATTAATATTTATTAACACATGGACAAAAACGGAAGTACCAAAAATGAGTACTGTTTACTATTAAATTCCCAGGTACCTGAAATTGGTAACGTATCGATTCAAATGTGAAATGTACTTGTCCCTAGCGCAGAATGACTTAAAATCCCTGGCTTATTTTTGTCAACACATTTTGGGTTGTTTGTCCTCGTAGCATTATTGTAATGCTTGCACAAATGGGATGTTGATCCAGTCGCGACACGCTAAATGACCCAACAACAAATGTGGAAAACGCTAAACAGCACGTTGGCCCTCCTAATGGGAAATATTGGTACAAAAAACAATGACAAAAGAGTCGATCAATATAAATGAAGGAGGGTTTTTTTTTTCTTCACCAAAACACTTCAATCTTAAAGGCCTACTGAAATGAGATTTTCTTATTTAAACGGGGATAGCAGGTCCATTCTATGTGTCATACTTGATCATTTCGAGATATTGCCATATTTTTGCTGAAAGGATTTAGTAGAGAACATTGACGATAAAGTTCACAACTTTTGGTCGCTAAAAAAAAGCCTTGCCTTTACCGGAAGTAGCAGACGATGTGCGTGTGACGTCACGGGTTGTAGAGCTCCTCACGTCCTCACATTGTTTACAATCATAGCCACCAGCAGCTAGAGCGATTCGGACCGAGAAAGCGACAATTTCCCCATTAATTTGAGCGAGGATGAAAGATTCGTGGATGAGGATATTGATAGTGAAGGACTAGAAGAAAAAAAAAAGGCGACTGCAGTGCGAGCGATTCAGATGTTATTAGACACATTTACTAGGATAATTCTGGAAAATCCGTTATCCGCCTATTGTGTTGCTAGTGTTTTAGTGAGATTATATAGTACCTGAAAGTCAGAGGGGTGTGGCCACGGGTGTAGTGACCGCCAGTGTCTCCGTGGGAGGAGGTAATAGTCGCCGCAGCAGCTGCAGGAGGACGCTGGTTCCGCTCATAACTACGGTAAGAGACAACTTATTACCACAATTTTCTCACCGAAACCTGCCGGTTGACATGTGGTCGGGATCCATGTTCGCTTGACCGCTCTGATCCATAGTAAAGCTTCATCTTCGGGAATTTTAAACAAGGAAACACTGGCTGTGTTTGTGTGGCAAATGGCTAAAAGCTTCCCACCTCCATCTTTCTACTTTGACTTCTCCATTATTAATTGAACAAATTGCAAAAGATTCAGCAACACAGATGTCCAGAATACTGTGTAATTATGCGATTAAAGCAGACTACTTATAGCTTGGATCGGGCTGGAAAATAATGTCCGCGACAACCCGAGACGTCAAACGCACGCGTCATCATACCGCAACGTTTTCAACACGACACTTTGTCGGAAATTTTAAATTGCAATTTAGTAAACTAAAAAGGCCGTATTGGCATGTGTTGCAATGTTAATATTTCATTATTGATATATAAATTATCAGACTGCGTGGTCGCTAGTAGTGGGTTTCAGTAGGCCTTTAAAGTTGCAGATTACATGTACCACATTAACGGTCAATAAATGTTTGTTTAGATAAACCGTGTTTTTTGTCACCATCATGTTAAAGGTGTTTAATGAACATGTTAAATGCATATAATATATTCCATTGTGGGCAGCACGGTGGAAGAGGGGTTAGGGCATCTGCCTCACAATACGAAGGTCCTGGTCAATAAATGTTTGTTTAGATAAACAGTGTTTTTTGTTACCATCATGTTAAAGGTGTTTAATGAACATGTTAAATGCATATAGTATATTCCATTGTGGGCAGCACGGTGGCAGAGGGGTTAGTGCATCTGCCTCACAATACGAAGGTCCTGAGTAGTCCTGGGTTCAATTCCGGGCTCGGGATCTTTCTGTGTGGAGTTTGCATATTCTCCCCTTGACTGCGTGGGTTCCCTCCGGGTACTCCGGCTTCCTCCCACTTCAATAAAATACTTTCTTTTCTGTTCTATTCTATTCTATTCTATTCAAAGACATGCACCTGGGGATAGGTTGATTGGCAACAGTAAATTGGCCCTAGTGTGTGAATGTGAGTGTGAATGTTGTCTGTCTATCTGTGTTGGCCCTGCGATGAGGTGTCGACTTGTCCAGGGTGTGCACCGCCTTCCGCCCGATTGTAGCTGAGATAGGCACCAGCGCCCCCCCGCGACTCCAAAGGGAATAAGCGGTAGAAAGTGGATGGATGGATATTCCTTTGTTTCTTGTATCTCTTCCCTCATGCAAAATAAAACGATTAATCCATCCATCCATTGTCTACCGCTTATTCCCTTTTGGGGTGGCGGGGGGCGCTGGCGCCTATCTCAGCTACAATCGGGCGGAAGGCGGGGTACACCCTGGAGAAGTCGCCACCTCATCGCAGGGCCAACACAGATAGACAGACAACATTCACACACACATTCACACACTAGGGCCAAATTAGTGTTGCCAATCAACCTATCCCCAGGTGCATGTCTTTGGAAGTGGGAGGAAGCCGGAGTACCTGGAGGGAACCCACGCATTCACGGGGAGAACATGCAAACTCCACACAGAAAGATCCCGAGCCTGGATTTGAACCCAGGACTGCAGGACCTTTGTATTGTGAGGCAGACACACTAACCCCTCTGCCACCGTGAAGCTGATTAATATAATTTAGATTAAAATGATAAAAAATGGTAAATGGGTTTTCTACCTTTTTAAGGAACTCAAAGCGCTTTACACTATTTCCACATTCACCCATTCACACACACGTTCACACACTGATGGCGGGAGCTGCAATGCAAGGCGCTAACCAGGACCCATCAGGAACAAGAGTGAAATGTCTTGCTCAAGGACACAACAGACGTGACTAGGATAGTAGAATTGGGGATTGAACCAGGAACCCTCAGGTTGCTGGCACAGTCACTCTCCCAACTGCGCCACACTGTCCCCAAATTATATCTACCAGTAATTGTGATTAAATCCAAATAAATCCACAGCAAACCTGTGATTAATAGTAGATAAAGCCAGTATTTATCCATAGAGACATTTATCATTTTAGCATTCAGCACCATTACCAGTAGAATGTTTTGAGGAGGCATGTATTCATAAGAACATCTGAAACGTAGCTGATGATGCATGTACAGTATGTGGTTTGACGTAGACAGCAGCCTCCTATCCAATACCTTACATCATTATGTATTTATTTGTGTTTCTAGAGGGAGAACCGCCGTCTTCAAGAGGCCAGTATGAGACTAGAGCAAGAGAATGACGACTTGGCCCATGAGTTGGTTACCAGTAAGATTGCTCTTCGGAAAGATCTTGACCAGGTAATAGTAACCACAAAAAAAATGTTCACCTTCCACAAGCTACATTGTACGGATCTATAATGCTGGTACCGGGTGTCGTTGGTGAGATTGAACGTGTGGACTTCATATTTAGTGGCTGCTGGTTTACAAGCTCTGCTGTGTTGTAAGCCTTATGTGTAAATGACTGTTTTACATGCATTCAGGCCGAAGACAAGTCTGACGTGCTGAACAAAGAGCTGCTCAGCACCAAGCAACGTCTGGTGGAGACGGAAGAGGAGAAAAGACGGCAGGAGGAGGAGACCGCTCAGGTAACATCTGGCCTCCCTTTACCATCTGCCTAAAAAGCATTAGAGTGCATTTGAATCATCATCTTTCATTATATGAATGTACCAGGAAATGAAATCTAAATGCACCATTTGAGACTGGTTTGTTTATACTTTATATAATAATAGTCTACAATAGTCACTAGTATCAATCGATAAACGATAAAGATGCAGCATCAATACAGTGGGGCAAGAAAGTATTTAGTCAGCCACCGATTGTGCAAGTTCTCCCACTTAAAATGATGACAGAGGTCTGTAATTTTCATCATAGGTACACTTCAACTGTGAGAGACAGAATGTGAAAAAAAAAATCCAGGAATTCACATTGTCGGAATTTTAAAGAATGTATTTGTAAATTATGGTTGAAAATAAGTATTTGGTCAACCATTCAAAGCTCTCACTGATGGAAGGAGGTTTTGGCTCAAAATCTCACGATACATGGCCCCATTCATTCTTTCCTTAACACGGATCAATCGTCCTGTCCCCTTAGCAGAAAAAGAGCCCCAAGCATGATGTTTCCACCCCCATGCTTCACAGTAGGTATGGTGGTCTTGGGATGCAACTCAGTATTCTTCTTCCTCCAAACACAACAAGTTGAGTTTATACCAAAAAGTTCTATTTTGGTTTCATCTGACCACATGACATTCTCCCAATCCTCTGCTGTATCATTCATGTATCCATTTTGGTATAAACTCAACTCGTCGTGTTTGGAGGAAGAAGAATACTGAGTTGCATCCCAAGAACACCATAACTACTGTGAAGCTTGGGGATGGAAACATCATGCTTTGGGGCTGTTTTTCTGCTAAGGGGACAGGACGACTGATCCGTGTTAAGGAAAGAATGAATGGGGCCATGTATCGTGAGATTTTGAGCCAAAACCTCCTTCCATCAGTGAGAACTTTGAATGGTTAAACCAAATACTTATTTTCCACCATAATTTACAAATAAATTCTTTAAAATTCCTACAATGTGAATTCCTGGATTTTTTTCCCACATTCTGTCTCTCACAGTTGAAGTGTACCTATGATGAAAATTACAGACCTCTGTCATCATTTTAAGTGGGAGAACTTGCACAATCGGTGGCTGACTAAACACTTTTTTGCCCCACTGTATATAATAATAGTCTACAATAGTCACTAGTATCAATCAATAAACGATATAGATGGAGCATTAATAGATCATAGGAGGATTGTTGACACTGACATAAAGGTAATTAACTTTATAGGTATAGCTTGTATCTTTCAGAGCGACTGGTAATATTGATGTTTCCGATTACCAATGAATACAGTAGTATCTCAACTTACAAGCTTAATTGGTTCTCTGACAGAGCTCTTAACTCAAAACAGTCGCATCTCAAATCAACGTCTCCTATTTGAATCAATTTAAATCAGCCTTGTGCTTGTTATCCCAAAACAATTTTAACATCTGACATGGATTTTAAAAAGAAAAACTAACTTTTAGATGAGAAATATTACAAAAACCGTACAATAGAATGTACTTCTAACAACTACAGTACATTTATGAAGTAAGGTAATAATAATGTGCAGTCTTAACTTTGGAGAGTGGACTTCTACGGTATAGCCTTCCAGCTGTTTCTCCGTCAAACACAACATCCGCAGCGCTTCCTTATTTTCATGGTTAAATCACTGGTGTTAATGCATTATTTTTAACATTTTTAGTTGGCATTAGACTCATTCTGATTCAGTATGGTGCAGACTGGCAGTGATATGTTCGAATTGGTTTGCCAAGTTGGCAACTCGCTCTGTCATATTTTGATTATTTCTTTCATTTAATGAATATCTTCCACTTCTTCTCAGCACTGTCCTCCACACTCACCTTCTTGTTTACTATGGCTAGAAAACCAAGTTATGTCAATCTCTAGTTACAAGCTAATGCAAGCCAGTAAGACCAGATGATTTGAGCGGATTTTACGGGGTTCACAGTGGCATTTTCGACGCCATTTAGTGGTCAGGATCCCTGTAACCCACATGTTTGCGCTTAAAACGTAAAGATTAGTCAAGAGACAGCTCTTATTTGAAAGGTTGGGGTACTCTTAAATTGAGGTACTACTGTATAAGTATTCCACCATAAAACATTGCAGGTGTTTTTGTGACCCCGGAGGCAATAGTTTAAATATATTGTCAGTCAGTCAGTGTTTGGCACAGTTATTAAATGCCAACATGAACCTTTAGTAAGAGATGGATTGTTCCTTTGTGTCCCATTACTCGTTTTCTGTCACTGAGGTTTTTTTTTTTATAAATCACTGTCTATTTTTGGCACTCCCAGCTGAAGGAAGTTTTCAGGAGGGAACTGGAAAAAGCCGAATTGGAGATCAAGAAAACCACAGCGATCATATCCGAGTACAAACAGGTCAGAATATTTCAGCTGAAAGCATGACATTTGACACATTTAAACCAGATATTACATAGTTTCTTTTCTTAGTCAAAACTAATTAAGTGAAGCCTTTAGTTCAAATGTAAACTAAGAAGACTGGCCTGGTGTTTCAGATCTGTTCTCAGCTCAGCACCAGGCTGGAAAAGCAGCAGGCGGCAACAAAGGAGGAGCTGGACATTGTCAAGGTGAGGTTCTGGTAATTAATTTCTGTTGATAAGGCAGCAGAGGCAAGTTAGCTTTTTAGAACCTGGTGTTATGATGCATCTTGTTCACTTCCGATACAATACTGATATTGGTGCCTTGATACAATATTAGCACAAATCGTACATACATTGTTGGGGGGAATGTTAAAAAAGGGTCAATCAATTGATATGACTCAAACAGGGAACAATGTTAGGTATGAAAAACACTACCCTATTCATTATTAATAGAGATGTCCAATAATTATTGCCGATATCGGATATTCCAATATTGTCCAACTCTTAATTACTGATACCGATATCAACCGATACTGATATATACAGTCGTGGAATTAACACATTATTATGCCTAATTTTGTTGTGATGCCCCGCTGGATGCATTAAACAATGTAACAACGTTTTCCAAAACATATCAACTCAAGTTATGGAAAAAAATGCCATAATGGCACTGCCATATTTATTATTGAAGTCACAAAATGCATTATTTTTTTATACATGCCTTTTTTTTAACATTTTAACAGCAGCTTGGAATTTGGGACATGCTCGCCCTGGGAGAGCATGAGGAGATTGAGGTGGGGGGGTGTAGGGTGTAGCAGGGGTATATATTGTAGCGTCCTGGAAGAGTTAGTGCTGCAAGGGGTTCTGGGTATTTGTTCTGTTGTGTTTATGTTGTGTTACGGTGCGGATGTTCTCCCGAAATGTGTTTGTCATTCTTGTTTGGTGTGCGTTCACAGTGTGGCGCATATTTGTAACAGTGTTAAAGTTGTTTATACTGCCACCCTCAGTGTGAACTGTATGGCTGTTGACCAATTATTGATTGCATTCATTTGTGTGTGTGAAAAGCTTGGATATTATGTGACTGGGCCGACATGCAAAGGCAGTGGCTCTAAGGTTTATTGGCGCTTTGTTCTTTTTCCTACGTCCGTGTACACAGCGGCATTTTAAAAAGTCATAAATTTGGCGTTTTTAAAACCGATACCGATAATTTCAGATATTACATTTTAAAGCATTTATTGCCCGATAATATCGGCAGGCAGAAAGTATCGGACATCTCTAATTATTAACCACCCGGAATGGACTTTGTTGTCTTTAATTAAGTTGAAATGGTGTGGGAATTGTTTTTTTCACCTAGGGGCCACAATAATTAATTAAGTAATCTTGTGACGCAACAAGTTGAATGATCCAGACACATTTGTTACTGGATATTTTTCTAATACGCTTCTGCCTTGGAAATTTTGTATCAGTAAGTAATATGCAACTATGATTATTTGATTCCTGTTAGTTAAAGTTAAAGTACCAATTATTGTCACACACACACTAGGTGTGGTGAAATTTGTCCTCTGCATTTGACCCATCTCCTTGATCATCCCCTGGGAAGTGAGGGGAGCAGTAAGAACAGCAGCGTTGCCACGCCCGGGAATCATTTTTGGTGATTTAACCCCCAATTCCAACCCTTGATTCTGAGTGCCAAGCAGGGAGGCAATGGGTCCCATCGTTGTATAGTCTTTGGTATGACTCGGCCGGGGTTTGAACTCCCAACCTACCGATCTCAGGGCGGACACTCTAACCACTAGGCCACTGAGTAGTATTGACAAATGGGGTGTCTTGTACTGCAATATTATTCAATTAAGGACACTTATTATGTATGTTGAGCTTGTGTGTTACTCTGTGCCTATAAGCACAAACAGCTATAGCTGTTGTATAGCCGCTAGCTCCTAGTAGCCTATAGCTTACCATGTTTACCTTTTGGAAATTACTTCACTGAAGTACAAGAAAAGGCCTACCTTGTGTGTTTATTGGAGGACGTTAAGATGCTAACTGGCTGTCCAGTTCTGCACAAGTAAACCGACATATTCCGATACTTGTTCTTTTTAGTCATATCGAACGGACAGTATTCGGACATACCCAGTGTCCATACACACAACACACAAAAACTCAAATCCAAGCATTATTAATGATCTGAAATCATACTAAAATGGTAAATGGGTTGTACTTACAGTGGGGCAAAAAAGTATTTAGTCAGCCACCGATTGTGCAAGTTCTCCCACTTAAAATGATGACAGAGGTCTGTAATTTTCATCATAGGTACACTTCAACTGTGAGAGACAGAATGGGGGAAAAAATCCAGGACTTCATATTGTAGGAATTTTAAAGAATTTATTTGTAAATTATGGTGGAAAATAAGTATTTGGTCAACCATTCAAAGCTCTCACTGATGGAAGGAGGTTTTGGCTCAAAATCTCACAATACATGGCCCCATTCATTCTTTCCTTAACACGGATCAATCATCCTGTCCCCTTAGCAGAAAAACAGCCCCAAAGCATGATGTTTCCACCCCCATGCTTCACAGTGGTGATCTTGGGATGCAACTCAGTATTCTTCTTCCTCCAAAATGGATACGTGGATGATACAGCAGAGGATTGGGAGAATGTCATGTGGTCAAATGAAACCAAAATAGAACTTTTTGGTATAAACTCAACTCGTCTTGTTTGGAGGAAGAAGAATACTAAGTTGCATCCCAAGAACACCACACCTACTGTAAAGCATGGGGGTGGAAACATCATGCTTCGGGGCCATGTATCGTGAGATTTTGAGCCAAAACCTCCTTCCATCAGTGAGAGCTTTGAATGGTTGACCAAATACTTATTTTCCACCATAATTTACAAATAAATTATTTAAAATTTCTACAATGTGAATTCCTGGATTTTATTTTCACATTCTGTCACAGTTGAAGTGTACCTATGATGAAAATTACAGACCTCTGTCATCATTTTAAGTGGTAGAACTTGCACAATAGGTTGCTGACTAAATACTTTTTTGCCCCACTGTATATAGTGCTTTTCTACCTTCAAGGTACTCAAAGCGCTTTGACACTATTTTCACAATCACCCATTCACACACACATTCACACATTGATGGCGGGAGCTGTATAATTTGCCAACAGACCACCATCTAACAGTGACATTGCAACAATAAAGTGGTACTTATAGGTACAAGTAATGTAATTGTCCAAGTAGCTAGATTGTAAAAATAGAAAAATGTGAATTAACGGTAGTGTCCACCTCCTTACTTAATTTATGTATTTGTGTGCAGAGTAAAGTAACAGGCTGCGAGCACTGCAGGGACCTGTTCAGCACAATGGGGTCCCTCCAGGTGTCGTCGCCAGGCCATGACAAAGCCTGCTCAGAGCCGCTGGACGAGGAGAAGGACGGACTGAAGGAGCAGCTCAGGCAGATGGAATTGGAGCTGGCACAGACCAAACTACAGCTGGTGGAGGCCAAGTGTCGCATCCAGGTGGGCAGCAGGAACTATTCTACTTGTATGACACGGTGTATCAACATTTAAAGGCCTACTGAAATGAGATCTTCTTATTTAAACGGGTATAGCAGGTCCATTCTATGTGTCATACTTGATCATTTCACGATATTGCCATATTTTTGCTGAAATGTTTTAGTAGAGAACATCGACGATAAAGTTTGCAACTTTTGGTGCTGATAAAAAAGCCTTGTCTTTACCGCAAATCGCAGACGATGACGTCACAAGGGTGAGGGCTCCTCACGTCCTCACATTGTTTTTAATGGGAGCCTCCAGCAGCAAGAGCTATTCGGACCGAGAAAATGACAATTTCCCCATTAATTTGAGCGAGGATGAAAGATTCGTGGATGATGATATTGATAGCGAAGGACTAAAAAAAATAAATAAAAAAAGTTTAAAAAAAAAAAGGCGATTGCATTGGGACGGATTCAGATGTTTTTAGACACAGTTACTAGGATAATTCTGGGGAATCCCTTATCTTTCTATTGTGTTGCTAGTGTTTTAGTGAGATTAAATAGTACCTGATAGTCGGAGGGGTGTGTCCACGGGTGTCTTGAGGCCAGTGTCTGAGGGAAGTCTACGGCAGATACAAGGACGGCGCAAACTCCACAGATCTCCTGTAAGAGTCGACTTGTTAACACAATTTTCTCACCGAAACCTGCCGGTTGACATGTAGTCGTGATCCATGTTCGCTTGACCGCTCTGATCCATATTAAAGCTTCACATCCGGAAATTTTAAACAAAGAATCACCACGTGTTTGTGTGGCTAAAGGCTAAAGCTTCCCAACTCCATCGTTCTACTTTGACTTCTCCATTATTAATTGAACAAATTGCAAAAGATTCAGCAACACAGATGTCTAGGATACTGTTTGATTGCACGATGAAAAGAGACGACTTTTAGCCGCGAATAGTGCTGCGCTAATATTTCCTGACAATCCGTGACGTCACGGGCACGCGTCATCATTCCGCAACGTTTTCAACAAGAAACGCCACGAGAAATTTAAAATTGCAATTTAGTAAATTAAACCGGCCATATTGGCATGTGTTGCAATGTTAATATTTCATCATTGATATATAAACTATCAGTCTGCGTGGTCGGTAGTAGTGGGTTTCAGTAGGCCTTTAACATATGTATAATCATATAATACAATAGGACGTGATCAAAATAGTTATTGTGTTTCATGGATAATACCAACGCACATGTTCCATCCATCCATCATCTTCCGCTTATCCGAGGTCGGATAAGCGGAAGATGATGGCACATGTTAATCAAGATAATAAAATCTGACCTACAGTACACTTCATTTGTACATAATTCATTTGTACAGTATAGTCAGGAAAAGAAGAGGCTGTAAAAGTAACACAAGTGTACAATAGTGAGTGAAATAAGTAGAATTAAAAATAGCAACAGTCACTAACTATGTTCTTTATTTCTTTTATTCGCTTTTTGCTTTAAAGCAGGGGTCTCAAACTCGTTCTTTTTGCGGGGACATTGCAATTATGGCTTGTTACTAAGGATTTTTATACAAGGGTGTTTTCTTGCGTGCAAAAAAGTGTTGATAATGTAAGTATTGTACTTAAACACCATGTGTTTTATTGTAACATGCATTTTAATTGTAGTTTTCTGTGTTGGGACGGCGTGGCGCAGTGGGAGAGTGGCCGTGCGTAACCCGAGGGTCCTTGGTTCAATCCCCACCTAGTACCAACCTCGTCACGTCTGTTGTGTCCTGAGCAAGACACTTCACCCTTGCTCCTGATGGGTGATGGTTAGCGCCTTGCATGGCAGCTCCCTCCATCAGTGTGTGAATGTGTGTGTGAATGGGTAAATGTGGAAGTATTGTCAAAGCGCTTTGAGTACCTTGAAGGTAGAAAAGCGCTATACAAGTACAACCCATTTATTATTTATTTATTTAACAACAAATTGGAGGTGTTAAAATCGCTAGGGATGTATTATCACGGTGTTAAGGCCACGTTGCGAAATTACTGCGGTATTTGTCCAAAAATAAATCTTGGTAAAAATGCCATAGTTTGTAAAATGAAGTGTCACAAACATAAGGTTAAATTGTTTTTATTTTTTTTAACCCTAACCCAATGTGCAGATAATTGTGTAGGAACATCTACTGTATTGTTTCAAGCAAGTTGATGTTTTTAAAATAACAATGTAAACATGCACCTGGGGATAGGTTGATTGGCAACACTAAATTGGCCCTAGTGTGTGAATGTGAGTGTGAATGTTGTCTGTCTATCTGTGTTGGCCCTGCGATGAGGTGGCGACTTGTCCAGGGTGTACGCCGCCTTCCGCCCGATTGTAGCTGAGATAGGCTCCGGCGCCCCCCGCAACCCGAAGGGAATAAGCGGTAGTGGATGGGTGGATGGACAAACAATAATATACAGTTTAGTGTCTTTTAACTTTTACATTATAAGAAGCATTGTCTTCTAAAGTGTTCATATTTATATCAGTCAGGAAAATGTTGTTTCTCATAAAAGTAAACTTACAATATAAGTTGTAATGATATAAATGCCTCACAAACGGATGTCTGAATTCGCTGGCTTCAAATGTCTTTTCTGTGTGAAGTAAAGTGAAGTGAATTATATTTATACAGCGCTTTTTCTCTAGTGACTCAAAGCGCTTTACATAGTGAAACCCAATATCACGTTTTTACATTTAAACCAGTGTGGGTGGCACTGGGAGCAGGTGGGTAAAGTGTCTTTCCCAAGGACACAACGGCAGTGACTAGGATGGCGGAAGCGGGGATCGAACCTGCAACCCTCAAGTTGCTGGCACGGCCACTCTGCCAACCGAGCTATACCGCCCCGTGGTTGGTAGTGACGGTTTATGTGGTGGCTACTTGTCCAGCCCTGCTTTCTGCAACTGGAATGTTGTCTTCAGGAGAAAATTCAGTCCATCAAAGTCAAACAAGCAAACACCTGCAGAGCACGACAACCACAGTGATGAGAAGCTACTGAAATGATCGGTTGCTATAATAATGTGGTCCCCACTAAGCAACCGCATAGCCTAGCCCTGTTTAGTGGTACATGTACTCCCATTATAATAAAGGCCTACTGAAATGAGATTTTCTTATTCAAACGGGGATAGCAGGTCCATTCTATGTGTCATACTTGATCATTTTGCGATATTGCCATATTTTTGCTGAAAGGATTTAGTAGAGAACATCCACGATAAAGTTCGCAACTTTCGGTGTTAAGAGAAAAGCCCTGCCTCTACCGGAAGTCGCAGACGATGACGTCACACGTGTGATGGCTCCTCACAAATTCACATTATTTTTAATGGGAGCCTCCAACAAAAAGTGCCATTCGGAACGAGAAAACGTCAATTTCCCCATTAATTTGAGCAAGGATGAAAGATTAGTGTTTGTGGATATTGATAGCGACGGACTAGAAAAAAAATAATAATAAAAAAAAAAAAGTAAAATAAACAATGTGATTGCATTGGGACGGATTCCGATGTTTTTAGAGACATTTACTAGGATAATTCTGGGAAATCCCTTTTCTTTCTATTGTGTTGCTAGTGTTTTAGTGAGTTAAATAGTACCTGACAGTCGGAAGGTTGTCTCCCCGGGTGTCTTGACGCGCAGTGTCTCAGGGAAGTCGACGGCAGCTATGGACGGCACAAGCTCAGCTGACTTTTTAACAACAATTGTCTCACCGAAACCTGCTGGTTGTCATTTGGTAGGGATCCATGTTGGGTTGACCGCTCTGTGATCCATAGGAAAGTTTCACCTCCAGGAATTTTAAACAAGGAATCACCGTGTGTTTGTGTGGCTAAAGGCTAAAAGCTTCCCAACTCCATCTTTCTACTGTGACTTCTCCAATATTAATTGAACAAATTGCAAAAGATTCAGCAACACAGATCTCCAAAATACTGTGTAATTATGCCGTTAAAGCAGACGACTTTTAGCTGTGTGTGT
>NC_084632.1:20421677-20429177 GCF_033978795.1 Nerophis ophidion | reverse complement strand
TTAGATTTAAAAAAAATAAAAAGCTGTTTTGTTTTCTTATATTGAAACACAATGTTACTGTTCAAACTGTGCAATGTAAAAAATAAAAAAATATTGAATATACTTTATAAACAGAACTTCTGCCTTGTTTGTAATAAGTAATTAGGCTGACTGGACTACTGTTTTTCAATTTTGGTCATTATGGTGGTACTTATTGACATGATTTTGAGAACCGCTGGAATAGAATATAGAATAAAACATTTTATTTGTCATCAACCATGGCAAAAAATACAGGTGGCTACCCTGTTAAAAGTGCAGTTTTAATACAATACAATATTTCCGACAATAATACATATCACATGAAAATCTGTAAGCAGTGTACTGTATATGTGAATTTATATTTTTTTATTATTGTGAAATCAATTGAAGCATAATAATGATACAGTCATAATCTATAACTGCTGCATCCCTACTTTGTGTCCAAGTCACGCAATGTCTGAAATAGCTATCGGGTGCAATTAAAGGTTTGTATGGCGGCTAACATTTGTGTCTTTGCAGAAAGCTGCTAGGGAGCTTGTTGCCATGGTGACAACATTAAGATGAGGTGGAGGAAAGGTCCCATGTGCACAGGAGCAAGGTTGATTATATTTGTGTAAAACTTCTCTTGTTACAATTTAACACACAAAACCACACACCTGCATTCTTTACTGACTATAAGTGGATATACAAACCCCGTTTCCATATGAGTTGGGAAATTGTGTTAGATGTAAATATAAACGGAATACAATGATTTGCAAATCCTTTTCAACCCATATTCAGTTGAATATGCTACAAAGACAAGATATTTAATGTTCAAACTCATAAACTTTTTTTCTTTTTGCAAATAATAATTAACTTAGAATTTCATGGCTGCAACACATGCCGAAGTAGTTGGGAAAGGGCATGTTCACCACTGTGTTACATCACCTTTTCTTTTAACAACACTCAATAAACATTTGGGAACTGAGGAAACTAATTGTTGAAGCTTTGAAAGTGGAATTCTTTCCCATTCTTGTTTTATGTAGAGCTTCTGTCGTTCAACAGTCCGGGGTCTCCGCTGTCGTATTTTACGCTTCATAATGCGCCACACATTTTCGATGGGAGACAGGTCTGGATTGCAGGCGGGCCAGGAAAGTACCCGCCCTCTTTTTTTACGAAGCCACGCTGTTGTAACACGTGCTGAATGTGGCTTGGCATTGTCTTGCTAAAATAAGCAGGGGCGTCCATGAAAAAGACGGCGCTTAGATGGCAGCATATGTTGTTCCAAAACCTGTACGTACCTTTCAGCATTAATGGTGCCTTCACAGATGTGTAAGTTACCCATGCCTTGGGCACTAATGCACCCCCATACCATCACAGATGCTGTCTTTTGAACTTTGCGTCGATAACAGTCTGGATGGTTCGCTTCCCCTTTGGTCCAGATGACACAATGTCCAGTATTTCCAAAAACAATTAGAAATGTGGACTCATCAGACCACAGACCACTTTTCCACTTTGCATCAGTCCATCTGGGGCCCAGGGAAGCCGGCGGCTTTTCTGGATGTTGATAAATGGCTTTCGCTTTGCATAGTAGAGCTTTAATTTGCACTTACAGATGTAGCGATGAACTGTATTTAGTGACAGTGGTTTTCTGAAGTGTTCCTGAGCCCACGTGGTGATATCCTTTAGAGATTGATGTCGGTTTTTGATACAGTGCCATCTGAGGGATCGAAGGTCACGGTCATTCAACGTTGGTTTCCGGCCATGCCGCTTACGTGGAGTGATTTCTCCAGATTCTCTGAACCTTTTGATGATATTATGGACCGTAGATGTTGAAATCCCTAAATTTCTTGCAATTGCACTTTGAGAAACGTTGTTCTCAAACTGTTTGACTATTTGCTCACGCAGTTGTGGACAAAGGGGTGTACCTCGCCCCATCCTTTCTTGTGAAAGACTGAGCATTTTTTGGGAAGCTGTTTTTATATCCAATCATGGCACCCACCTGTTCCCAATTAGCCTGCACACCTGTGGGATGTTCCAAATGAGTGTTTGATGAGCATTCCTTAACTTTATCAGTATTTATTGTCACCCTTCCCAACTTCTTTGTCACGGGTTGCTGGCATCAAATTCTAAAGTTAAAGGTTATTTGCAACAAAAAAAAAAAGTTTATCAGTTTGAACATCAAATATGTTGTCTTTGTAGAATATTCAACTGAATATGGGTTGAAAACGATTTGCGAATCATTGTATTCTGTTTATATTTACATCTAACATAATTTCCCAACTCATATGGAAACGGGGTTTGTAATGTAAACCTCCTGTGTTTGTTTGCATTCTCAATCAATGCAATTATCTGCAGCTGAACAAGAAAATAAGGTAAAACGAACACACTTTGTTGTCTTCTCACCTTGTGTTTGACAAATATGATTGATTATATTAACTCTTGTGACTTTAAAAGAAAATATTCTACTCAAATGTTGCATTTTTCATGACTGGTATGGTATCACACCTTGCAAAGTTATATGACCAGCATTACATTGCAAAGAATATATTTGCAGTATTAAATAATTTACTACGAGGCAGATGCATTAGCATTTTATCCCCACTAGAGGGAACTATTCGATCGTGTTTGCCAGAGTCGTGTATAGAGCGAGTATATGGCCAACCTGGTCTGGTGTTATGCCTACAAAGAGTTGCAGCCTGCAGACTTTTTTGTGCCCACTAGAGGGAGCTGTAGCATCATATTGCCCTACAAAGAATAAAGCACTCCAATATATAAAACACACTTCGTGGTCATGAGCCACAATTGGAAAATCCCTAACTTCCTGCTGTTAAAGTGAAAATAAAAGAAGTGTGTGCCCTGACATGTTATTGACAATAATGTGTTTCTTCTCTATGGCTGCAGAATGAGGTTAAACCTCCAATATTAGTACAAAACACAAACCCGGCGAAGTTGGCACGTTGTGTAAATGGTAAATAAAAACAGAATACAATAATTTGCAAATCCTTTTCAACTTATATTCAATTGAATAGACTGCAAAGACAATATGTTTAATGTTCAAACTGAAAATCATTAATTTAGAATTTAATGGAAGCAACACATTGCAAAAAAGTTGGCAACGCTCAGTAAACGTTTGGGAACTGAGGAGACCAATTTTTGAAGCTTGTGGAATTCTTTCCCATTCTTGCTTGATGCACAGCTTAAGTTGTTCAACAGTCCGGGGTCTCTGTTGTGGTATTTTAGGCTTCATAATGCACCACACATTTTCAATTGGAGACAGATCTGGACTACAGGCAGGCCAGTCTAGTACCCGCAATCTTTTACTACGAAGCCACGCTGTTGTAATGCGTGCAGAGTGTGGCTTTGCATTGTCTTGCTGAAATAAGCAGGGGCGTCCATGAAAAAGACATTGCTTGGATGGCAATATATGTTGCTCCAAAACCTGTATGTACCTTTCAGTATTAATGGTGCCTTCACAGATGTGTAAATTAATACACATATACCGATACCATCACAGATGCCAGCTTTTGAACTTTGCGCCTATAACAGTCCGAATGGTTCTTTTCCTCTTTGGCCTGGAGGACACGATGACCACAGTTTCCAAAAACAATTTCAAACGTGGACTCATCAGACCATAAAATACTTTTCCACTTTGCATCAGTCCATCTTAGATGAGCTCGGGCCCAGTGAGGACAGCGGCGTTTCTGGGTGTTGTTGATAAATGGCTTTCGCTTTGCATAGTAGAGTTTTAACTTGCACTTACAGATGTAGCGACGAACTGTCGTTACTGACAGTGGTTATCTGAAGTGTTCCTGAGCCCATGGGGTGATATCCTTTACACACTGATGCCGCTTTTTGATGCAGCACCACCTGAGGGATCGTAGATCACAGGCATTCAATGTTGGTTTTCGGCCTTTCCGCTAACGTGCAGGGATTTCTCCAGATTCTCTGAACCTTTTTATGATATTACAGACCATCGATGGCGAAATCCCTAAATTCCTTGCAATAGCTTGTTGAGAAATGTTCTTAAACTGTTCGCTCTCACATTTGTTCACAAAGTGGTGACCCTCGCCCCATCCTTGTTTGTGAATGACTGAGCATTTTATGGAAGCTGCTTTTATGCCCAATCATGGCACCCACTTGTTCCCAATTAGCCTGTTCCCCTGTTGGATGTTCAAGCGTTTAATCGGGCCATAGATCATGAACTCCTGTGCACATATACACATTCCAAACTGTGTCCAGCCCACCTCTGCAAACGCCTTTTTCTCGGATTTCGAATCAAACTAAAATGCTTGTTGTACCACAGCAATTTGCTGCAATAACCCTCCCATTTTTTTATTTAATTGCCAACAACAAATACAGCTAACAAGCTGAATCGTTGACAAAAATTGGTGGTTGCTTCCAGAGCCAACATCACACACTCAACTCAAAAGTGCGGCTCAAGGGTCATCCGCGGTCCATGTTTCGTTTTTGTTTTTTGATGTGCACAATGTAGAAATGAAATGTATATTCGTGAATTGACTAACGTGGGCCGCCAGCTGTGTCTCGCCGTCAGCCCATGCCCCGCCCCTATCCGATGGTGCTCCATGAATTGATTTACGTGGACCCCGATTTAGACAAGTTGAAAAACGTATTCGGGTGTTACCATTTAGTGGTCAATTGTACGAAATATGTACTGAACTGTGCAATCTACTAATAAAAGTCTCAATCAATCAATACCCTTTTGTGGCGAGACGAAGACGACGGGACGTGACGCTCTTTTGCCCGGCTCAAGCTGGAGGCCAGGAGGCGGAGGATGTGGCGGAACGGAGAGGCGGGGCGTGCCTGGGGCAACGCCACCGTAATCCAAGTCAGGTGCGTAACACACACACCGGGTCTCAATCTGTCCATCTCCTGACAGCATTTAAGAGAGGAGAAGGAGGTGGTTTCCTCCTCCGTACTGGAGGAAACCACGGCAATGACACCAGCGACGAGAGACCAGAAAAGACATGAGCCCCCGCGGAAGACGCAACACCCGGCCACCGAAAGGTGCGCAAAGACGAGCAGCCAAGGACGCGCTAGAAAGTGGCGCGCCCGATTGGGACACAAAGATGCCATTTATTGAAGCAATACATGTATGTCAACCCTGCTACGAGGTGTCGTGCGTCCAAGGTCCTTGTAACTCACGTGGTGATGGCAGGAAGTCTGTCACACCTTTTTAATAGACTCTGTCCAAAAATTTACAAAACCAAAGATTTTGTCATGATCCCACATGACAGTTTTAAAAATGTTCGCTATTTTTCCTTTTTTTATTATTTTTTATCATTTCTTGTCCTGGTGCTTTTGTTTTGGTCCTATTTCTTTTTGGATTCCTTGCTGTGCTGCACCTTCACTTTCTGTTCTGTTTCCTGCCAGCACACCTGTTTTCCATAAATGAATCTAGTCTATTTAGTTTCACATGTTGCTGCTGGATCTTTGTTGTCTCTACCTCGACAAGAGTTTTTCTTCTTTGCACTACCTGTGTTTACCTGATTAAACTGACTTCTTGCCTGCACGTCGCCTTCCTTGCTCTGCATCCAGGGATTCAGAGAATGTAACATCTTTTCGAACAAAATTGTCACGCCTATGGTTCATGTTTTGTTTTGGTCATGTTCGGTTTAGTTTTTTGGACATTTAGGTCTGTTTTGCATTTCCTTGTTTGGCTTGTTACCATGCCAACTCATTAGTTTTCTTCCATCATGTCTGATCATGAGTTTGTATGGCCGTACTACCCTGAGCATCCCCAATCTTGTTTATTCTCAAAGCTAAGTAGTGTCTGACCTGGTTAGTACTTGGATGGGAGACTCCCTAGGAATACCAGGTGCTTTTGACCTTTGGACTCTTTAAAGTTCCTTTTTTTTTCACACACTGTTTTGTCACCATGACGACCAATCAGTTCACCTGTCTTGTCTCACACCTGTTTGCACTTATCATGTTCATTATTTAAGCCACAGTAACCAGGTAGTCAGTCTGGCAACATCACCTCCTGCACCCATGATATCCATGCTGCTTCTCATTCCCTTGTCTCAGTCACAGTAAGTTTTTGTTAATCATGCCATAGTGCAAGTGTTTTGTTTCATGTTTATAGTTTATAATCTTTGTGCTAGTCTTTTGTTTCATAGCCCAAGTTTTGTACCTCCATTGTGAGCGCTTTTTGTTGGTTCCTGTTTTTAGTTTTAGTGTTAAAATAAATGTGCCTTTACCTTCACGCCGTTTCCACTCCATTCGCTTTGCACCTCGGGAAAACAAACCAAGTCCAAGCTTGACAAAAATACTATTTTAGTTTTGTACACAGTAGAAGTGGGCTATACTATGTCTTGATACCTAGTGAATACCCAATAAATTAATGGCCAGTAATGCCAGTAGTTTTTTGTTTTGATATTTTTTATGGAGCATATACTAATTTTATGATCATGATTACAAAGGTCAAAATAACAAAAGCCGAGGGTGTCTTGTGTTTTATACGAAAGAAGATGAGCCGAAGGCAAACGTCAACAAAAGCTCTTATCCTTGTTTTGTTCTGTAGAAGGCTTCCTGTAACAAATCCTGCGTCTGTGCACAAAACTGACAAAATATGATTTAACTGCCCTGTAACCAAGAAGCAGGTGTCACATACTAATTTGAATAATATAAATACAACTCCAGATGACTGCATTGAGTACATATAAGTGACAAATACTAAATAATGATAACATGAAGTAAATCAATCAATCAATCAATCAATGTTTACTTATATAGCCCTAAATCACTAGTGTCTCAAAGGGCTGCACAAACCACCACGACATCCTCGGTAGGCCCACATAAGGGCAAGGAAAACTCACACCCAGTGGGACATCGGTGACAATAATGATCCAGTGGGACGTCTGTGACAATAATGACTATGAGAACCTTAGAGAGGAGGAAAGCAATGGATGTCGAGCAGGTCTAACATGATACTGTGAAAGTTCAATCCACAATGGATCCAACACAGTCGCGAGAGTCCAGTCCAAAGCGGATCCAACACAGCAGCGAGAGTCCCGTTCACAGCGGAGCCAGCAGGAAACCATCCCAAGCGGAGGCGGATCAGCAGCGCAGAGATGTCCCCAGCCGATAAACAGGCAAGCAGTACATGGCCACCGGATCGGACTGGACCCCCTCCACACGGGAGAGTGGGACATAGAAGAAAAAGAAAAGAAACAGCAGATCAACTGGTCTAAAAAGGGAGTCTATTTAAAGGCTAGAGTATACAAATGAGTTTTAAGGTGAGACTTAAATGCTTCTACTGAGGTGGCATCGCGAACTGTTACCGGGAGGGCATTCCAGAGTACTGGAGCCCGAACGGAAAACGCTCTATAGCCCGCAGACTTTTTTTGGGCTTTGGGAATCACTAACAAGCCGGAGTCCTTTGAACGCAGATTTCTTGCCGGGACATATGGTACAATACAATCGGCAAGATAGGATGGAGCTAGACCGTGTAGTATTTTATACGTAAGTAGTAAAACCTTA
>NC_084632.1:20361677-20416677 GCF_033978795.1 Nerophis ophidion | reverse complement strand
AAGTTTTGCATTAAATATTGAACAAGCAAGGCTTATATAACTTTAGTGACATGCAAAATCCAATTTCAAATAATAATGATAATATTAATAATAATTAAAATACTATCAATGGCATATCAAATAAAAATGTTATGTCTTTTTTTCTATTTGCAATCTTCTGAGGTAAATATCACATTTTTTCCACAGGCTAATAATACATTTGAAAATAAAATAACAATAATGAATGAACCAAACATTCAAGCCTTGAAGTAGCAAGAGAAAATGCATGAATAAAACGTTAATTATTGGTCAGTTTGCTGCAAGTTTCCCAGAAGAGTTAGTGCTGCAAGGGTTTCTGGGTATTTGTTCTGTTGTGTTAGGGTGCGGATGTTCACCCAAAATGTGTTTGTCATTCTTGTTTGTTGTGGGTTCACAGTGTGGCGCATATTTGTAACAGTGCTAAAGTTGTTTATACGGCCAGCCTCAGTGTGACCTGTATGGCTGTTGACCAAATATGCTTTGCATTCACTTGTGTGTGTGTGTGTGTGTGTGTGTGTGTGTGTGTGTGTGTGTGTGTGTGTGTAAAAGCCACAAATATTATGTGACACGCTGTTAGTATGGAGGAAAAGCGGACGTGACGACAGAATGTAGAGAACGCTAAAGGCAGTGCCTTAAATGCACACCCCCAATATAGTTGTCCAGGTGGAAATCGGTAGAAATTCGGGAGAATGGTTGCCCCGGGAGATTTTCAGGAGGGGCACTGAACTTCGGGAGTCTATCGGGAAAATTAAGAGGGTTGGCAAGTATGAGTATTAGCGGTGAATGCGGTGTTACAGCAGCACCGACGCTGTATAACAGCGGCGGGCCAGCTCTAATGCTAAATTGATATTGCCTCAAGGGCCAAATTAAATTACAGGGCGGGCCAGAGTTTGACATCCATGTTTAAGACCTTCAGTATGTGGGATTAAATTATGGAATGGATTAAGCAAAGCAATCAAACAATGTACTAATATCATCCACTTCAAGAAACTCTTCAAACTGGAAGTGTTTACAAAGTACAAAAAAGAAGAACCATGATAAACATTCTGATTTTATTCAACCATTCATTCTTTCATTCTCAAAATAATCTTACTTATCTCATCGTATGGAATAAAACTTACTACACCAATTATTTATTTATTTTTATTGTGATTACTTATGGAGTATATTGTGAATACATAGAGAACAGGAAGTGAACAAAAGTTTTAGCAACTGTTATGTAAAAGAAAAGGGGTAGGATTAATAAACACTGCCTCTTCCTACTCCTTTTCGAACATGTTGAAAAGAGAAACCGGAAATTGTGATGTATCATGTTGCATGCTTGCATGTTTGAAAATAAACTCAAACTCAACAGAACAAATACCCAGAAACCCTTGCAGCACTAACTCTTCCGGGACCTACACTATACACCCGCGCTACCTCCAACGCCGCCCACCTCAAAACCCCCCCATCTCCCAATTTCGGAGGTCTCAAGGTTGGCAAGACTGCTTGTATCGGAGATTTTAGATGCAAGCCGATATCATCTGATACTTTGTTATGATCGGGAAACCCCTATATTAATAATCATCTGGAACAATGCACAAGAACTAGTCCAACAAGGAAAGATGTGTGCCAGTTTTCTCTTTGCACTTTCATTTTATGCAGGAAACAATGAGAATGCATGGGTTTAAACCAGGGTTTGTCAACTAAATATTTTTTAGAGGGCAACATTTCTAGAAAACGTGTTTCTCACTTAACTATTGGTATTGTTTTCTTTATACCAGGAAACCAGCGTCCTCTACAGCAGACTTTTATTTGTATGCTGTTTTTAAGGACCTTCTGCAAAACAGCCAGTCAAAGATCATCTCTATGGCCCCTGAGTGTGAGCATTGTGATGCCGGAGGTCGTCTTTTCAAGATGCAGAGGGATGTCAGGAAGCGGCTTGCAGGTGAGAAAAAAGTATTTATTCTATTAGCAGACAAAATATGCTGTGCAGTGCCCATGGAATGGAAAACCAACGGGTAGCTGTTAGATACCAGTACCAAAATACAAACGAGGAGCGTAAAACAAGAGCGTGACTTGTTGCATGGAAGCAAACAAGAAGACCACCAGGCCGAGTGAAGCCAGGGCATAGACTAAATAGCTCTCTGATTAGTGCCCAGCCAACAGGTGAGCATCTGGAACACTAACCAGAGGCAGGTGAGGGTAATCTGCCGTCATGGCAACCAAAACAAGCAAGGGTGCACAAAACAGGAATTAAGGGAGTCCACAACTAACAGAACATAACTAAACAAATGTCAAGACTTGGACTATGGTGCAGTTTGTTTTCCCATGGTGCAAAGCGACTGGACTGAACACGACGTGAAGGTGAATACATGATTCAATTATACTATAAAACAGTGGTCCCCAACTTTTTTGTAGCTGCTGACCGGTAAACGCTTGATAATTTGTCCCGCGGCCCGGGGGATCTTTTTTTTTTTTTTTTTTTTTTTTTTTTTCTTCTTCTTTGTCATGAAAAAGGGAGTTTTTTTTGGGTTGGTGCACTAATTGTAAGTGTATATTGTGTTTTTTATGTTCATTTAATTAAAAAAAAAAAGTTTTTAAACAAATAATCATTTTTAATAATAAAAAAAAAAATTATTCTGCGTACCGGTACCAATCAGGCCGTGGCCCGGTGGTTGGGGACCACTGCTATAAAAGGAACAAACAAAAAGCGTGCACAAGACGGATAACAAACTTGGCTAAGAAAACAAAAACTAGCACAAAGGCAGAAGTATGGACTTAAAAACAAAAACACTTACTGTGGCGTGAAAAAAACAACATGGAACAATATTAGGGGTACCAGGGGTGTATAAAAAGTGAAGTCACCAGGCCGACTACCTGGCAACTATGATTCTCAACCTTTTTTCAGTGATGCACCCCATGTGAACATTTTTTTAATTCAAGTACCCCCTAATCAGAGCAAAGCATTTTTGGTTGAAAAAGAGATAAAAAAGTAAAATACAGCACTATGTCATCAATTTCTGATTTATTAAATTGTATAACAGTGCAAAATATTGCTCATTTGTAGTGGTCTTTCTTAAACTATTTGGAAAAAAAGATATAGAAATTACTAAAAACTTGTTGAAAAATAAACAAGTGATTCAATTATAAAGATTTCTACACATAGAAGTAATCATCAACTTAAAGTGCCCTCTTTGGGGATTGTAATAGAGATCCATCTGGATTCTTAATTCTAAACATTTCTTCACAAAAAAAAGAACCTTTTAACATCAATATTTATGGAACATGTCCACAAAAAATCTAGCTGTCAACACTGAATATTGCATTGTTGCATTTCTTTTCACAGTTTATGAGCTTACATTCATATTTTGTTGAAATATTATTGAATGAAAATATTTATAAAAGGATTTTTGAATTGTTGCTATTTTTAGAATATTTTAAAAAAATCTCACGTACCCCATGGCATACCTTCAAGTACCCCCATTTGAAAACCGCTGCTCTAGTATATACACTCCTGCCCCTTTTTTGTTTATATATTTTTTCAAATCACCTGACATGTATACTGTGTATATGTACATAGTTTATCAAAAACATCCATCCATCCATCCATTTCCTACCGCTTATTCCCTTTCGGGGTCGCGGGGGGCGCTGGCGCCTATCTCAGCTACAATCGGGCGGAAGGCAGGGTACACCCTGGACAAGTCGCCACCTCATCGCAGGGCCAACACAGATAGACAGACAACACTCACACTCACATTCACACACTAGGGCCAATTTTAGTGTCGCCAATCAACCTATCCCCAGGGTGCATGTCTTTGGAGGTGGGAGGAAGCCGGAGTACCCGGAGGGAACCCACGCATTCACGGGGAGAACATGCAAACTCCACACAGAAAGATCCCGAGCCTGGATTTGAACCCAGGACTGCAGGAACTTCGTATTGTGAGGCAGACGCACTAACCCCACTTTAATGTGATTTTTTAATATACATGTTACAGGTTATATATCTTTTATTATTGAATGTATCAAATCTGATGAATATTTAATGGGCCACAACGGAAACAAGTAGGGATGTCTGATAATATCGGACTGCCGATATTATCGGCCGATAAATGCTTTAAAATGTAATATCGTAAATTATCGGTATCGGTTTTAAAAACAAAAAGTAAAATGTACGACTTTTTAAAACACTTCTGTGTACACGGATGTAGGGAGAGGTACAGAGCGCCATAAACCTTAAAGGCACTGCTTTGGCGTAGCGGTCCAGTTACATAACATCTCACAAGAGAATGCAATGCATACTTGGTCAACAGCCACACAAGTCACACTGAGGGTGGTCGTATAAACAACTTTAACACTGTTACAAATATGTGCCACACTGTGAACCCACACCAAACAAGAATGACATACACAATTTGTGAGAACATCCGCACCGTAACACAACAGCGCTAATACCCTGGCAGCACTAACTCTTATTTTGGAAAACCTTGTTACAGCATCCAGCGGGGCATTGCAACAAAATTAGGCATAATAATGTGTTAATTCCACGACTGAATATATCGGTATCAGTTGATATCTCAATGGTTAACTGGACATCTTTATGTGCTCGACGCTTCAATCATTGGTATATTTTCATCTACAAAACCATTCTGGGTATCACTCCATCTTATCCATCTTGTCTTTTAAGAAATAAACAAGGAAGTCACAATCTCCGTTCAATGAATGTTCTTCAATTTGTCATCCCCAAAGTAAGAACTGAACTGGGCAAGAAAGCATTTAGGTTTTCAGCACCGAAGACTTGGAATAACCTACAATCGTATATTCAACTTCAAACCCTTGTTACATTGAGTTTAAAGCCTCTGTGAAAGGATTGCAGTCTACCTTATCTGTATGCATATGTGTCATATGAGCACGTTTTAATGTTGTAAATGTGATGTTTTATGTGTTTAATGTAACCTTGCTGCTGCCCTCTTGGCCAGGTCTCCCTTGGAAAAGAGATCTTTGATCTCAATGGGATTTTTTGCCTGGTTAAATAAAGGCTAAATAAATAATAAATAAAATAAATATCGGATTCGGTAATTAAGAGTTAAACAATATTGGATATCGGCCAAAAAGGCATTATCGGACATCTCTAGAAACCTTTTGGCTTTTGGCTTCCATTGCCATCCATTTGCCTTTTTAAAGCATTACATGGATCCAATTCTTTAAGGTGTCAATAAACTTCTCAATCAATCAAAATCAAAAGTGTTTTTAGAAATCTGCTGCGAAAATGTTTGTCTCCCAGCTTTGAACAGAATTTGGTATGGTGTCCTTTCAGGGCCAGATTTGGCCCCCTGGGCCGCCCTTAGAATAGCCCTGCAGTAACTCCTTTGGTTTTTCCACTTTCAGACGCTTTTGAAGTAGGTTTTGCTTGAGAACTGAGTTGCATAAACGGCCTGGGATGTTCTTGCCTGAGATAAGATGTGCTTGGACACCAAGTTGACATACAGTGGGGCAAAAAAGTATTTAGTCAGCCACCAATTGTGCAAGTTCTCCCACTTAAAATGATGAGAGAGGTCCTTAATTTTCATCATAGGTACACTTCAACAGTGAGAGACAGAATGTGAAAAAAAAATCCAGGCATTCACACTGTAGGAATTTTAAATAATTTATTTGTAAATTATAATGGAAAATAAGTATTTGGTCAACTATTCAAAGCTCTCACTGATGGAAGGAGGTTTTGGCTCAAAATCTCACGATACATGGCCCCATTCATTCTTTCCTTAACACGGATCAATCGTCATGTCCCCTTAGCAGAAAAACAGCCCCAAGCATGATGTTTCCACCCCCATGCTTCATAGTAGGTATGGTGTTCTTGGGATGCAACTCAGTATTCTTCTTCCTCCAAACACTACGAGTTGAGTTTTTACCAAAAAGTTATATTTTGGTTTAATCTGACCACATGACATTCTCCCAATCCTCTGCTGTATCATCCATGTATCCATTTTGGTATAAACTCAACTCGTCGTGTTTGGAGGAAGAAGAATACTGAGTTGCATCCCATGAACACCAAACCTACTGTGAAGCATGGGGGTGGACACATCATGCTTTGGGGCTGTTTTTCTGCTAAGGGAACAGGACGATTGATCCGTGTTAAGGAAAGAATTATTGGGGCCATGTATCAAGAGATTTTGAGCCAAAACCTCCTTCCATCAATGAGAGCTTTGAATGGTTGACCAAATACTTATTTTCCACCATAATTTACAAATAAATTCTTTAAAATTCCGACAATGTGAAAGCCTGGATTTTTTTTTCACATTCTGTCTCTCACAGTTGAAGTGTACCTATGATGAAAATTACAGACCTCTGTCATCATTTTAAGTGGGAGAACTTGCACAATCGGTGGCTGACTAAATACTTTTTTGCCCCACTGTACATCAGCATGAACCAGAAGGCACGGTAAACACAGGCGAAGCGTGTTTGCGGCTGCTGCCGGATGAACAGGACATAATGTTCCGGGCCCGTGATCATGTTCACGGTGCGGCCGTGTTTCGACACATATAGCAGACAGATGCCGCAGTCTGATGTCATTACACCCAGCAGTAAGAAGTTATGCAGAGCGATTTGCTTCCCGCTGCAAAGAATGTAAGTTATGGTGACTCTGTGAGCTTCTCTCGTCCGTCCCTAAAAGAGCGATCCGGTTGCAACGTGACGGCGCACTTTGCAGCCTGGCCTTTCCCTCTGCACATGTGAGCATGTTTGTGCTGACAAGTTCAACCAGTGTCTCTGCCGTTGCCGCGCTACTGATACTGGAGATGTTTTGATGAGTGTCTGCGCGCTCTTGCCCGCTTGCACATGGTTCTGGCTGTCAGGCGGGATGATCCATTTTACAACAGTAACTGGATCTCGTGCCGTGCAGGGCTCAGCGGCAGCCGTCGTGCATCCAGAGTGCATTCCTCCTGGATGTTTCCACTGTGTGACCTTGAGGAAGCAGAGAAAAATAGACTGCTTTCCATCCTAATGGAGCCTGTTTATGATATGCATCTCTGCACAAACAAGGCCAGATGTTTACACTGTTTCTCACAGAAGTGCACTTCAATTGTGGCCTAGTGATTATGGGCGACTGCTTTCACGCTAGACTCGACAAACGTGGCCAATAGGTTCCACATACATTATATTACCAAAAGTATTTGGCCACCTGCCTTGACTCACATATGAACTTGAAGTGCCATCCCATTCCTAACCCATAGGGTTCAATATGATGTGGGTGCACCTTTTGCAGCTATTACAGCTTCAACTCTTCTGGGAAGGCTGTCCACAAGGTTGTGGAGTTTTGTTTTATAGGAAGTTTCGACCATTCTTCCGAAAGCGCATTAGTGAGGTCACACACTGATGTTGGTCGAGAAGGCCTGGCTCTCAGTCTCCGTTCTAATTCATCCCAAAGGTGTTCTATCGGGTTCAGGTCAGGACTCTCTGCAGGCCAGTCAAGTCCATCCATACCAGATTCTGTCATCCATGTCTTTATAGACCTTGCTTTGTGCACTGATGCACAAATACGTTGGAAGAGGAAGAGGCCCGCTCCAAACTGTTCCCACAAGGTTGGGAGCAGGGAATTGTCCAAAATGTTTTGGTATCCTGGAGCATTCAAATTTCCTTTCCCTGAAACTAAGGGACCAAGCCCAACTCCTGAAGAACAACCCCACATCGTAATTCCTCTGCTGACCCCTCCCTGTCAGTTTATGTGGCCTACCACTTCATGGCTAAGTTGCTATTGTTCCCAAACTCTTCCATTTTTTTGTAATAATGCCGACAGTTGACTTTGGAATATTTAGGAGTGAGGAAATTTCCCGACTGGATTTGTTCCACAGGTGGCATCCTGTGGCAGTTCCACGTTAGAAATCACTTAGCTCCTGAGAGCGGCCCATTCTTTCATGTGTGTATATATATATATAATATACTATATATGTGTATGTATGTATATTTTTATTCTGTATATAGAACTATTTTATATATATTTACATACATATAATAAATTGAGTAATTGACTGTTGATTTGCTTGTTTGTTATCATGAAAATCAATTAAACACATCAACAACAAAGAATACAGTATGTGAACTGTATGGATATGCATGTTTACGTATCAAAAAAAAATGTTTCTAATAGGGCTGTGCATGCGTAGCTCCAGAGTTGGTGTCCAACATGGCGCCCTGTAGTCACATTTTGACCATCCATCCATTTTCTACCGCTTGTCTCGTTCAAAATCATTCAGAAAATCGTCTGAAACCTAGTTGCCCTCTCTATACTCGGCTCTAAGCTGATTGAAGGTTTTTTGTTGCACCCTACAAAGTGTTTATACTATGTGTACTGTACTTATTACACACTTGTTTGATTGTAAGTTTGTGCACATTAGTTGTGGTTTAATTGCCAAATAATGCTAATAGTAAATACTCTACGGCAATCTTGAATCCCACAACAATAACGGTGCAAACTCGAAAATGACAGCACAGCAATCACACATTACATTTATGACTGGAGGCCTACTGTACCATAGCTCAGGGTCACTATAGCTGCTAAAAAAACAATTGTAATCATTTGGATAAAACGTAATTCTGTAGTTAATATAAGTCTAAGTGTCTGTGGCGATCCATTTTTACATGTGGCAGGCCGCCACAAATAAATGAATGTTAATGTTTCTAGATACAACCTTATTGCTGCACTCCCTATAACCACTTATTGTCTCAGCATAAAAGTTAGAGATATTTATTTGCAGCTAGCATGGCTCACACTTCAGCAGAAAACCCAAAGTCTTTCGTGCCACACATTTCTGCAAAAATCGAGGGGAATCTTTGGGATTGACAATTTAAAGTAGAGTTACAGCAAAGAGTAAAATTTACACTGCAAAAAGTCAGTGTTCGAAAACAAGAAAAAACAAAAACAAAAATTAAGGGTATCTTATATGAACTAAGCTAAATTATCTGCCAATAGAACAAGAAAATTTGGCTTGTCAAGACTTTCCAAAACAAGTACAATTAGCTAACCTCAAAGAACCCAAAAATAGGTATATTCTCACTGGTAACAAGTGTACTTTTCTTGGTAGAAAAACATGAGACCTTTTTGCTCAATATGTTGAAAAATATTCTTTAAGTACATTCTAGTGCCATCATCTTAACATAATAATATGCGCTCGGCATCATGATTTTTTTTTTTCATGCTTGAAGTAAGAAATTAATACTTAATAAAAATAGTTTTATACTTGTGAGTGTTGATGACACAGCTTTGCAACACTTGATATTCTGGTTTCAAGCATGTTTTACTCAATATAGGTCACAACATCTGAGCAACAAGATGTAATATCTTACTGAGATCATTTAGGAGCACAACACTCAAACTGCTTAATGAGAAGAATTATCTTATCAGACAGAAAATAAGCAAGTATCCCCCTTATTTGAGATATTTAATCATACTTAGATTTCAGTTTTTACAGTGCAGAATGTACGGCTGCATGATAAGATGCTGCTGTGTGTTTACCCAATGTGCCCACAATCTCTCATGCGCTGTAAACAATCCTAAATTACAAAGCGAAGTTATTGGTTTTCCAGCTGACGCCAGAGCTGCTTGTTTGTGCACGCGACCTGCGCCTGTGAGCCCACAAATAACGACCATGAAGAACATTTGGATTAAATCTATTGGCAGAAGAGGCACATAACTGAGCCGGAGGGCCAAAATATGACGCTTGAGTGGACGATAAACTATTTCTCCGTGTCTACGCGTGTGAGTCTTGAAATTACAGTGTGCTGGCAATCGGTGTTTAACGCACATTTATGTAGTGATTTGGCGCTAACTTTTCAAAAACACATACAAACGGCACTGTCTGAGAATGCAGCTTGTCTGTAGAGTAAGTGGCATCATAACTCTGACAGCCGGAGAATAAGAAGACGCAGCAGGAGGGATCAGTGTTGCCAACTTGGCAGTTTGATTGTCATGATCCCACACAACTAGAGATGTCCGATAATGGCTTTTTTGCCGATATCCGATAGTCCGGTATTGTCCAACTCTTAATTACCGATTCCGATATCAACTGATACCGATATATACAGTCGTGGAATTAACACATTATTATGCCTAATTTTGTTGTGAAGCCCCACTGGATGCATTAAACAATGTAACAAGGTTTTACAAAATAAATCAACTCAAGTTATGGAATAAAAATGCCAACATTGTGTATTGTAGGGTCCCAGAAGAGTTAGTGCTGCATCTACAAAGCAATTAGCTACCTGCTGCCACCTACTGATATGGAAGAGTGTTACACGGTTACTCTGCCAAGCTCAAAACAGCACCGACACTCAACAACAACACATATTTTGCAGACTATCATTACTGGTTTGCAAAAAAGATTTTTAATCAAAATAGGTGAAATTATATGGCACACCCGACCGTATCTCATGGTTGAAAAACACTGCACTAAAAGATATTTGTGTCCATACATTTGGCTGTGTGGATGCCTACTGTACATTTTTGCAAAAATGATGATCATTTGTGTATAATTGAGCTTGTAAACCAAATTCTTGGTATGTGCAGTTGTTGTTTTTGCTAAGATCTCCATTTTTATTTTTTTATTTTTTTTAACGCAACCCAGGGGAGGAAACCTTGTTGATCGCTTCTTAAGAGTGAATAAACCCCGCAGATTGTGTAGAAAATCAACAATTGGAAGTATTCAAGTCATACCTGCTGTTTTGGCAAATTTGACGTGTATTTACAAACACTATTTGCTTTTTTTTTGTTTGTTTAATCTGTGGCTTTTGAGACATTGAGATGAAGACAGGAAACTGGACACAAGGAAGATCTGGGTAAACAAGAGAGGAGGAGGGGGCGCGGTGGTGGTGGTGGGGGGGGGGGGGGGGTCTGGTGGTAACAGAACCAGTCTGATCCAGTGTGGGCTGCGTGCCCCCGTCCTGATTCACTGGCCGCGCCTCCTCGTCTAGTGGGCCGTCATGCGCTGATGGTCACCAGGAACAATTTAGATACACATTTCCTCCAAGCGGTAAAGGATCCACAGCGGGGATTAGGGAGGGGCTAGTGGTCTGGGCGTTTTGGGTCTTGAAGTGATGGACAGGTTGCATAAAGTCAACTTCAGATTTATCCATTAAGTAATCTTTTTTATGTTGTTTTTTTTTGTCCAGCAATATCAGCTTTTAAAGAAAGAAAATTAAGTCAACATTGCAACGTTTTCCTGATTAAATTAGCTTTTTTTTTATTGCACCTGTTTATTTTTTTCTGCAATAATATTTTTAGAATGCGCCGTTAAAGGCGCTACTGAAACCCACTACTACCCACCACGCAGTCTGATAGTTTATACATCAATGATGAAATATTAACATTGCAACACATGCCAATATGGCCTTTTTAGTTTACTAAATTGCAATTTTAAATTTCCTGGGAGTTTCGTCTTGAAAACGTCGCGTAATGATGTGTACGCGTGACGTCACGGACTGTTAGGAAATATGAGCGCTGCACACACACACAGCTAAAAGTCGTCTGCTTTAACAGCAGAATTACACAGTATTTTGGAGATCTGTGTTGCTGAATCTTTTGCAATTTATTCAATTAATATTGGAGAAGTCAAAGTAGAAAGATGGAGTTGGGAAACTTTAGCCTTTAGCCACACAAACACACAGTGATTCCTTGTTTAAAATTCCCGGAGGTGAAACTTTACTATGGATCACAGCGAACATGGATCCCGACCGAATGTCAACCAGCAAGTTTCGGTGAGAAAATTGTGGTAAAAAGTCGCTTCGTACAGGAGATCAGCTGAGCTTGTGCCGCCCATAAGGCTGCCGTCGACTTCCCTGAGACACTGGCGTCAGGACACCCGTGGACACACCCCTCCGACTATCAGGTACTATTTAATCTCACTAAAACACTAGCAACACAATAGAAAGATAAGGGATTTCCCAGAATTATCCTAGTAAATGTCTAAAAACATCTGAATCCGTGTTTTTTTGTTTTTTTTCTAGTACATCGCTATCAATATCATCCACGAATCTTTCATCCTCGCTCAAATTAATGGGGAAATTGTCGTTTTCTCGGTCCGAATAGCTCTTACTGCTGGAGGCTCCCAGTATAAACAATGTGAAAATGTGTGGAGCCCTACAACTCGTGACGTCACGCGCACATACTTCCGGTAAAGGTTGGGCTTTTCTGTTAGCAACCAAAAGTTGCGAACTTTATCGTGGATGTTCTCTACTAAATCCTTTCAGCAAAAATATGGCGATATTGCGAAATGATCAAGTATGACACACAGAATGGACCTGCTATCCCCGTTTGAATAAGAAAATCTAATTTCATTAGGCCTTTAAAAAAATTAGCTAAGGGGTGTTGTGTGACTCCTTCAATGTACACTGCAAAAAGTCTGTGTTCAAAAATTACAAAAATGAGGGTTTTTTTACTTGAACTAAGCAAAATTATCTGCCAATAGAACAAGAAAATTCGACTTCAGTACTTTCCAAAACAAATAAAATTAGCTAACCTCAATGAACCCAAAAATACCTTAAAACAAGTATATTTTTACTAATAACAAGTGTACTTTTTTTGGTGGAAAAAATTATGAGACCTTTTTGCTCAATATGTTGAAAAATATTCTTCAATTATGTAAATGCTAGTGCCATTATCTTGACATAATGATATGCGCTCGGCATCATGATTTTTTTTTTTTCATCCCTGAATTAAGAAATTATTACTTTAAAAAGTAGTTTTATACTTGTGAGTGTTGATGACACAGATTTGCAACACTTGATATTCTAGTTCAGTGGTTCTTAACCTTGTTGGAGGTACCGAACCCCACCAGTTTCATATGCGCATTCAACTGAACCTTTCTTTAGTCCATGCATCCATTTTCTACCGCTTATTCCGTTTGGGGTCGCTGGGAGCGAAAAATAAAATGTTTTTTTTCTCAAATTCAAGATAAAGTTATACCTTTTTTATACTGGTGCAGGTAGGTAGGTCTTTTCATTGCAACAAGTACAACAAGGCCGTTCGAGGGAGTCAAATCGTAGATTAGGATGCTTGTTTTCTGCGATGATTCTATGTGTCTACATTCAAACATTCTTGTTCATACTGCATTAATATATGCTACTTTTAAACTTTCACGCAGAGAGGGAAATCACAACTAAGTCAATTGCCCAAAACTGTATTTATTAAACAGTTATTAAGCAGTGGCACAAACATTCATGTCATTCCAAAACTAAGTGCAAGTTTGTCAGAGACATTTTTAAAACAAGCTATTAGTGCACTTTTGTGCATGATGTCACGAAGATGACATATCAAAACACTAAATTAAAGTGCACTTTTTATACAGAACATCACTAAAATAATTAAAAACAAATAAAGTGCACTTTTGTGCATGATGTCACACAAGATATTTCAATAACTGTCAAATAAAAATGAGTTGCATAATAGGAAATCAAATAGCAGTGCTGCTACTTTTTGTAGCCACGCTTTTGCCGCATAAATGTTCAACATATTCCCGCTTGATGCCAAACCACCGCCAGACTATGCACCCCATGCTGTTTTTCTTGGTAATTAATTCTTCCTCCATTTGTTACCAGATTAGCTGTTACGATGTGGACGCATTGTGATGCGCGTGAGTTGTCACCTCGAGATGCTACAGGACCAGGAGCAAGCGGGATGAAGGTAGGAGCTGGTTTTAATATAAAATACAACAAAAGAACACTTGTACATAGGGGTAAAATAAAGGTGTGCCAAAGCACGGATAGCTGAATGCTAAAGTTTGCAAGGGTAGAGTTCACAAGTCCATATAAGCGCGAGCCGAGCGCGCGGAAGCTAAGCTAAAACTTAGCAGGATGAATACAAAAAGAGAATACACGTAGCTGTCGCATGAGCAAACAAAACGTCCAGCAGGAACTAAGGTAGCAGGCGGTCTTAAATACTAAACAATAATTAAAGACAGGTGTGCGCCAAGCGCCAGTGCAGATGGAACAAATGAAGTCGCCATGGTGATGAATATAAACTAGGAAGTGCTCAAACAAAGGGATCGGCAGAGTCCAGAAATGATCAGAACACAAAAAGGATACAAACATAAACTCGAGATTTGATCCAGGAACCGGATCACAACATTAGCACCTTCTTTCTCTCGTATTACCAGTCGCAACGCACCGTTAGCACCACAGCTAATGTTACCCATGTAGCTACCTCTCTGCTCGGGGAGAGCGTGTGACGTTGCAAAACGGGACTTTTTGGTCACGTCTGTATCCTCTCCCCCCTCCTTCTCCCGGCCGCTTACTGTTAAAAACAACAGATGATTAGATTAACACGTACCACCTGTGAAATCTAATCACCTGCCAGGTGTGTCTCGCCGTCAGCTCATGCCCCGCCCCTATCCGATTGTGCTCCATGAATTGATTTACGTGGACCCCGCCTTAAACAAGTTCAAAAAGTTATTCGGATGTTACCATTTAGTGGTCAATTGTACGGAATATGTACTGTGTACTGTGCAATCTACTAATAAAAGTTTCAATTAATCAATCAAAAAACTTGTGCTCAGCACCATAGACAGAGGCGGTGACATTTGCTCATGCAGGCGCGCTGACCACTTCTCCCTCCACAGATGGATGTATGAAAACTGATATAAAGAACTATGAGTGTTGAGGAGAGGTGAAAACTGCTTTATTTACAACATTTATTATGTAATTCTGCATTCTTCTCCTCTTGCCCAAAACTTTCCCATTTGGCATGCACATGGATGCATGTTTTGGAATCTGGTGTGGAACTGCACTTTAGAAAAAAACTGCCCCTGAAGCGGCGGGAGCAGAGCAGCAGTGAATGTTCGGTAGAGGTGACATGGGGCCGACCTTGCCATTTACCGTTATTGCCTGAAAAGCTGGAAATGTAGGCTGGAACTCCATGAACAAGCCCTGCATAGTTGACAACACTAAATGTTATTTTTAAGCACAGGCCTGTAAAAAGTATTTACTAAAAGGTGTCTCGATGTCGCGTGAGCAGAAAGATGGAGAGTTTTTATCCATTTTAGGGCACTGCTGATGGCGGGGAGACGTAATAAAGGGCAACAGCAGCAGGTTAGCGAGGGTATTCAGCACTGGCTGCTGTTTCCCAGACATCATGAGAAGTCATGCTATTAGTGGACCAAGCTTACTGCCAGATCCTAAACTTATTTTCATACTAACCCTTCTTCTACTGGCAGCCAAGATCGGACTATGAATATGTTTTACGGCTCCAGTCGTCTTCATCATGACGGCAAACAGTGGTGACGGTCACTTCCTGTCAGCAGGTTGGGCCTAACAAACCTGCTGCTGACCTTAACAAAAACAAGTGCATTATTTATTATAGATGATTATTTATTGAAAGCCACCTTTTAATGTGTTTAATTATTTTACCCATGACTCAAATGAGGAAAAGCAGTACAGAAAATGAATCCATCCATCCATTTTTCTATCGCTTGTCCCGTTCGGGGTTGCTGGAGGCTATCTCAGCTGAATTCGGGCAGAAGGCGGGGTACACCCTGGAAAAGTCGCCTCCTCATCGCAGGGCCAACACAGATAGACAGACAACATTCACACTCACATTCACACACTAGTGTTGTACTCTGGCTTCCTCCCACTGCCAAAGACAGAAAATGAATGATTAAATTAATTTATTTTTTTTATTTTTTTTAAAAACACTATTTCTCAGGCATGGAATTATAGAATTACACTTACAAACCCCGTTTCAATATGAGTTGGGAAATTGTGTTGGATGTAAATATAAACGGAATATAATGATTTGCAAATCCTTTTCAACCCATGTTCAATTGAATGCACTACAAAGACAAGATATTTGATGTTCAAACTCATAAACTTTATTTTTTTTTTTGCAAATAATAATTAACTTAGAATTTCATGTGCCAAAGTAGTTGGGAAAGGGCATGTTCACCACTGTGTTACATCACCTTTTCTTTTAACACTCAATAAACGTTTGGGAACTGAGGAAACTAATTGTTGAAGTTTTGAAAGTGGAATTCTTTCCCATTCTTGTTTTATGTAGAGCTTCAGTCGTTCAACAGTACGGCGTCTCCGCTATCGTATTTTACGCTTCATAATGCGCCACACATTTTCGATGGGAGACAGGTCTGGACTGCAGACGGGCCAGGAAAGTACCCGCACTCTTTTTTTTTTTACGAAGCCACGCTGTTGTAACACGTGCTGAATGTGGCTTGGCATTGTCTTGCTGAAATAAGCAGGGGCGTCCATGAAAAAGACGGCGCTTAGATGGCGGCATATGTTGTTCCAAAACCTGTATGTACCTTTCAGCATTAATGGTGCCTTCACAGATGTGTAAGTTACCCATGCCTTGGCCAATAAAGCACCCCCATTATTATTTTGAACTTTGCGTCGATAACAGTCTGGATAGTTCGCTTCCCCTCTCGTCCAGATGACACGATGTCGAATATTTCCAAAAACAATTTGAAATGTGGACTCGTCAGACCTCAGAACACTTTTCCACTTTGCATCAGTCCATCTTAGATGATCTCGGGTCCAGAGAAGCCAGCGGCGTTTCTGGATGTTGTTGATGAATGGCTTGCACTTTGCATAGTAGAGGTTTAACTTGCACTTACAGATGTAGCAAAGAACTGTATTGAGTAACAGTGGTTTTCTGAAGTGTTCCTGAGCCCATGTGGTGATATCCTTTACAGATTGATGTCTGCTTTTGATACAGTGCCGTCTGAGGGATTGAAGGTCACGGTCATTCAATGTTGGTTTCCGGCCATGCCTCTTACGTGGAGTGATTTCTCCAGATTTTCTGAACCTTTTGATGATATTATGGACCGTTGATGCTGAAATCACAACATTTCTTGGAATTGCACTTTGAGAAACATTGTTCTGTTTGACTATTTGCTCACGCAGTTGTGGACAAAGGGGTGTACCTCGCCCCATCCTTTCTTGTAAAAGACTGAGCATTTTTTGTGAACCTGTTTTTATATCCAATCATGACACCCACCTGTTCCCAATTAGCCTGCACACCTGTGGGATGTTCCAAAAGAGTGTTTGATGAGCATTCCTCAACTTTATCAGTATTTATCGCCACCTTAAAAACTTCTTTGTCACATGTTGCTGGCATCAAATTCTAAAGTTAATGATTATTTGCACAAAAAAAAATGTTTATCAGTTTGAACATCACATATGTTGTCTTTGTAGCATATTCAACTGAATATGGGTTGAAAATGATTTGCAAATCATTGTTTTCCGTTTATATTTACATCTAACACAATTTCCCAACCCATATGGAATCGGGGTTTGTACTTTTCTTGATTTTTACATCTGATTATATACATTTTGTCCATATTAATAATATATTTTCTTAAGCTGGGCAGCAGGGTGGAACTAATATTATAGTGTGAGAGTCCAGTCCATAGTGGAGCTAGTTAATAGTGTGAGAGTCCAGTCCATAGTGGATCTAACATAATAGTGTGAGAGTCCAGTCCATAGTGGATCTAACATAATAGTGTGAGAGTCCATTCCGTAGTGGATCTAACATAATAGTGTGAGAGTCCAGTCCATAGTGGATCTAACATAATAGTGTGAGAGTCCAGTCCATAGTGGATCTAACATAATAGTGTGAGAGTCCAGTCCATAGTGGAGCTAACATAATTGTGTGAGAGTCCAGTCCATGGTGGATCTAACATAATAGTGTGAGAGTCCAGTCCATGGTGGATCTAACATAATAGTGTGAGAGTCCAGTCCATGGTGGATTTAACATAATAGTGTGAGAGTCCAGTCCATAGTGGATCTAACATAAAAATGAGAGTCCAATCCATAGTAGATCTAACATAATAGTGTGAGAGTCCAGTCCATTGTGGATTCAGTTATTTGTGTGAGAGTCCAGTCAACTCAAGGCTTCGTGGCCAGATCTGGCCTGTCACATCATTTAATTAAAGTGGCCTGCGAAAACCTTGAAGTAATATAAAAGTATTTTATGTTTCCCTATCAAATGTTTTTATTGTTTCCATTGTAACTGAACAAAATACTTCTATTGAATGCAATTGTATATCTTTTAAGCTTCAATATTATCTAATATTGCTACAAATATACTATCATATACTTTGTATTTCAGTGTTTTGGTTGGTATAAAAACAATAAATATTTGCTTGACTTAGGATTTCAAAGCAAATGATCCTTAAAATTGTACACTGTAAAATGGCAGTAGATTTTACAGGGTAAAAGAAAATTGGCTTCTTTAAAATTTAACTATGGAATAAACTTTAGTACTGTTTTTCCATTTACATTAAAAAAGTACATTTTATGGTAAAATTGTGCAGCCCTTTGAGACACTTGCGATTAAGGGCTACATAAATAAACTTTGATTTATTGATTGATTTGATGAAAACTGAGCTGCCAGTTATTTACTGCAAAATTCAAAGATGTTTTTTAACATTCTTGGAAGAAAAAAATATACATATATATATAAATATATATAAAATACATTGGCAAGTGTATAATAATATCAAGAATACATTTTTATGACATGAAGTATTCACAGTTACAAACGGCCCTCTGAGGGCCACGGTAACTGCCATGTGGCCCTCAGTGAAAACGAGTTCAACACTCCTTGCCCGAAGTCAGCTGGGGTAGTCTCCAGCTAACGCACGACCCTAATAGATGGAGGAATAGGTTTTGCCCATTTATAGTATTTTGTTTATTTTGAGTGGGCTTCACTACGGTAAGCGATCTGCAACACTTTTTTTCCCCCATTATCGACTTATTGTTTATCTTTTCACATGACGTTTGGACAATATCTTTTTTAATCTAAACATTGAACATATTGGATTGAATCCATGTAGTATTTTTGTTTATTATTCACTTTCATGATTGTTCATAGTGAATAAAAATCTTTACATCATTTGTAAAATATTAATAGTACATTAATAATAATATATAACCAGGGTGTACCCCACCTTCCGCCCGAATGCAGCTGAGATAGGCTCCAGCGATCCCCCTGCCACCCCGAAAGGAACAAGCGGTAGAACATGGATGGATGGATGGATAATCATGGACAAACTCAAACTGCAATTTTGTTGGTTGTGTCTTTTATGCACACACTCAGGCTCCCATAGTCACATCTACAATCATCCCTCGTTTATCCTTTCAGGCCTGGTCCAGTTAATTAATTTCCGCATAGTAGGAATTATTAGTTATAAATGGAGTATTTTTTAAAACTAATGAAAAACAATATAAGGTTTTCTAATTACAGTTTTTAACAATAATAAGCCCTGAATAACACCCACACAATCCTCTGTACAGATGGATGGATGGATGGATAGATAGATAGATAGATGGACAGTACTTTTGATTCCTTCAGGGGAGTTCCCTCAGGTAAATTTTAATTACAGCAGCGGTGTAAAGAATTGAGATCAAATTTAAGAAATAAAAAGTAAATAATGGGGGTATAAATGGAAACAAAATAGAAAAATATTACAATAAGAATAAAAATAAAACGCAACAATGAGAATAAAAATATAACAGTAAAATAAGAATATAACAATAGAAACTAGGCACGCTGCAAAGGTAAAAGCGTGATGCGACTGTATTACAATACTCACGAGGCTGCAGTCCGCTCTATCGCCCCTGGCGTGATATACGAGTAATAGTAAAGACAGAAATGAGGCCACAAACAAAAGCTTGTTTCGTGCCTCAAAAAGCCTCGTAAAAACATTTTTTTAGCTAACAAAACAGGGTTAAAAAAAAAAAACGTTGTGTCCTTCCAACCAGAAAATACCTCAGTGTGTGTGTTTGTGCAAGTGTGCACGGACAAGACCCAGCTCACGTGACTCATTTGATGAAGGGTCATAAAAATCAAGTCCTGAATGCGCCTTCTTTCTAATCCAAATCCGCCTCAGCTCACAATCCAAGTCATGCTTTTTTTGGCAAAGTCTCCCCCAATACTACAGCTGAAAGTCAGTTCCACCTGGACCGGGGTGCAGATGTTCTACTTTTTATTTTTCCATTGCTGCATTTAAATAATTTTCTTATGTATGTTGGCTCCGTGGGCAGCAGGAAATGTTTTTTTTCTGTCTAAAAACTGCTTGAAAGGAGACTGACTCCTAGACACCTGTGTCGTGTTTGTCTTGGGTTGGACACGTTGCATTTAGGATACGATCTTAAAAAAAACTGTGACGTGATTTCCTCTGACCGATGAATACAAAATACTGTCTGAAATCCTGCCAGTTCGCTGGTCATGAATCTGACATATCTACAAGCGGGAAGAGACCTTTTGCCCACAGTCTACAGCAGGGCTATTCAAAGGGGCCAAATCCAGCCTGAAAATGACAGGATACCGGCCTCACGGTTTGAGTTTAAAACTTGGGGGACAAACAATTTTGCAATAAATTCCTAAAAACACTAGGGTGCTCCTGTTATATAAAGGAACTTAGACCTCTAAACCAGTGTTTCTTAACCTGGGTTCGATTGAACCCTAGGGGTTCGGTGAGTCTGCCTCAGGGGTTCGGCGCAGCCTCCGCCACGGAGGTAAAGACACATCCGACTTATCGTGTAAAAAAAAAACAACTTCTCCCTATCGCCGCATTAGGGATACCCCCCAACAATGTTCCCTCTAATTCTCCATCTGATTTGCAGGTTGTTTGATTGATCGATTGAAACTTTTACTAGCAGATTGCAAAGGAAGAGAATACTCCCGTCCAAAAGCAGAACCTAGTAACTCACTTCTAGAGATACCCTTGAGAGACTAGGTTTTTCTGTTGTATCTACATTGTTATGTGGTAGTTGCTAGGTCCTGCCATGCATGTAACAGCTTACTTACGGAAAAAAAATACAATAACGCATACACTAATGTAAAGCATATCACCTAGTAACTCCAAAATTGTTATCAGCTCAGTTTTGTCCAAAATTGAGTTACTGGGTTTTGCAGTACAGTTTTCACAGTACAGTCGATATTCCGTACAATTGACCACTAAATGGTAACACCCGAATAAGCTTTTCAACTTGTTTAAGTCGGGGTCCACGTTAATCAATTCATGGTAAGGTGTGTAATTTGTTGTGAGTTCATGCACTGTGTTAGTTTTGTTCTTTCAACGAGGTGATGTTCATGCACGGTTCATTTTGTGCACCAGTAAAAAAAAAAAATACTTTTTTTCTTGAATTAAAAAAAAAAAAAACATTATATTTTTCACTAAAGAAGGGTTCGGTGTATGTGCATATGAAACTGGTGGGGTTCGGTACGTCCAACAAGGTTAAGAACCACTGCTCCAAACACAGATCCTTGAATTGATATTTAACCATGCTAGAAAACATAGAACACTGAGGTGCAAACTTGTGATGTACATAACTGAGGCGTGCTTCAAGGCACCCCTCTAAGTCCTCTCCTTTTTGGCGTTATGTGATTTATGTAACTAGGGCAATATGGTGGAAGAGGTGTTAGTGCATCTGCCTCACAATACGAAGGTCCTGGGTTCGATCCTCTGCTCGGGATCTTTCTGTGTGAAGTTTGCATGTCCTCCCCTTGACTGCGTAGGTTCCCTCCGGGTACTTCGGCTTCCTCCCACTTCCAAAGACATGCACCTGGGTATAGGTTGATTGGCAACACTAAATTTGCCCTAGTGTGTGAATGTGAGTGTGAATGTTGTCTGTCTAACTGTGTTGGCCCTGTCATGAGGTGGCAGCTTGTCCAGGGTGTATCCCGCCTTCCGCCCGATTGTAGCTGACATAGGCTCCAGCGACCCCGCAGGGAAAAAGCTGTGAAAAATGGATGGATTTATGTAACTAAGGTGTTGCTGTAGCTTGTTTACTTCAGATGCAGAGAGTAGTCATTTGTTCAACTTCTGTAGTTATGATTTACTTGTGGTGTTCCTCAAAGTTCCAGATTAGGTCCTTTCTTATTCATCATTTGCGATATTCAACTGGTTGCTCGCGTATACAGTTTAAAAAACTTGTGAGAGACTCACCTTCTTGCAGAAGATTCTTAAAAACACGAGTGCTGTCATTGAGATGATTGTCATCCTTAAAGGGCAACATTATCCCCTTTTCTGAAGGGTTAAAACCAATAAAAATCAATTCCCAGTGGCTTATTTTATTTTTCTAAGTTTTTCTAAAAATGTTACCCATCATGCAATATCCCGAAAAACGGCTTCAAAGTGCCTGATTTACACCATCGCTATATCCACCCGTCCATTCTCCTGTGACGTAACTGCGTGAAGCCACCAGAAACAAACATGGCAGATAGTACAGAAAGGTATAGCATAGTAGCTCGGATTCTGACTCGGATTTCAGCGGCGCAAGCGATTCAACAGATTACGCATGTATTGAAACGGGTGGTTGGAGTGTGGAGGCAGGTACCGAAAACGAAATTAAAGAAGAGACAGAAGCTTTTGAGCCATATCACGACAGACAGCGGCACGGGAGGAAGCGCGGACGAATTCGGCGATTGCCTACTAACCAACGATTGGTATGTGTTTGTTGGGCATTAAATGTGGGTGGAGGGAAAGGCTGGATGCAAATATAGCTGCAAATGAGGCATAATAATGAAATATGTATATGCAGCTTGCCTAAATAGCATGTTAGCATCGATTAGCTTGCAGTCATGCCGTGACCAAATATGTCTGATTAGCACATAAATCAATAACATCAACAAAACTCACCTTTGTGATTTCGTTGACTTTATCGTTGGAAATGCATCTGCTTTGAGTGTCGCAGGATATCCACACATTCTTGCCAACTCTGTCGTAGCATAGCTGTCGTCGGTACAGTGTGCAGAACAAACGAGGGACTTTCGCATCTTTTGACCACTGTTGCAACTTGAATCCGTCTCTGTTCATCTTGTTACACCCTCTGACAACACACCAACGAGGCATGATGTCTCCAAGGTACCGGAAAACAATCGAAAAAATGGAAAATAACAGAGCTGATTTGACTTGGTGTGTGTAATGTGTTTGAGAAAATGGCAGGTCGCTTCACGACGTGACATCACGGGTGAAAGATCATTGCTCCGACAGGCGAATAATTGAAAGGCGTTTAAATCGCCAAATTCGACCTTTTAGAGTTCGGAAATCGGTTAAAAAATTATATATTGTCTTTTTTTCTGCAACATCATGGTATATATTGACGCTTACATAGGTCTGGTGATAATGTTCCCCTTTAAAAACAGCAGAGTGCCCCTGTAACCAAACTCTACTTTAGAGGACGTTGGTTCTCCGTAATTTACCAAATAAGAATAATAGTGAAGGTTATAAGTCTGGCCCCTAGTCCTTAGGTTTTTGGAAATGTGGCCCCAAAGACAACTGAGTTGAATATACCTGGTCTACTGGACTCGAATTCATTCCCGAGAGCCCTCAACTGGATGTGTGGTAGACAATGGAAGGAATGGAGTATGTGGATACCTTAGTTTCTTCTCATCTGTGAAGACATTGTGGAATTGTTTTGTTAGCTGACATTGAAAATGTTGACTTTTGCTGTTATCGTTTTTCCAAAAAGTGTTTGAAATGTTTCAATTCCGTGCAAGTTCATCCATATCTAACCCTTCCTAGAAGAAAATGGCTTTAACCAAACTGTTCCCACAAAATCGGAAGCATGCAGTTGGACAATTACCTATGGTAGATGTATTGATTAACAGGTGTGGTCTCAATATTGGGCTTAAACACAGTCAGTGATTTTACTAGACATGTGAACATTAGGACCACTCTCCGTCGATTCTCTTCCACAATAGCCCTGCAACTAACTTGTGATCAGTCGTGGTAAGCCCTTACCTTGACTCTAGAGTACACAACCGCAAACAGGACAGAAATATTACCAAAATCAGATAATGGAGGTGTAATTGCAATACCATAACGAGTTCTTGAAAAGATTCCTGTAAATAATCACTGTGTTCCTTTGTATGTTGAATTTCTGTGTCACGTTTTCCATTAACGTGCTTCTATGATCCTGTGATCACAAGGACACAAAATTAGACAGAGTTGGGCTCGTCTCCACATGAGTGAATGCTAGAGTGTTGCTGTTCCGAGGTTTGCCAAAAGGATCACATCCTTGCTGTCTCATGTTGGCCAGACATGCCTTTTGCAAGGCAGCTGGGGGTCACCTGTGTCACCATTTGTCCAGCTTTGGTCACAGGTTTGTCGTAACATACATGATGGAAGGAAGAGTTCAGTGTGTACACAAGGGAGAATGAAACCTAACCAGCCAATTAGGAATGAAAGGTCAAGTACCTTCTATTTTTTATACCACTTGTCGTGCTTAGGGTCAAGGGAGAGCTGAAGCCTATCCCAGCTGACGTTGGGTGAGAGGCAGAGTACATCCTGGACTGGCCCCAAGTTAATCACAGGGCACATACACACAAACAACCATTCACGCTCCCTTTCACGTCTACAAATTGTTTAGAGTCTTCAGTTCACCAAACATGTATGCTCTTTGCACTCTCAGGGCTTTGAATTGGTCGCAACTGGACTGTTCAGGTCATCCGGAGCTGTCCTACCTAGTCTTGAGCATGAAGTAATGAAGTCTGCTCAAGACGACCCGAACAGTCCAGTGGCGATCAATTCAATGACACTTGTAACGGAGGCCTGTCATGGGCCTGACAACCTTAAGAGCTTACACAGGACACAGAGTCAACAGCCTGGGCTTTTAGGTCAGTAGCTAGCATGCTCCTCTTTCATTTAGGAAGACCAGGTTCGAGTCCTGGGCTGACCACAAGCAGGGACTGAACCAGGTGGGTTACACAGTACAGGGTTTTGATTGATTGATACTTTTATTAGTAGATTGCACAGTACAGTACATATTCCGTACAATTGACCACTAAATGGTAACACCCCAATAAGTTTTTCAACTTGTTTAAGTCGGGGTCCACGTTAATCAATTCATGGTACAAATATATACTATCAACATAATACAGTCATCACACAAGTTAATCATCATAGTATGTACATTGAATTATTTACATTATTTACAATCCGGGGGGTGGGATGAGGAGCTTTGGTTGATATCAGAACTTCAGTCATCAACAATTGCATCAACAGAGAAATGTGGACATTGAAACAGTGTAGGTCTTATTTTGTAGGATATGTACAGCCAGCAGAGAACATAGTGAGTTCACACAGCATAAGAACAAGTATATACATTAGAAGTACATTTGAGTTGTTTATAATCCGGGGAGATGGGATGTGAATGGAGGAGGGTATTAGTAAAGTGTTGAAGTTGCCTGGAGGTGTTGTTTTAGAGCGCTTTTGAAGGAATATAGAGATGCACTTACTTTTATACCTGTTGGGAGTGCATTCCACATTGATGTGGCATAGAAAGAGAATGAGTTAAGACCTTTGTTAGATCGAAATCTGGGTTTAACGTGGTTTGTGGAGCTCCCCCTGGTGTTGTGGTTATGGCAGTTATTTACGTTAAGGAAGTAATTTGACATGTACTTCAGTATCAAGGAGGTGTAGCGGATTTTATAGACTAGGCTCAGTGCAAGTTGTTTTACTCTGTCCTCCACCCTGAGCCAGCCCACTTTGGAGAAGTGGGTTGGAGTGAGGTGTGATCTGGGGTGGAGGTCTAAAAGTAACCGGATTAGTTTATTCTGGGATGTTTGGAGTCTAGATTTGAGGGTTTTGGACGTGCTGGGGTACCTGGATGAATGACGATATCCACAGAAACCGGTTTTAGGATGTAAAAACAAGGCTTACTCCACACAGAAATATGCCAATGGAGATTAAAACCTGGAATTCCTGGTTGTGAGGTAGCTATGCGAACCACGATTCTAATTAGTAGCTAATCCCCGCTGACATGTTCATTAGGGTTGTGAGTTGCTGATAGGATAGTTGGTACTTCTCCAGTTTGGGACTACTTCTTATTGCCGTAGCAGTTTGTAAGACTGTCACTACAATCCGATTGAGTACTAAGTAACTTCCATTGGGGTCGGTCTTGGTTCTTAATTGTCTTTTGACCATGAAAGGTTTCAGGACAATGTTGCTCTTTTGGAAGGGGATGATGTGACAGATGCCCGATGTTTTTACTAACAAAGTCGGCTGAGGGGAGAGAGAAGACTGCCTGTTGCGCTGGCTGTCCTTTTGTGGACAACGTTCAAGGTGGTGATCTGATCTTTATAGGGCACTTGGGCCCTGAACCATCCTGCTAACCTTGCACCGTCACTTCGAAGCCAGGCCAGTGAGAAGCAGCATAAACCGGAGTGAGCCAGAGCTGGCAGCTACATCATCGCCCCCATCGCCTCCTCCTTCCTCTTACTTCTTCCTCCCATATGTGCGCACGTGCTTATGAGAGCCCTCTATTGTGTCTATTTTCTGTAACGTCTGAGCCACAACTTTCTCTCTGACAAGCGAGTTGTTTGTCCAGATGTTCCTTGATGACGGAAAATGCCTTACTGCTGTCCTGTCACAAAACATTAAATCTTTTCACTGCCTTTTCTGATCAAAGATGCTTTGGTTCTGCCATATTTTGTAATTCGGTCAAGTTTTCAGGCGTCTGTTGTCATCTGTCTGACTGTACAATTGAAGCTGTGGCCTGTCTGCTCTGCAGTTCCAACCAACAAACTCCAAAGCAGGGCACACATAAAAAGACAATCGGGCGGTTTTCTTCCCGTTTTTTCCCCCTTCCGACCAAAGACGCCAAGACGCCCATTATCTTTTGTCTTTCATGATTTTTCTGAGTTTTTTTTTTTAGGTGAATTTCTCGCAATATCGCAAATTGACCACCAACTTTCCTGGGCGGTCAATATTGAACATGGACTCTCACTATTATGTTAGATCCACAATGGACTGGACTTTCACAATACTATGCTAGACCCACTTGACATCCATTGCATCCGGTCCCCCCTATTGGGGTCACCCACTTCTGCGGTACTCTCCACGGTTTCTCATTGTCATTCTCATTGACATCCCACTGGGTTGTGAGCTGTTCCTTGCCCTTATGTGGGATCTGAACAGAGGATGTCGTTGTGGCTTGTGCAGCCCTTTAAGACACTTGTGATTTAGGGCTATATAAATAAACATTGATTGATTGATGTTCAGTATTTACGACCAAAACTCCTAATGTCTGTAGGAAACGCCAACAATTCTGTAGTACAGAAAGTAGCCAAACAAGAAGCTAAAAAGAGAGAGCGCGACTGACAGAGAGAGAGACTATCGATACACCCACTCTGGTATCGAGACTATAGATATAGCACCATTTGTATCGATATATCCACGCTGGTATTGATACTAGCTATAAATCTACGTTGGTATTGATGTACCCATGTTTGTATCAATACTATCGATATACCGATGTTTGTACTGATACTATCTATATACCCACGTTGGTATCGATACTGTCGATTGATACGCCCATCCCAATAGATCACGTTTGTTAACGCAAGAGTTTGGGCTCGGGAGACTTATATCTGGCTCAGTGCTGAAAGAGAGTCTTTACCTGTGTGCTGTGCTGTGTTGATATGATCTTAGCACATCACACATATACAGATAAAACTGATTAAAGCCTATTTTTTTACATTTATATGTAGGGTCTGGAACAGATTAAAAAAAAAAAAACGTATCTGGTCAAAAACGACATAATATATAATACAAAAGCCCTTGCCTTGTTGTTAGCATTAGCATTTTGAGTTGTAACTGTTTGAAATGGACATTATTGCCATCTACAGGACTTAGACAGAATGACACCAACCTAACATACGGTACTGAAAACAGTAGAACAGTAGCTTTCAGCGCGTCCATGCGGTGTAAGAAATGCTTATTTATGTGAATGGATTGTGCAGTTTGACATTAAAGGCCTACTGAAATGTGATTTTCTTATTTAGACGGGGATAGCAGGTCCATTCTATGTGTCATACTTGATCATTCCGCGATATTGCCATATTTTTGCTGAGAGGATTTAGTAGAGAACATCGACGATAAAGTTCGCAACTTTTTGGTCGCTAAAAAAAAAGCCTTGCTTGTACTGGAAGTCGCAGACGATGTGCGTGTGATGTCAGTGGTTGTAGAGCTCCTCACATTGTTTACAATGTGAGCCACCATCAGTAAGAGCAATACGGACCGAGAAAGCGACAATTTCCCCGTTAATTTGAGCGAGGATGAAAGATTTGTGGATGAGGATATTGATAGTGAAAGACTAGAAAAAAAAAGTTTAAAAAAAACAGGCGAGGGTAAGTGAGAGCGATTCAGATGTTTTTAGACACATTTACTAGGATACTTCTGGAAAATCCCTTATCTGCTATTGTGTTGCTAGTGTTTTAGTGAGATTAAATAATACCTGAAGTCGGAGGGGTGTGGCCACTGGTGTCTTGACGCCAGAGTCTCTGAGGGAAGTCACGCAGCTACATGGACGGCGCAAGCTCCGCTGATTTCCGGTAAGAGGCGACTTTATACCACAATTTTCTCACTGAAAACTGCCGGAAGACATGTAGTTGGGATCCATGTTCGCTTGACCACTCTGATCCATAGTAAAGCTTCACCTCCGGGAATTTCAAACAAGGAATCACTGTGTGTTTGTGTGGCTAAAGGCTGAAGCTTCCCACCTCCATCTTTCTACTTTGACTTCTCCGTTATTAATTGAACAAATTGCAAAAGATTCAGCAACTCAGAAGTCCAGAATACTGTGTAATTATGCGATTAAAGCAGACTACTTATAGCTTAGATCGGGCTGGAAAATAATGTCCCCTACAACCCGAGATATCAAACACACGCGTCATTATACGCGTCGTCATACCGCGAAGTTTTCAACACGACACTTTGCGGGAAATTTTTAAATTGCAATTTAGTAAACTAAAAAGGCCGTAATGGCATGTGTTGCAATGTTAATATTTCATCATTGATATATAAACTATCAGACTGTGTGGTCGGTAGTAGTGGGTTTCAGTAGGCCTTTAAACAAACACTTTTAAAACTGCACAGGTGTAGTGGAGCTAAAGCTGGGCAAGTAAATGCATTTCGTGTGACTGATCTGTGTCCTCAAAGGTATTTTCACCTGCAGATAAACATGAGAGATAAGGAAGCACCCAGCAAGCACACATACTTAGATAACACAACGATACAAAAGACAACAAGAGCAGGAAACACTTTTTCACCATGTGCTGTGGAACATCTGTTGTGTTTTGAGCGTTGTGGGCAAAACAAAGCCACAGCTGATTTGTATCACCTATTGTGCAAAACCTCCACGCACGCTTCGATGCATCGCACTGTCAGATACGTCACTGAATGCCAAAAAATAATCAATCCAGGTTATGGTTTCATGTCCGTGATAGTTGTGCCAGTCCTGTGGGTGCAGCTGTAAATCTTTGCAGAAAACACTAATTAAGTTATCTATTACACTTAGCGGAGTCCAACCCACCAAGGCTGCCCTTTGTCACCGATTCTGTTCATAACTTTTATGGACAGAATTTCTAGGCGCAGTCAGGGCGTTGATGGTATCTGGTTTGGCGGCTGCAGGATTAGGTCTCTGCTTTTTGCAGATGATGTGGTCCTGATGGTTTCATCAGGCCAAGAACTTCAGCTCTCACACTGCATCGCTTCGCAGCCGAGTGTGAAGCGACTGGAATAAGAAACAGCACTTCCAAGTCTGAGTCCATGGATCTCGCCCGTAAAAGGTTGGAGTACCATCTCCAGGTTGGGGAGGAGATCCTGCCCCAAGTGGAGGAGTTCAAGTACCTCGGAGTCTTGTTCACGAGTGAGGGAAGAGTGGATCGTGAGGTCGACAGGCGGATCGGTGAGGCGTCTTCAGTAATGCGGACGCTGTATCAATCCATTGTGGTGAAGGAGCTGAGCCGGAAGGCAAAGCTCTCAATTTACCAGTGGATCTACATTCCCCTCCTTACCTATGGTCATGAGCTTTGGGTTATGACCAAAAGGACAAGATCACGGGTACAAGTGGCCGAAATGAGTTTCCTCCGCCGGGTGGAGGGCCTCTCCCTTAGAGATAGGGGGAGAAGCTCTGTCATCCGGGAGGAGCTCAAAGTAAAGCCGCTGCTCCTCCACATCGAGAAGAGCCTGATGAGGTGGTTCGGGCATATGGTCAGGATGCCGCCCGAACGCTTCCCTGGGGAGTTGTTTCACAGGTTTCCCCGCTCTTCAGGGGATTTCTTCCCTGAAAAGAGGCTTGTAGGGATGAAATAGCCTTTTGTAGAAGTGGTAAAAAATGGATGGATGGATGTACAGGTATGTGTGTGTGTATGTATGTATGTATGTATATGTATATATATATATATATATATATATATATATATATATATATATGTGTGTGTGTGTATGTATATATGTGTGTATATATGTATATGTGTGTGTATATATATATATATATGTATGTATATATATATATATATATATGTATGTATGTATATGTATTTGTATATGTATATATATGTGTGTGTGTATGTATGTAGCATAGGTGTATTGCAGAACTGAACTTCATGATACAGTCAGCTGTACTTCCCTATTTGGACTGCAAAATTTATTTTGGCAAAGTGTTTTTCTTATTCTGCAAACTCAAAGATGATCACCAAACTCTTTGAACCATCTTTGTGTAAGTCGTAAACAACAAAAGGAAATGCGCAGAAGAGGAAAAACTGGCAGGAGGAGTTCAATATAATTGTTGTGTTTTTCATACGCCTGCAAATAGGTCAGGTGTCAGTCACAGCCACAGTGAGGTTAACTGTCTCCTCCCTACCTGTTGTTTAAAAGCCAACATGACATCACCACCACGTGCCACTGCCCAAAGTTTCCTGCTTGCCTTTAAATTCGCCTGACGACAGCTCGGCCAATGAGAGCAAGCTTCCCCCATGTCTCCACAGCAGACTTGCAATCACACGCAAACACTTTTTTTCTTCTTCTTTCGTTTCCCCTTAAGCTGTTGATGCTGAAAGGCAGTTTTTCCGGTACTTTGCAACTTTGCAAGTTGATCTGCTCACGTGATGAAGAAAAAAAAGAACATTTCCACAAAAGAAGCAAAAGCTTTGTCGAGCTATAACTTAAAGAGCGACCACAAGTACTACGCTGTGTTGTACACAATTCATGAGCAATATGCAATGATGCATTAATTACATGTTTTGCATCATTTCTTACATGTTTGTTGGAAAGTTTAGTGCAAACATCTTTGAAATACTAACGTCTCTTTTAGTGATCACGCATGTTGCCACTTTTTTGTAATAATATCAAAGTATACATGCCTGCAACAACAACATGTGGCAAATATCTTGGGTCCTGCAGTAAATAACATGCACACACACACACGCGCACACGAACATGCAGACACACACTATAGACTTGTATTTGTTACCTTCTTGAGACCCACAAAAAAAGCCTCCCTCTTTAGGACCGCCCTTTCTAGATATATAAAGATGTGCATTTACAACATGAATAATATATACAAACTATGCAAATCTAAAAAAGCTTTCTTTGAAAATGAGTTGGAATTTCACGAGGAAATGTCACAATTTCACAAGAAAAACTTAGAATTTTGGCAGTATTAAGATAAAAGTCGTAATTTTACTCAACAGAAGTCGAAATTGTACAATAAAAACTGAACGTGTACTATATTATGATAAAAGTTGGAATTTTACTCCAAAACAGTTGCAATTTTACAAGAAAAAGCTTAAAATGTTGTCAATTTTATGAAAAGAGTCGTGATTTTACTCGATAACAGTCACAAGTACATAAGAAAACTTAAAAATGTTGGCGATTCTATGAAGAGTCATGATTTTACTGAAAAAATGTTACAATTTCATAAGAAAACTTTAAAAATGTTGGCAATATCATAATAAAAATCTGAAATTTTACTTGGCAAAATTATGAAAAAAGTCATAATTTTACTCAAAAAATGTCATTATTTTACAAAGAAAAAAAAATATTGGCAATATTGTGAGAAAAGTCCGAATTTTATATGGCACACTTCGCCATTTTGCATTAAAAAGTAATAATTTTACACAAATAAAAGTAATAATTTTACGAGGAAATATTGCAGAAACAGAAATCTGAGAAACCATTGTGAGAAAGACTGCTTTTAGTTCAGTTTTTTATTTTTTGTTTGTAATTGTTTTTTAGTCTACATTATTCACTTCAAGTTATTACAGTATGTCTCTCTATATATTTTTTATTTTATTTTTGTTATCAAGGTTGGGCAAAGGGGGTACATTTCAATTTATTTTCACCCTTGTTATTTCATATGTTGACCAGAGGGGGAGCACTTTTAAAACCGACACAGTCAATTCGAAAAAAATCCCTCCTTTTTAGGACCACCCTAATTTTGATAGATTTCACGACCACTGGTGCAAATGAGACATTCTCTTTTACATTAAATAGTTTTCTGTATTGGGACCATATACATGTCCTAACTTGTTCACCGGTCCTCATTTGGAAGGTACTTTTCTTTGTTGATGTCTAAAGAAGGGTAAAATACAAGAACACACACACACACACACTTTTGTATTTGATACCTTCTTGAGACCGTCGAAAAATGCCTCCGTCTTTAGGACCGCCCTTTCTACATATATAAAGATTTGTTTTTACAACATGAATAATATATACATACTATGCAAATATAAAAGTTTGTTCTGAAAAATTAGTTGGAATTTTACAAGAAAAAGTCACAATTTCACAAGAAAAACTTAGAATTTTGGCAGTATTATGATTATGTCGTAATTTTACTCCACAGAAGTCAAAATTGTACAATGAAAACTGAACATGTGTACTATTTTGTGATAAAAGTTGGAATTTTACTCCATAACAGTTGCCATTTTACAAGAAAAAGCTTCAAATGTTGTCAATTTTATGAAAAGAGTCGTGATTTTACTCGACAACAGTCACAATTTCAAAAGAAAACTGTAAAATTGTTGGCAGTATCACAATAATAATCGAAAATTTTACTTGGCAAAATTATGATGAAAGTCATTATTTACTCAAAAAATTTCACTATTTTACAAGAAGAAAAAAAATGGCAATATTGTGATAAAAGTGCAAATTTTATATGACACACTTCGCCATTTTGCATTAAAAAGTAATAATTTTACACAAATAAATGTAATAATTTTACGAGGAAATATTGCAATATTGCAGAAACAGAAATAATATGAGAAACCATTGTGAGGAAAACTGCTTTTTTAGTTCATTTTTTAATTTTTTTGTTTGTTTTTTAATCTTCATTATTTACTTCAAGTTATTACAGTATGTCTCTCTATATATTTTTATTTTATTTTTGTTGTTAAGGTTTGCCAAAGAGGGTGCATTTCAATTTATTTTCACACTTGTTATTTCATATGTTGACCAGAGGGGGAGCACTTTTAAAACCGACACACAGTTAATTTTAATAAAATCCCTCCTTTTTAGGACCACCCTCATTTTGATAGATTTCACCACCAGGGGTGCTAACAAAACCTTATCTATTAGATGCAATAGTTTTCCATATTGGGACCATATACATGTCCTAACTTGTTCACCGGTCCTCATGTGGAAGGTACTTTTCTTTGTTGATGTCTCAAGAAGGGTAAAATACAAGAACACACACACACACACACACACACACACACACTGTGGCCCGCACATCTTCCACATGTGATTACACTCAAATTCTGGAGCCTCAGCACAGCTGGGGCTGCACAGAGGAAGTGTGTGTGTGTGTGTGTGTGTGTGTGTGTGTGTGTGTGTGTGTGTGTGTGTGTGTGTGTGTGTGTGTGTGTGTGTGTGTGTGTGTCAAGGGAGTGGGGGGGTCAACTCATACCAGCCTGTCTTTAAAAAGCAGTTGGCACTTGCCCGCCGTACTACTGTATGTATGTTGTACAGTACATGTAGTGTACATGTGACACCAATGGTGTTGATATAAAGCAGGGGTCATCAACATTTTCCATGCCAAGGACCCCCAAACTGAAGTAGAAGTGAAGCAACTACCTCCGACTTGTGATTTTATGAATTTGTTATTAATATTTTAAATGTTCCTTAGCCTTAAAGGCCTACTAAAATGAGATTTTATTATTTAAACAGGGATAACAGGTCCTTTCTATGTGTCATACCTGATCATTTCGCGATATTGCCATATTTTTGCTGAAAGATTTAGTAGAGAACATCGACGATAAAGTTCGCAACTTTTGGTCGCTAATAAAAAAGCCTTGCCTGTACCGGAAGTAGCAGACCATGTGCGCGTGACGTCACCGGTTGTGGAGCTCCTCACATCCTCACAGTGTTTATAATCATAGCCACCAGCAGCAATAGCGATTCGGACCGAGAAAGCGACGATTTCCCCATTAATTTGAGTGAGGATGAAAGATTTGTGGATGAGGAAAGTTAGAGTGAAGCACTAGAAAAAAAATAAAAAGGCGACAGCAGTGGGAGCGATTCAGATGTTATTAGACACATTTACTAGGATAATTCTGGAAAATCCCTTATCTGATTATTGTGTTACTAGTGTTTTAGTGAGATTATAAAGTCATACCTGAAAGTCGGAGGGGTGTGGTGAACGCCAGTGTCTCTGATGGAAGCCATGGAGGAGCCTAAAAAGTCGCAGCTGCCTTTTTGACTTCTGCTGAAGGACGACTCAAGCTCCGCTCATGTCTCCGGTAAGAGCCGACTTATTACCACAATTTTCTCGCAGAAACGTGCCGGTTGACATGTGGTCGGGAAACATGTTCGCTTGACCGCTCTAAATCTTCACAACAAACAAACACCGGCTGTGTTTTGGTTGCTAAAGGCAGCTGCAATCCACCAACAGCATTCTTCTTTTTAGTATCCATTATTAATTGAACAAATTGCAAAAGATTCAGCAACACAGATTTCCAAAATACTGTGTAATTATGCGATTAAAGCAGACGACTTTTAGCCGTTTGTGGTGCTGGGATAAAATGTCTGCTCCAACCAAAAACGTCACAAGCACGCGTCAATATAAGCGTCATCATTCCGCGACGTTTTCAACAGGAAACTTCGCGGGAAATTTAAAATTGTAATTTAGTAAACTAAACCGGGCGTATTGGCATGTGTTGCGATGTTAATATTTCATCATTGATATATAAACTATCAGACTGCGTGGTCGGTAGTAGTGGGTTTCAGTAGGCCTTTAAAAAAGCACAAGATTCAAACAAGAATTTGAAAAAAAAACCTGTATTGACGTTTTACGGCAGAATCAGGTGTCCTAATCACTTGGAGGAATCGTGGTGTGGGGTTGTTTTTCAGAAGTTGGGTTTGGGCCCTTAGTTCCAGTGAAAGGAACTTTGAATGCTCCAGGATACCAAAACTTTTTGGACAATTCCAGGCTCCCAACCTTGTGGGAACAGTTTGGAGCGGGCTCCTTCCTCTTCCAACATGACTGCGCACCAGTGCACAAAACAATGTCCATAAAGACATGGATGACAGAATGGTGTCGATGAACTTGACTTGCCTGCACAGAGTCCTGACCTGAATCCGATAGAAGACCTTTAGGGTGAGTTGGAAATGGAGACTGAGAGCCAGCCAATGCGCTTTTGGAAGAATGGTCGAAAATTCTTATTAACACACTCCGCAACCTTGTGGACAGCCTTCCGAGAAGAGTTGAAGTTGTAATAGCTGCTAAAGTTGGACCCACATCATATTGACCCCTATGGGTTAGGAATGGGATGGCACTTCAAGTTCATATGTGAGTCAAGGCAGGTGGCCAAATACTTTTGGCAATATAGTGTATACATGACTCTTAGGTGTGTGTCTGAAAAATGAGCTAAAAAAAAAAAGCCAACTTAGGCTCCAGCAACCCCCGCGACCCCAAAAAGGACAAGCGGTAGTGTGTGCGTGTGTGTGTGTGTGTGTGTGTGTGTGTGTGTGTGTGTGTGTGTGTGTGTGTGTGTGTGTGTGTGTGTGTGTGTGTGTGTGTGCGTGTGTGTGTGTGTGTGACAATCATTGGTACTTAATTCAATAAGAAACACATGTTTAATATACCGTAAGATTTTTTGTTAAAATAAAGCCAATAATGCAATTTTTGCTGGTCCCCTTTCTTTAGAAAAGTACCGAAAAGTGTTGAATTAATTTTAGTACCAGTACCAAAATATTGGTATCGGGACAACAGTAGTATTGTATAATATTTGTAGCATTATTTGATAAAAGTTTAAAAAGTATGTAACCGGATGCAGTCCATGCATTTTTGTCAAACATTTAAATTATTAATTAATTTGAGAGATGGCCGATATTATCGGCCGATTAAGGCTTTAAAATGTGATATCAGAAATTATCGGTATCGATTTCAAAAAGTATAATTTATGACTTTTTAAAACGCTGCTGTGTACACGGACGTAGGGAGAAGAACAGAGTGCCAATAAACTTTAGAGCCACTGCCTTTGCGTGCCGGCCCAGTCACATAATATCTACGGCTTTTCACACACACAAGTGAATGCAAGCATACTTGGTCAACAGCCATGCAGGTCACACTGAGGGTGGCCGTATAAACAACTTTAACACTGTTACTATTATGTGCCACACTGTGAACCCACACCAAACAAGAATGACAAACACATTTCAGAAGAACATCCGAACCGTAACACAACATAAACACAACAGAACAAATACCTAGAAACCCTTGCAGCACTAACTCTTCCGGGACACTACAATATACACCCCCCCCCCCCCCCCGCTACTCCAACCCCGCCCACCTCAACCTCCTCATGCTCTCTTAGGGAGATCATGTCCCAAATTCCAAGCTGCTGATTTGAGGCATGTTATAAAAAAAAAATGCACTTTGTGACTTCAATAATAAAGATGGCAGTGCCATGTTGGCATTTTCTTCCATATCTTGAGTTGATTTATTTTGGAAAACCTTGTTTCATTGTTTAATGTATCCAGCATAATAATGTGTTACTTCCACGACTGTATATATCGGTGTCGGTTGATATTGGTATCGGTAATTAAGAGTTGGACAATATCGAATAGTGGCAAAAAAGCCATTATCGGACATCTGTAATTAATATAACAAGAAAAAAAAGTACTTTATTGATGCATATCATTTCCAGGCTGTTGCGGGCCTTATAAAAGGATGTGGTGGGCCAGATCTGGCCCCCGGGCTTTGAGTTTGATACCTGTGGATTAAAAGCTATTACAAAGCTTCGTCAGTACGATAAATGGTATGTTTTCAAAACAGACTCGGAGTAAATGACTGATTCTTCCCAAAGTCAAGCGCGTCTACAACAAGGAAGCTGAAGGGTTTGGTTGACAGGATGTTCTCTTGGCTAATCCAGCTGTCAGAGCCCCTCAGCACAACACGTCCTGCCCCCCGTACGTCCCTCACACTGCCGGCCTTTCGCACGTTTCGCTGGATGCACATCAGTGCGGCTCAACAACAGGCCTCATTGTGCGCCAGTCCTTCCTGCTCTCAGGTACAAAGATTCCTGGGCACGCTTCAGTGGCCTCTGAGACACAATAAGTCCAAAACAAACTCTTTAGCTGGCTTCATGTCTGCTGCTATTTTAAGTCCTTCAACCCGGACCCGCGGTGGCTGCTCACTGGTTTTCGCTTTTATAATTCTCACTTTTGGTCTCCATCCAAACATGATTTCTCTCAAGTTACAGCGATGCGCGACCGCAGACTTCCCATGTCACCCTGCGCTTTCTGTCTCCTATGTTTTTCTCTACATTTGACACGTAAATGCTGGTCTCTGTATAATGCAACACGTGTACATTTAAATCAGGGGCCTCGAACACGCGGCCCGCGGGCCAATTGCGGCTCGCGAGACGTTATTTCGCGGCCCCCAGCTTAATATGAAAATCTGTTAGTGCAGCCCGCGAGTTTTATATGGATGGCGCTTGACAGCGTTCTGTTAATTTGGCTCCAAAATGGCTCTTTTGACATTCTGGGTTGCCTACCCCTGCATTAGTGGAAAAGCGGCAAATGGGTGAAAGCGACAGAGACGTTGCCATGGAGACGAGGGTTTTCTTACGTGCCCGGCTGCAGTCACACCGCGACACCTGTCTGTCAGTAATTACAGTCCCAGATAACCTGGACCAATTCAAACCGTTATTTGTAGAGATTTCCGATAATATTGGACTGCCAAAATTATCAGCCGATAAATGCTTTAAAATTTAACATCAGAAATGATCCGTGTCACTTTCAAAAAGTAGAATTTATAACTTTTTAAAACGCCACTTTAGTACAGAGTGGGCGTAGGAAGAAGTACAGAGCGCCAATAAACCTTAAATCAGGGGTCTTGGACACGCGGCCCGCAGGCCAATTACAGCCCGTGAGACATTTTTTTGCGGCCTCCACCTTAATATGAAAGTCTAATGTAAGTGCGGCCCGCGAGTTTTTATATAAACGCCGCTTGACAGCGTTGTGTTAATTTGGCTCCAAAGTGGCTCTTTCAACGTTCTGGGTTGCCTACCCCTGCGTTAATGGAAAAGCGGAAAATGAGTGAAAGCGACATAGATGTTGCCATGGAGACGAGGGGTTTCTTACGTGCCTAGGTGCAGTCACACCGCGACACCTGTTTTACAGTAATAACAGTCCCAGATAACCTGGACCAAAGAGATGTCCGATGAAATCTGACTGCCGATATTATCAGCCGATAAATGCTTTAAAATGTAATATCGGAAATGATCGGTATCAGTTTCAAAAAGTAGAATTTATGACTTTTTAAAACGCTGCAGTACGGAGTGGTACACGGACGTACGGAGAAGTACAGAGCGCCAATAAACCATAAAGGCACTGCCTTTGCGTGACGGCCCAGTCACATCATATCTACGGCTTTTCACACACACACAAGTGAATGCATCACATACTTGGTCAACAGCCATACAGGTCACACTGAGGGTGGCCGTATAAACAACTTTAACACTGTTACAAATATGCGCCACACTGTGAACCCACACCAAACAAGAATGACATATACATTTCGGGAAAACATCTGCATTGTAACACAACAGAACAAATACCCAGAATCCCTTGCAGCACTAACACTTCTGGGACTCTACAATATTTTCTTTTTTTGCGACTCTGCATTCAGTGGCCCCCAGGTGAATTGAGTTTGAGACCCCTTGTTTAAATAGATCAGTGGTTCTTAACCTTGTTGGAGGTATCAAACCCCACCAGTTTCATATGCGCATTCACCGGACCCTTCTTTAGTGAAAAATACAAATACACATTTTTTCAAATTCAAGGCAAAGTTAAATGTTGTTTTTTACCAGTGCACAAAATGAACCATTCATAAACATCACCTTGTTCAAAGAACAAAACCAACACAGTGTATAAACACACAACAAATTACACAACTGCAAATCAGTGTTACTTCTGCTGTTCCCTTCGAGAGACCAGTTCAGATATGCGTGGCGTCACCTCGGCAAGTACCACTCTCATGTCATTTTAAATAATAGATCAAATAAAATAGTTTATTTATTTTCACAGCAAAGTCTGTTCCTTTTCTTCATTTTCCACCCAGACATACAACACTAGTACACAGCTCATGAAAAACAATATTTTTTGTTATTGTCATTAAAGTGGGCCAAAACACTCATATTAGAAAATAATGTCATGGAAATGACAGTTGTCATTTGATTATAATAATAAAACATTTAATTTGTTATTTAGTCAGGTTTGGGACAGGTGTGCTCACATGTGCTCCACTGAATGCTCAAGGAGATTTTGCGTTTGCTCACGCATAGAGGGAACATTGTTTGAGGGTATCCATAATACGCCAATAGGGAGAAGTTTTTATTTACACAATGAGTTGGGTGTGTCTTGACCTCCACGGCGGAGGCTCTGCCGAACCCCTAAGGTCGACTCACCAAAACCCCTAGGGTTCAATAGAACCCAGGTTAAGAACCACTGATATATATATATATATATATATATATATATATATATATATATAATGTGTGTATGTATGTAAGTGTGTGTGTGTGTGTGTATGTATGTAAGTGTGTGTGTGTGTGTGTGTGTATGTATATGTGTGTGTGTGTATGTATGTATGTAAGTATGTGTGTGTATATATGTATGTATGTATATATATATATATGTATGTTTATGTATGTATGTATATATATGTATGTATATATATATGTATATATATATGTGTGTATGTATGTATGTATGTATATATATGTGTGTATGTATGTATTTGTATATATATGTGTATATGTATATATATATATATGTATATATATATATATGTGTGTGTGTGTGTGTGTGTGTGTATATATATATATGTGTGTGTGTGTGTGTATATATATATATGTGTGTGTGTGTGTGTATATATATATATGTGTGTGTGTGTGTATATATATATATATGTGTGTGTATATGTGTATATATATATATGTATATGTGTGTGTGTGTGTATATATATATATGTATATGTGTATATATATATATGTATGTATGGATGTGTGTCAAGGCTTCTGTGGTTTAAACAGAAACAGGCTTCTAGGGATAAAATAGCCTCTGTTTTTTCCTGACATATATATATGTATATAAATATATATATATATATATATATATATATATATATATATATATATATATATATATATATATATCCATCCATCCATTTTCTACCGCTTATTCCCTTTTCGGGGTCGCGGGGGGCGCTGGCGCCTATCTCAGCTACAATCTATATATATATATATATATATATATATATATATATATATATATATATATATATATATATATATATATATATATATATATATAATATAAACCTTTTTATAAAATCCCCTGAAGGGAAACCTTCAAAACAGGCTTGTAGGGATGGACTAGCCACTGTGTTTTTTGCTGACCTAACGTATTTTATATATATATATATATATATATATATATATATACACAGTGGGGCAAAAAAGTATTTAGTCTGCCACTGATTGTGCAAGTTCTCCAACTTAAAATGATGACAGAGGTCTGTAATTTTCATCATAGGTACACTTCAACTGTGAGAGACAGAATGTGAAAAAAAATCCAGGAATTCAAATTGGAGGAATTTCAAAGAATGTATCCGTAAATTATGGTGAAAAATAAGTATTTGGTCAACCATTCAAAGCTCTCACTGATGGAAGGAGGTTTTGGCTCAAAATCTCACGATACATGGCCCCATTCATTCTTTCCTTAACTCTGATCAATCGTCCTGTCCCCTTCGCAGAAAAATAGCCGCAAAGCATGATGTTTCCACCCCCATGCTTCACAGTAGGTATGATGTTCTTGGGATCCAACTCAGTATTCTTCTTCCTCCAAACATAACGAGTTGAGTTTATACCAAAAAGTTCTATATTGGTTTCATCTGACCACATGACATTCTCCCAATCCTCTGTGGTATCATCCATGTGTGTATATATATATATATATATATATATATATATAATAGCAATATTGTGAAGCCCCAATATTTGAAGCATAATGTCGCTCGGGACGACGATATAATCATGTTAATGATAATATTTATAGTAAAATGTATTTGTTTTCGTGTGTCCGTCACACAAATATATTTATTTTTTTGTGTGTCTGTCACACAATAAAGAAAAATTTAGCTTTTTTGCTTTGTTTTGTTTTTAGAGGCGGAATGTTATGTTCCAACTGGGGTCAAATATATCCTGTTGTTTTCTGCGGCTCTTTCTTGAACACCGAGAATAAAACTGGTAACTCCCCAAAAAGACGTCGTAAATTAGGCAATGTCAGCATGGACTCCCGTCGGCCTTTCTTACTGCGGTGTGTTTACGTGACAGGACGTGGGATTAAATCAGATGGGTGACTTCGTGACTCCTACAGCTGGGCTATTGAATCCGAGAAGAGAAAGGGGAGCGCAGGGGATCTCCCATGGGTCCCAGGGTCAAATCTGTTTTTCCCAAAAAGCTGTCAGTCCATTCGAGACTGAGCTCTAATGCTGGGCAGTCCATACAAAACCATCCACACTGGCCGTCACCTGTTATGAAAGTAGAATATAACTTTTAAAGACTGCTCAGGTAATGATGACAAAAATAACATATTCAACACTTTGCCAATCCAGGATTTGTTGGGACTAAAAAGCCGAACATGATATCCAAAGTCAAAGTAAAGCTGTCCTTGAACCATTTGGAGTAAAGGCATGGCTTTGGGCTATTTTGAACGCAAACAAGAAACGTGCCTTTAAAATAACTAGTTGGGAGGAATGGACTGGAAAACACATTGTATTTCAAAATCGACTATAGCACTATAAACCCCGGCCGAGTCATAACAAAGACTATGAAAATGGGACCCATTACCTCCCTGCTTAGCACTCAGCATTAAGGGTTGGGATTGGGGGTTAAATCATCAAAAATTATTCCCAGGCGCGGCCACCGCTGCTGCTCACTGCTCCCCTCACCTCCCAGGGGGTGATCTAGGGTGATGGGTCAAATGCAGAGAATAATTTCGCCACATCTAGTGTGTGTGTGTGTGACAATCATTGCTACTTTAACTTTTTAACTTTAGCATGATTGCATTACGATAGCACGTACTGTACAAATATTCATGAAAACCCTCCTACCGACATCACACATGGGACGGTTTAGTAAGTATGAATTGTTTTAGTTATATTGTAAAACTTACAAACGTTGCTTGGCGCGATGAATGAAGAATTCCAGAAACGTGTTGGTCGAATACTTACGGTTCATGGAACAAGTGAAGTAAATTGTGAAGTGAATTATATTTATATAGCACTTTTTCTATAATGACTCAAAGCGCTTTTACATAGTGAAACCCAATATCCAATTTTACCTTTTAAACCAGTGTGGGTGTCACTGGGAGCAGGTGGGTAAAGTGTCTTGCCCAAGAACACAACAGCAGTGACTAGGATGGCGGAAGCGGGGATCGAACCTGCAACCCTCAAGTTGCTGGCACGGCCGCTCTACCAACCGAGCTATACCGCCCAAAACAGGAAGTACTTTTTCAACCCACACCACCTGCGGTGAGCAAATTAGTCCAAAAGATAGCACCATAGCACAAACAATAACACATCTTTTCAGTGTCTCTGTCGGTGTAACATGGAAACTATTTGTTGAATACAAAACATTCTGGCGGTTACCGAAGAAAAATCTATAATTCAGCCGCACTGTTTAATAAACCGCAGGTGTCAAAGCGTTAGAAAAAGTTGCAGCTTATTGTCCGGAAAATACAGTAATAATTGTGTCATTTTAGACAGTTTCCTATTGTTGATACGTATTGTTTCATGTCATTTCCACTTTAGTCTGACAATGCACATTTAAATCAGTCAAGCCATAATTAGGTCCTTGATGGAATAAACCAAATGTTTTTGGGGCGGTATAGCAACTTGAGGGTTCCTGGCTCGATCCCCACTTCCACCATCCTAGTCACTGGGCAAGAGAGTTTACCCACCTGCTCAAGGTGCCACCCACACTGGTTTAAATGTGACTTCAATATGGGTTTACTATGTAAAAGTGCTTTGAGTCACTAGAGAAAAGCGCTATATAAATATAATTCACTTCACTTTTTGATTTTCCGTTTTGTGAAAACTAAAAAAAATATTTTATTTGTTGCTTGTTTATTTGAGAGTTAGTGTTCTGCAACCCAAAAGGGACAAGCGGTAGGAAATGGATGGATGGATGTTTCTGTGCTGTCAGACCCAAGAGCGCATATGTTTCCTCAGACCATTTGGCATAATCGTGTGTTGAAAACAAATCCAAGGCGAGCACATTGAGTCATCTTAACGGAACGTGTTTGTGCCTTTCTAACAGGCGGCTTGCTCAACCGGTTTAAAAAGATCAAAAACAACTAGACGTGCTCCTTGTGAGCCGGCGATGCACCTTGTGTTTTTCTGAAAGAGGTACTCTCGGTTGGCCTTTAAAGGCGGGCACTCTGCCAGGAGAAGAGAGAAAAACAGAGCCATCAAGTTTCCTCTCTTAGGAGAAAGGAGGCGATGCAGAGAAGAATCAGCAGCTGAGGGGAAAAGAGCCTGTTTTGTTGCCCTCTGACATGCCAGCAGCAGGAGCTGCTCTGAAGTAGCACTGAGCTGTGAGCCCGTGGGTGGAGGTCCGGGATGGATGTGACGGGCCCGATTCCACCGAGTCACATCCACACACCAAAGGTCTGATCTCGGAATCAACAAGTCTGCACGTGTCCATGCGGAAAAAACACCTTAGGCATTTTTATTAATATTGTTATTTTTAGCAACACTGAACCGGCTTCCTTCCTTATCCAGTGGAGATTCTTGCTTCAATGGCGCCCTGTGCCTTATACTGTACCTTCTTTTTTCTACACCCCACCGTTCAATTGATCCAAATCCTCAGTCAAACTAAACTAAACTCTGCGTTTTTTGTTAGTTTTTTTGATTAAGTATGAATGTAAAATGGGGCCAAAAAAGTTGTGAGTGCCAGCACATTGATAAAGAAGGTGAGAAACACAATTGAATTCAAGAAAACACTCATATTTAGTACAACAAAGCATGATGATCCTATCGCCAACAAGAAAGGGTCTTCAATAAAGGTAACAATGACGGTATTTGTTTTGGTACCAGTACTGAAATATTGGTATCAGGACAACCTTATGTGGTCGACATAAGCAGGTCCAATATTGGCTTTTTTCTTGGTGCCTCGCTGTTTGTATGATTTTAATTCAACAAAAATGTTCGGAGAAGTTTGGCCTGGGTTTTGGGTTTTTTTGCCGAAATCCGATACTCCGATATTGTCCAACTCTTAATATAAGTATGTTTTCTGCAATTTCTTTCAAATCTGTTTTGTTTTCATATTTAACTAAACTAAAGTAGCAATGATTGTCTAACACACACTAGGCGCTATCGCTTGGACGAATTTGCTCACTACAGTGGCTGTGGGTTGAAAAAGTACTTCCTGTTTTGTTCCTTGAACCGCAAGTATTCGACCAACACGTAGGGGCGGTATAGCTCAGTTGGTAGAGTGGCCTTGCCAGCAACTTGAGGGTTTTAGATTTGATCCCCGCTTCCGCCATCCTAGTCACTGCCATTGTGTTCTTGGGCAAGACACTTTACCCACCTGCTCCCAGTGCCACCCACACTGGTTTAAATGTAACTTAGATATTGAGTTTCACTATGTAAAGCGCTTTGAGTCCCTAGAGAAAAAACGCTATATAAAAATAATTCACTTCACTTCACTTCAACTCACAACCCTACCGATCTCAGGGCGGACACTCTAACCACTAGGCCACTGACTAGTATTTGTGAGTTTCTAAAACGGTTTAATTGGATTTACAGTGGAATCTCCTCATTCTACAAACTTTTAGATTTACGAAGCACAGAACAAATAGAAAATATGCTTCTTTGTCTGAGCCTTGTCTCAGTTTACGAACGTTTCATCCACCCATCGTGTGCCTCACAGGGCAGCCATTTTGTGCCAGGCAGCACATCCATTGTGGGTGGGCTGATCCATCTTCAGTGATTATTCAGTCAATTGAACCGCTACTGTGCTAATTGCAACTTTGAGTGCTTAGTAAGTGTGTTTTAAGCCTTTTAATGGTGTTTTTATAGTTTTTCTAGTGCAACATGAGTCCAAAGAAAGCAATAAACAAGCATTGTGTGGTTTCAAACATTCCAGATGTATCCACAGCGTTGTCAACATTGCTTTACCCTTCTCTTACGCTGCATCCAAAGAATATTAACCGACAAGATAATATGGATTAATCTTTTTATTCCTGATCATTGTAGCGTCCTGTTAAAGTTGAGAAGTTTTGTGACTGTGAATGTGAGTGCACAACAGGGCTAGTGACAGTGTAAATGAGGACAGATCTGGTCGTTGTTGTCTTGACTGTCAACTAACAGAAAGTTGATCCACATATAAAACATATCCTGAACAAGTGAGTAAATGAGCGCTGAACACAGGTAAAAATTATGTGTTTTTTTTTTATCCCACTCATTGTGGTACCAACTAGATAATGCCACAGTGGGAAATTGTCCTAGTGGGCCGTATAAAAGCAACCACTGAGCCAGTGTCTCACTCTAGGTCATTTCACCCGCAACCCTAATAAGGACAAGCGCTATAGAACAGGGATTCTCAACCTTTTTGACCTCGGGGCCCGACTTTTTCACTACAGAGGGGCCTGGGGCCCACTCAAATATTAACACTGAACGAGTAATCTTACTATTGATTTTAATCATATTCAATAATAATATCTAACCTTATTACTGGTTAGCCTTGTCAAACGATAGGAAACCATGTGTTAATCACAAAATGTATTATCAAGGCTTAGGTCAGGCTAATTATAAAAATAAATACAAATGTAGTGTGTGAAAATGAGTGTGAATGTTGTTTGTCTATGTGTGTTGGTCCTGCGTTGAGGTGGCGACTTGTCCAGGGTGTACCCAACCCAAGTAAGATTTTGTTTATTGTTCATAGTTTCTGCCTTCTGACAGAACGTGGACTTTGAGGTTTGTTTTTCGAGATGGCAAAGGAAAGTTGGAGCGGGCAAGGCGTGAAGGTAGAGACATATTTTCTTTTAACAATTTAACTACAAAAAAAGAAGCAAACAAAAGGCGCGCAGAATGGCGGAGAACAACTTGACTAATGAAACAAAACTTGGCGTGGAACTATGAAACAAGCAGCGTGAATCATAAACGTGGCATGAAGCAGAGTGGAGGTACAGTCGGCAGGCTGCCTTCCTGGCAACTTCCGGTTTAAATAATAGACATGATTAGTGACAGGTGTGCGAGTGCAAAACGTGAGACAGGTGCGTGACATGAGGACAGGTGAAAACTAATGGGTTGGCATGGAAACAAGGCAAACAAGGAAGTGCAAAAACAGGAAACAATGGAGTCTTAAGCAAAACAGAACATAAGTAAAACAAAACATGATCACATGACATATATATATATATATATATATATATATATATATATATATATATGGGGTTTGGGGGGTCGGTGGAGCCTATCTCAGCTGCATTCGGGCGGAAGCCAGCGTACACCCTGGACAAGTTGCCACCTCATTGCAGGGCGGAAAAATTGTTGAAATAAACAAGACATTTTAAATGACGTTTCTTTTTTACTGTGAATGTACATACAATTAAAATAGCACTTTCACCACAGGAGCTTCACTATATAAAACTTATGTAAAATCACGTTAGACCAGCTCGACATCCATTGCTTTCGGTTCCCCTAGAGGGGAGGGGGGTTTGCCCACATATGTGGTCCTCTCCAAGGTTTCTCATAGTCATCATTGTCACCGACGTCCCACTGGGTGTGAGTTTTCCTTGCCCTTATGTGGGCTCTATCGATGATGTTGTTGTGGTTTGTGTTGTGGTTTGTGCAGCCCTTCGAGACACTAGTGATTTAGGGCTATATAAATAATCATTGATTGATTGATATATATGTATATGTATGTGTGTGTGTGTTTCCTAACTAAACTATCAAGTACAAATGAAAATACAGCTTCACCAATTTAGTCATAATTAAAATGTGTCTATGAGTTTAAGTCCGGTCTTCTTCTGTGTTTTTGATATTGTGTAAGCAAGTGTTTTATAACAGAGTACTCCTACACCCCATACGGGACACAGCTGAGAAGCTGTTTTTTTGGGTTTTGTTTGTTTTGCTGCAGTCCAAAACTTAAGGAATGCTGCTATAGAAAATGGACGCCCTAACCTTTTTAGTGTATTTCTGAATACCGACTGTAGTTACACAAGCATTATGAAATGAAAGTGAAATACCATCAGCCCATTGCTTGGTATTGCAGCATGTTGGTAATCAAAACAACCACAGGCTGTTTCCACTGACATCAGCAAGCACACTTCACATTTATCACACCTACTTGCTTTGAATTGAGACAGCTGGAGTTTCTTTCTTTGATCCTAGTGGACTACTGTCCTTTTTTTTATTTTAAATGACATTATTGGAGTCCAAATTGTTAACGTGTTGTCCATTTCATTGTTCTTTCCTTCCTCTTTCAATTTCACACACCAGTCACCTTTACAAGCCCTAAGATTGTGCACATAAAACCACACCGAGTAAATTTGACATCATGGATTCTAGTCCAGTATCGGTACACAGTGACCATATAAATGCTCTTTAAATATTGATGCACCGACGTGGTCAACACCTGTGATCAGTTTTTATACTTGTATCTAACAGAGCTGCTGTGGCCATTCTGACAATAAAGCTTACGTACAAGTCTGTCTTCCGGTGGATGATAAAAATATCTAACCAAGTGTTTTTCAACCACTGTGCCGCGATATACAATGGGGCAAAAAAGTATTTAGTCAGCCACCGATTGTGCAAGTTCTCCCACTTAAAATGATGACAGAGGTATGTAATTTTCATCATAGGTACACTTCAACTGTGAGAGACAGAATGTGAAAAAAAATCCAGGAATTCACATTGTAGTAATTTCAAAGAATTTATTTGTAAATTATGGTGGAAAATAAGTATTTGGGTCAACCATTCAAAGCTCTCACTGATGGAAGGAGGTTTTGGCTCAAAATCTCACGATACATGGCCCCATTCATTCTTTCCTTAACTCGGATCAATCGTCCTGTCCCCTTAGCAGAAAAACAGCCCCAAAGCATGATATTTCCACCACCATGCTTCACAGTAGGTGTGGTGTTCTTGGGATACACCTCAGTATTCTTCTTCCTCCAAACACGACGAGTTGAGTTTATACCAAAATGGATACATGGATGATACAGCAGAGGATTTGGAGAATGTCATGTGGTCAGATGGAACCAAAATAGAACTTTTTGGTATAAACACGACGAGTTGAGTTTATAGGACGATTGATCCGTGTTAAGGAAAGAATGAATGATTCTTTTTAAATAGAAATTAACCATTGGGTCTCATTTATCAGTGTTTCTTAACCAAAGAAATACTAGAACGCCGCCCGAAAATATTCCAATCTGTGGACTGTATGGGCTGGAACGTTACTCAGTTGTAATACACTTTTTCACCACTTGTGGCAGTAATGACTAGGGATGTATACCAAGTACCGGTATTCCTAATTAGGTCGGTCCATAACTATTCCGGACTAACGCTACTGCTATCTGTATTTTTTGGTTCCAGCTGACCGACGTAATTATGACACGCTGTCACATTCGGTTCAGCTGGCACTGCTACACATTAAAACCAGCTTTGAATAATGACAAATAAGGAAGGAACACCACACAAAAGTTTGTAACAAAATATATTTCCTACTCAAAAGTCCCGACAATTCACGACCATGTTTTATCAACTGTCCTCCTCGCGATCCATTCATCCACATGCTAATAATATTAATCCACTAAAAAAAGTGAAACATTGACAGAATATAACAATCCATAAAGTTGCTTTCAAGCAACACAGCATCAACTGACGGTCTAACATCACTCTATTAATTTCGCCACGTTTGCGTGGCATTAAAACACCATCCATCCATCCATCCATTTTTCTACCCTCTCGAGGTCACGGGGCTGCTAGAGCCTACCCAAGGTGCATTTGTGCAGATGTTAACAGTAAATGTTTAAATAGATTAATAATGTGTTTTTTTTACAGCTTGTCCTTCATAATTTTGACAAATTAATAGAATGAGGAATGACACAATATGTTACTGCAAATGTTAGCAGCCAAATTCAGAGCCTTTCTTTGCTTACTCACTAATAAAAAAACAAGTTGTCTCATATAATCATCATGTTATTGAATGCCAAATGTGTTTGATTGCAGTAAGAACCATATGTTTAATGTACCTTTTGTTTTTTTGGTTTTTTAATTTTTTTAAATAACGCTAATAATTACAGCTTTTGTGGTCCCCTTTAGAAAGGTATTGAAAAACATTTGGTACCAGTACCGAAATATTGGTATCGGGACAACCTTATTTAGTCGACATAAGCAGGTCCAATTTAGGCTTTTTTCTTGGTTCCTCGATGTTTGTATGATTTTAATTCAACAAAAATGTTCGGATAAATTTGGCCTGGGTTTTGTTTTTTTTTGCCGAAATCCGATACTCCGATATTGTCCAACTCTTAATTACCGATCCCAATATCAACAGATACCGAAATATACAGTCGTGGAATTAACACATTATTATGCTTAATTTTGTTGTGATGCCCCGCTGGATGAATTAAACAATGTAACAAGGTTTTCCAAAATAAATCAACTGAAGTTATGGAAAAAAAATGCCAACATGGCACTGCCATATTTATTATTGAAGTCACAAAGTGCATTATTTTTTTTAACATGCCTGAAAACAGCAGCTTGGAATTTGGGACAAGCGGGGTTGAGGTGGCGGGGTAGAGGGTAGTGGGGGGTGTATATTGTAGCATCCCGGAAGAGTTAGTTGTGCAAGGGCTTTTGGGTATTTGTTCTGTTGTGTTTATGTTGTGCTACGGTGCGGATGTTCTCCCAAAATGTGTTTGTCATTCTTGTTTGGTGTGGGTTCACAGTGTGGCGCATATTTTTAACAGTGTTAAAGTTATTTATACGGACACCCTCAATGTGACCTGCATGGCTGTTTACCAAGTATGCCTGGCATTCACTTGTGTGTGTGAAAAGCCATTGATATAATGTGATTGGGACAACACACAAAGGCAGGGCCTTTAAGGTTTATTGGCGCTTTGTAGTTCTCCCTACGTCTGTGTACACAGCGGCGTTTTATAAAGTCGTAAATTATACTTTTTGAAACCGATACCGATAATTTCCTATATTACATTTTAAAGCATTTATTGGCCTGCCGATATTATCGGACATCTCTAGTTTTGGTATACAGTCTGTGTTCTTGTACCGCCAAACATTGTCAGTCACAAACTACTTAATTGACCCATGTATCGTTACGCAGCTCTGAGAGCCCAAGAAAATAATTCCATGGGACATTTAGTGATTTAGGCATTAATTGTATTGAACAGTTTGATCAGATTTGCATGGGAACATTGCTTCAGTTTTGTACAATTCGGTTTGTGTCGGACCAGAACAAAAACCGAGGTACAACCCAGCAGTAGTCACAAGACATTGATACTTTGATTATACATACATGCCCTTTGAAACATACTTTGAAACAATGTTGCAAAATAGTTGTATTTGTGCATTGAGACAAAGTTGGTGTCAAACGTTGTTGTTTGGAAAATGACCAACATTTTTTAATCGTCAAATCAATGTCAGGATCCGACATTGTTGTTTCAATGTTAGGTTTCAGTTACTCAACGTCAGGACCTAATTCAACAATGTTTTAATGTCTTGTGCCTGCTGGAAACTGTATGAACTTAAAATTCAAAACCTCTTCTCAATCCTGCGCTTACCAAAGGCATACGGTAAAAGTAAGCATGCGCTAATTATTTTCAAACCTCTTCTCACTCTGGAACTTACCAAAGGCATGCAGTAAAAATTTGAGTGTGATGTAAGCTTGGACCTTAAATCCTACTGAATAGCTCTTAATCTTCTTCCCTTTATGCGATTTCAAATTACCGGTATTGAAATCAGCCTCCTCCATTTTGAAAATGATGACAGGGGAAGTGTCACTCGTGACGTCACGAGTTTGACCAGCCGGTAATACTAAGCATGCGCTAATGATTTTGCGAAGCGAGTTCGACGCGGCAGTAATTCAAGGCAGGCGCATACTATATGCCCTGCGGCAATTCAAGGAAATACGGTAAGTGGTTCTTAAATTTTTTCACCAAGTACCACCTAAGGAAAAAACTTGGTTCCCCAAGTACCACCATAATGACCAACATTAAAACACAGTTGCATAATAGGCCTAAGTATTCATTAAAAACAAATTACAGTTGCATAGTAGGCCTAAGTATTCATTATAAACAAAACAGAGGTTTTATTTAACAGGTGTATTGAACATTTTTAGCAACTGTAACATGACACTCAGTTTGAACGGTAACACTGAGTTTGAATATAGGAAAATAAAACACTGTACTTTAAGCAGGTGATTTTTTTTTTGGGGGGGGGGGCGTACCACTAGATGGAGTTTGATCTAACTGATATTGTGTGCATGTTGGTACACTTGGGATTGTATTGTTACGTTTCAGTGATAACTGTTTGTCTGGACCTTGGGATGCAGAGACGGCAGGCGAAGTGCAGGTAAAATTTATTTATTAACTAAATTAAGGAAATACTGCATCAGAGAAGTGCACAGGACGCATAGGGAAAGCCATGGAACCTGGAAGTAAACAAGGAAAAGTACATAAGCACAATGACAAAAAAAAAATCCTGTCCGGCAACCAGAAACAGGAGTTTTTTGATTGCCAATCAGTAACAGGTGAAGTAGCCAGCAATCAAACGGGAGAAGTAGAGGCAAAAAGGATATGGAAGTAAAAATCAGAGCGCTGGACATGCAATAGAACAAAATACCAGAGAGTAATACAAATTGTCAGGGCATGTATTTGGAAGATAGCTAAAAATATCATCATCTCTGCACAAGGTCTGCTGCCCACACAGTCCAGCGTCACGTGTCGGCGAGATGGACTGTTGGCCTTCTCACAAACATTCCGCCGAGGCGTGAACAGACCTCTCATCAGACATTTTGTGTTTGCAGACTTCACCTCCTACAGCGTGTGTCTGCTCTACGAGCGTCTCTTGTGGGTTTCACAGTGACACTGCAAAGTCGGCTGGACTGGGCCTGCGCACCTCTCCACGTGCACAGCTCCACGTGCGCTCTAAACAACTGAGTCATGAGCGAGGGAATCTCCCACCTACACTGCTTGACTCCGCATGAGCCAGAAGAAGAGCCATAAACACTCGTGTGTTGCTTTCTCTGGTTCCCACACATGCCACAATTGTACGTGGGACTGACTTCCTAGCGAGAGGCTATTGGGGAGACGCTCAACAGGAATTTGTTTCGCTAGAATAAAATGGGGAGGCCAAGAATGTCCCCAACACTTTACCAAAAGGCAGTTTTTATCCCCAGGACTTTTAAGCATCTAAAAATAATGTGACACTTTTAAATAGAGACAAGTCAAACACTAGCACTAGGCGGAAAATCGGCGGTCAGTGGTGAGATAACAGCAAGTAGGCCTCTACACGATAAAATAAATCACGGAAAAGTTGAATAAAAACTCTAAACAAGACGATTCAACTGCGCCACTCAAAGGTAGTTATGTTGTTGACTAATATTTAGCGCTAAGGGAATGAAAACAAAAATTGCAGCTTAAAGAACTGCAATTTTGACGATGGATTTTTTTATGCACTGTAACTCGTGGGAGCTCCTCTATTCCGCCCGTAAAATCCAATAAATACCCATTCAAAAAGCACCAAGCATCCATTTACATTTTTTTATTTGAATATTAACCAAGTATTAGTGATATTCTTATTATAAGCGCGATCGCAGACAAACTATTTATAGCAACGCCGTGATCACAAGTTTGTGTATAATCTAGACAATCGACTGGCAAGGTGTTTCCTCGCTTCCCTGCTCCCTGTAAGTTTATTCTATCTAGATCATATAGCATCCCTCTCACCTGAATAGTAGATGGCTGAGGATATAATCCAACAAGTTGGCACACTTTGACAGCCATTTACGACCTGGAAATGGTGAAAACGAAACAAAAAGACTTTTGATCGCATTTATTTAAAGGCCTACTGAAACCCACTACTACCGACCACGCAGTCTGATAGTTTATATATCAATGATGAAATCGTAACATTGCCACACATGCCAATACGTTAGTTTACTAAATTGTAATTTTAAATTTCACGCCGAGGTATCCTGCTGAAACGTTGCGGTATGATGACGCGTGCCCGAAACATCACGCATTGTAGAGGACATTTTGTTCCAGCACCGTTCCCAGCTATAAGTTGTCTGTTTTCATCGCATGATTCCACTTTATTCTGGACATCTGTGTTGCTGAATCTTTTGCAATTTGTTTAATGAATAATGGAGACGTCAAAGAAGAAAGCTGTAGGTGGGAAGCCTTGTATTGCGGCCGCCTTTAGCAACACAAACACAGCCGGTGTTTCATTGTTTACATTCCCGAAAGATGACGGTGAAACTTTACTATGGAACAGAGCGGTCAAGCGAACACGGTTGGATTGGACCCCACACACAAAGTACAGTGTATTATGCAGCGATCATTTCAAAAGATCGTGTTTTGAAGAGGGTCCCTTGCGAAAGGCAGAGATGGGCATCACCACCACCCGTCGAATGGTGCTTAAGAAAGGTGTGGGGCCGACCTTCAGGTTGTACAGGTACGAATATAATCGTACTAAAACACTAGTAACACAATAAGCAGATAAGGGATTTTCCAGAATTATCCTAGTAAATTTGTCTAATAACATCTGAATCGCTCCCACTGTAAATTAATGGGGAAATCGTCGCTTTCTCGGTCCGAATCGCTCTCGCTGCTGGTGGCCATGATTGTAAACAATGTTCAGATGTGAGGAGCTCCACAACCCGTGACGTCACGCGCACATCATCTGCTACTTCCGGTACAGGCAAGGCTTTTTTATCAGCACCGAAAGTTGCGAACTTTATCGTCGATGTTCTCTACTAAATCCTTTCAGCAAAAATATGGCAATATCGCGAAATGATCTAGTATGACATAGAATGGACCTGCTATCCCCGTTTGAATAAGAAAATCTCATTTCAGTAGGCCTATAATATTTAGAATTCAAAAAAATATGATCGTGAACAATAGCAAACATTCCAAAAAAAGTGCAGTTCCCGGGTAGCGCAATGGCTTGAGTATAATTCTTATGTTATAGCGAACATGGTTTGATTCCCAGCCAGGACGTACAAAATAAACATTCAACTAAATCATATAATCCTATCGAATCCTATGCAATCTTATTGAAGGTCCGTAATATAATTGCTTAAGTGCAGTGATTTTTCCAGATTCTCTGAACCTTTTGATAATATTATGGACCGTAGATGTTCAAATCCCTAAATTCCTTGCAATGACTAGTTGAGAAATGTTGTTCTTAAACAATTTGCTGACGCATTTGTTCACAAAGTCGTGCCCCTTGTCCCATCCTTGTTTGTGAATGACTGATGGATGGATGAACATTTCATGGAAGCTGCTTTTATACCCAATAATGGCACCCACCTGTTCCCAGTTAGTCTGTTCACCTGTGGGATGTTCCAAATAAGTGTTTGATGAGCATTCCTCAACTTTCTCAGTCTTTTCTGCCACTTGTGGCAGCCTTTTTGAAACATGTTGAAAACATTCCGATTGAGCTAATCATTGCAACAAAAAAACAAAGT
>NC_084632.1:20344177-20356677 GCF_033978795.1 Nerophis ophidion | reverse complement strand
CAACATTCACACTCACATTCACACACTAGGGCCAATTTAGTGTTGCCAATCAACCTATCCCCAGGTGCATGTCTTTGGAAGTGGGAGGAAGCCGGAGTACCCGGAAGGAACCCACGCATTCACGGGGAGAACATGCAAACTCCACACAGGAAGATCCCAAGCCTGGATTTGAACCCAGGACTGCAGGAACTTTGTATTGTGAGGCAGACGCACTAACCCCTCTGCCACCGTGAAGCTGTGTAACATACGTTTTTTTTTTTTAAGTGATACCTTTGTGACATGAAAAAAACACAAGTAATGTAAAAAAAACATTTTTTTTACTTTTTGCATACAGCAGTTTGGCTAATGAAGATGAATTCTAATAAACAAGCTTTGTTCTTATTTTGGTTCAGTACAACAGTTTGGCCAACAAAAATAAAGAGGAGTGACACATCCCACATAGAATACACAATCTCCACAGCCTTTGTTCAGTTCTATGAGATAACAAAACATTTTAGCTTGTATTGATGTTATGTGAACACTGATACGATTTGCAGTTAAATAAAGGACGAGTAAACATCTCAGTCAACCAACTACAGAGTTTATAAACGTTTACGACACATCGCCTGCTGCATGTTTCCTCACCTCATTAAGTGAAGTGAATTATATTTATATAGTGCTTTTTCTCTAGTGACTCAAAGCGCTTTACATAGTGAAACCCAAACTCCAAGTTACATTTAAACCAGTGTGGGTGGCACTGGGAGCAGGTGGGTGAAGTGTCTTGCCCAAGGACACAACGGCCGTGACTAAAATGGCGGAAGCGGGGATCGAACCTGCAACCCTCAAGTTGCTGGCACGGCCGCTCTACCAACCGAGCTACAGTATACTGTCAGTCATAGCAGCTGATGGGCGCTGTATTGAAAAATATGAAAGAAACATCAAATAGTTCTTCTCCTTCGCTGTATACTTTTAGTGTGGGGACCAGAGCGTCTGTCACCAATGTTGTCCACACCTGTCTCCATCTAAACACCGCAGCACGGCGGGAAAATAACGTTTAACCAAGCCTTTCGCTCCGTTTACTCCGAGGGTAAATCAACCGAGCACAGTCCGTGGAGGTAGTCCGCCATGATTATCAAGCCAAATGACGCTAGCGCTCATGCGCCTGACTTCGTGTCGCCTAAAATGCATTAATAAATGACGGGGTTTCAGTAATAAAATAATCAGACGTCAACAATATCAATAAACGTCGGGATATTTTATCGCAAATTATCATTATACCATTTTCCCACTTCCAAAGACATGCACCTGGGGATAGGTTGATTGGTAACACTAAATTGGCCCTAGTGTGAATGTGAGTGTGAATGTTGTCTGTCTATCTGTGTTGGCCCTGGGATGAGGTGGCGACTTGTCCAGGGTGTACCCTGCCTTCCGCCCGATTGTAGCTGAGATAGGCGCCAGCGCCCCCCGCGACCCCGAAAGGGAATAAGCGGTAGAAAATGGATGGATGGCATTTATTGTTACATCCCTAGTCCATTAACAAATAAAAAGTCATGGGCGGTCACAGTATGTATTTCCCGCTGATGTTGGTACATTTTTTAGGGCATTACAGCAAATAATGAGGGTGGTTGCAGCTTTTGCCGCGGTAAAATTTGAGCCCTGCATCTTAGACTTAGACAAACTTTAATGATCCACAAGGGAAATTGTTCCACACAGTAGCTCAGTTACAAATGATGGAAAAGATGGAAAGGACAACGCAGGTATAAAATAGACTAAAAGCAATATAAAATATGACATATATACATGTAATATATACATACTATATGTACATAATACATAATTATGTATAATGTGAATTATATTTATATAGCGCTTTTTCTCTAGTGACTCAAAGCGCTTTACATAGTGAAACCCAATATCTAAGTTACATTCAAACCAGTGTGGGTGGCACTGGAAGTTATGCTTTTATTAAATATTGCTATATTCTGATTGAATACAATTTTATACCAATGAGAGCATTTGCAAACTCTGCCAAACTCACACCTATTTGTGTCATGTCTGTTGATCATGTTTTTGTTTGGCCATGTGCTGTTAGTTTTTTGGACACTCAGTTCCAGCTTTTTCACTCTTGCTCTGTCCCCATAGCAACCATTAGTTTCTCCTGTGTCACATTTGGAGTCCGCACCCTTTTTCACTAATCATGTCTATTATTTAAACCGAAAGTTGCCTGGAAGTCAGCCTGGCGACTTTACCTCTACTCACTTCATGCCATGCTACCTCTGTTAATCGTACTGTCCATAGTTTCCCTCCTGCCCATGCCATGTAAGTTTTTTGTTTTTTTTAATGCCACAGTTAGTGTATTATGTTTTTTTATCCATAGTTCTGCCTTTGTGCTTGTTTTGTTTTTATAGCCAAGTTTTGTACTTCCGCCCTTTTGCGCGCCTTTTGTTTATTCCTTTTATGAGTAAAATTAAATATGTCTTTACCTTCAGGCCTTGCCCGCTCCAACTTTCCTTTGCATTCCGGAAAAACAAACCCCAAAGTCCGTGATCTGACAATTTGACTGATGAACATTATCACATCACTTATTCAGAAATTATAAATCACGACAAATGAAGATAGACTATTATGAACAGCAACATGTAAGTGTAAAATATATATATATATATATATATATATATATATATATATATATATGTGTGTTGGGATTAAAAATCACAAGACTACTTCATCTCTACAGAACTGTTTCATGAGGGGTTCCCTCAATCGTCAAGAGAAAATCTCCTGACGATATATATATATATATATATATATATATATATATATATATATATATATATATATATTGTGATTTGTATTTTTTCAGAATCTGCTTGTTTTATTTTTAAACAAAGAAAACAATCTGAAGTTGTCTTTATTTTTAAGTTAGCATGTCATGATTTTACCAGTCCGAACCACTTGGAAATAGATGTTCCTCTATGTGGCCCTGGAGCTAAAATGAGTTTGACACCCCTGTTTTACAACAAGAACACATGTGCCAGTCAATGCAAACTAATTAGGTGCCTGGGGAAAAAGCAAAAGCTCCAAATGGTTTGTTGCGTACGAGATGCTAATTAGAACAGAGTCCATCATCTTATCTCTGCAGGCTCTCTGGCGTATGTTCATTTCGTCCAAACAGTGTCGGCCACTGTTAGGAGGATAAGAATGTGTGCTTTAAAGGAAATGCCGGCCATTGCATTAAGCGTTCAGCCATTAAACAACCCTTTTTATTGAGGGCCACATGGCGCAAATCAGGGCCGCTTGGAACAGTGACTATATACTCTATATCCGGGGTCACCAACCTTTTTGAAACCAAGAGCTACTTCTTGGGTACTGATTAATGCGAAGGGCTACCAGTTTGATACACACATAAATAAATTGCCAGAAATAGCCAATTTGCTCAATTTACCTTTAATAAATATATATATATATATATATATATATATATATATATATATATGGATATTTCTGTCTGTCATTCCGTCGTACATTTTTTTTCCTTTTACGGAAGGTTTTTGTAGGGAATAAATGATGAAAAAAACACTTAATTCAACGGTTTAAAGGAGGAGAAAACATGAAAAAAATTAAAATAAAATTTTTAAACATAGTTTATCTTCAATTTCGACTCTTTTTAAAATTCAAAATTCAAGCGAAAAAAATGAAGAGAAAAATAAGCTAATTCGAATCTTTATGAAAAAATTAAAAAAAGAATTTATGGAGCATAATTAGTAATTTTTCCTGATTAAGATTAATTTTAGAATTTTGATGACGTGTTTTAAATAGGTTAAAATGCACTTTGAAATAAGATTTCAATTTAACTCTACAGATTTTGTAGATTTGCCAGAATAATTTTTGGGAATTTTAATCATAATACGTTTGAAGAAATATTTCACAAATATTCTTCGTCGAAAAAACAGAAGCTAAAATGAAGAATTAAATTAAAAGGTATCTATTTTTCTTTTAAAAAAAAAACAATAAAAAAAAACTATTTGAACATTGATTTAAATTGTCAGGAAAGAAGAGGAAGGAATTTAAAAGGTAAAAAAGTATATGTGTTTAAAAATACTAAAATCATTTTTAAGGTTGTATTTTTTTCTCTAAAATTGTCTTTCTGAAAGTTATAAGAAGCAAAGTAAAAAAATAAATGAATTTGTTTAAACAAGTGAAGACCAACTCTTTGAAATATTTTCTTGGATTTTCAAATTCTATTTGAGTTTTGTCTCTCTTAGAATTAAAAATGTCGAGCAAAGCTAGACAATTTAAAATATAGAGGCAGCTCACTGGTAAGTGCTGCTATTTGAGCTATTTTTTAGAACAGGCGCTGGCCTACTCATCTGGTCCTTACGGTCTACCTGGTGCCCGCGGGCACCGAGCTGGTGACCCCTGCTCTATATGAATAAAAACCTAAAATAGGCTTATTACACAATTAAAACAGGTATTTTTGATTATTACATTTTGATGCATCGATGTATAACTTGCCTAGAAATCGTAATTAAAGGTGACCAACAGATATTTTAGTATTTGATTTTAATAACAACCTCCAAAAAATGGAATCAGCCGAAAGCTTCAGAGGGGAAGGAGCGAGCCGGTATGGAAGTGTTATTGTTGCAAAATTTTTTGCAAACTTGTAATTAAAGTTTTTAAAGTTGAAGTACCCATGATTGTCACACACACACACACTTGCTTGCTTATGGTTGTCCATCGAGTCCGATGACGACATCCACTTCTATCGGTGAGTTCGTTGGTGGCTGAATAGCCCTATCCTGGATGCACAGATCCTACTGCAGGTAGGGCATGTAAATGTGGTGGTGGAAACGGCAACTGTAGGTGTATTCCTCCTGAGTCTTTTCTCCTGTCTCCTGGCTGTCCTATCCTCTTCCAACAGCCGGTTGCCATCGTGGCACAACTGACGCCAGGTGTTACGATCAGCAGCCACACCCTCCAGGGCCTCAGGTCTGATTTTACACTTCCTTAGTGCAGTCTTCAGCTGGTCTTTATATCGTTTTTTCTGCCCTCCAGCAGAGCGACGACCATGGTGTAGCTGGCCGTATAGCACTTTGCGAGGCAGGCGATCTGAGGGCATCCTTACTACGTGGCCCAGCCATCGTAGTTGGTGCAGGGTGATCATGGCCTCAATACTCCTGCAGTTGGTTTTTGAGAGTATTTCAGAATGAGCCACACGATCACACCATGTAATCCCCAGGATCCGCTGTAGGCAACGTATGTGGAACTGCTCTAGGGCCTTGATGTGGCGGGTGTAGGTTACCCAGGCTTCACAGCTGTAGAGGAGGGTAGTGAGGCAGATGGCTTGATAGACAGAGACCTTTGTGTGGAGATGGAGGTTCTTGTTTTGGAAGACCCGACGCCTGAGTCTCCCAAAAGCTGCCGCTGCCTGCCTAATCCTGTTCTGGACCTCACTATCAACAGTGTTGTCACTAGAAAGAATGCTCCCCAGGTATTTGAAGGATGGAACGACTGCTATTTGTTCTCCAGAAACAGTGAAGACAGGAGATGTAGATGGCTTGTTGGAGCTCCATTGGCAGACTACTTCCGTCTTGCTGGTGTTGACGGTCAGTCCCATCCTGCCGTACGCTCTCACCGCAGCAGCAAGAACAGACTGGAGGTCTTGTGGGCTGTGAGATACAAGAACACAGTCATCTGCGTACTGCAACTCAACAATTCTCTCCCTTTGCAGTTTGGTGGTAGCCTGAAGCCTCCTGATATTAAAGAGGTTGCCATCTCGACGAAAGTCCACTGTCACACCGCTCCTGTCCTCAATCTCCTTGTGGAGAAGCTTGGTAACACATAGCAAGAAGATGTTGAAAAGCACTGGTGCTAGTACACACCCCTGCCTTACTCCTGTATGTACGGGGAAGGGGGCAGACTCTTGACCTCCTATGGTCACTCGAGCAGTCATTCCATCATGAAACTGACGGAGGATGTTAACAAACTTAATGGGACAGCCACACCTGAGGAGGACTTCCCATAAAAGTTCCCTCTGAACCGTGTCGAAGGCTTTGGAGAGGTCGACAAAGGCCATGAAAAGGTCCTGGTGTTGTTCCCTACATTTTTCCTGCAGCTGTCTAGCTGTGAAAATCATGTCCACTGTGCTCCTACTCTTTCTAAACCCGCACTGTGATTCAGGCAGAATCGACTCAGTGATGTTGTTAATCAGCCTCTGGAGCATCACTTTTGCCAGAACTTTACCGGCAACAGCAAGGAGTGAAATGCCCCTACTGTTGCCACAGACAGCCTTGTCACCCTTGTTCTTGTAGATAGTGACTACATTGGCGTCTCTCCATTGTTGTGGGACATTCTCTTCAGCCCAGACTTGTGTGATGTACCGGTGCAATATTCTTGTGCAGAAGTATCCTCCTTGCTTCAGCAGTTCAGCCGGGATGTTGTCATTACCAGGGGATTTGTTGTTTTTGAGGGAGCGGGTAGCTGATCGGACCTCCAGGAAGGTTGGGAGCTCGTCCAGATTGTGCATGACAGGAAATGTAGGCAGTTCATCCAGGACAGTGGGGTCTGCATCAGATTCCTGGTTCAACAGGGTGCTAAAGGGTTCCGCCCATCTCAGCAAGATGCTAGATTGGTCTTTCAAGGTACACAGGCCGTCTGCTGTTTTCAGGGGAGTGATGCAGCGGTTTGTTGGGCCGTAGGTCTTCTTGACAGCATTGTAGAAGTTGTGCATGTCATTTTTATCGGCAAAGGTTTGGATCTCATGTGCCTTTTTTCTCCACCACTCATTCTGCATCCTTCTAACAGCCCTTTGCACCTCTCCTCGAGCTCTCCGCCATTTCTGCCTGGCGCTACTGGATGAAGGGTTCTCTAGGGTTGCCCTGTGTGCCCTGTGCATATCCTTCAACAGGACATGGATGGTGTCCGAGTTTTCATCAAACCATTCTTGGTGGTACTTGCTCTTGAAGCCGATTGTTTGGGCTGCTGCCTCATAGATAGCCGAGCTGATAGAGTTCCAGTTCTGGTCAATAGAGTTCTCAGAAGAGTTCAAGGAAGACTCCACCTCCCCAAGTTTTTCAGCCAGGGAGCGGCGAAAGTCATTTCTTAGGTCAGGGTTTTCCAGGCGGGCGCAGTCTAGCTTCTTCCTTTTGGGTCTTTGCCGTCTCAAGGGGGGGCGCACTTGCATGTGGACATTGGCCATAGTCAGATGATGATCTGTCCAGCACTCTGCACCTCTCATGGCACGGGTGGTGAGGACATCTTTGATGTCACTACGCCTCACTATGATATAGTCTATGAGGTGCCAATGTTTAGAACGAGGGTGCATCCATGAAGTCTTATATTTCGCCTTCTGCTGGAAGATGGTGTTGGTTATGGTTAGATTATGCTCTGAGCAGAGAGTAAGCAATCTCATCCCATTTGAGTTAACCTGACCAACTCCATGTTTGCCAAGTACTCCACTCCATATCCTGCTGTTCTGTCCCACTCGGGCATTAAAATCCCCAAGCAAGAAAATCTTGTCATTCTTGGGGATCCGGCAGAGAGCCTCATCAAGTGACTGGTAGAAGGAATCCTTGACCCTGCTCTCAGATGGTAGGGTTGGTGCATAGGCACTGAGAATTGTGGCGTAGCGATTCCTGACCAGGGGGATACGGAGGGTCATTAGTCGCTCACTAATTCCGACAGGTGTTTCAATGAGTCTTGGCAGCAGGGTGTTTTTGATGGCCAGTCCTACACCATGCAGATGTTGTCCTCCTGAGGGGTAGCCTTTCCAGAAGAATGTGTAGCCCATACCTTCCTCAGTTAGAGAGCCTTCATCCAGGATCCTGGTCTCACTCAGGGCTGCAATGTCAATGTTGTAGCGATTCAGCTCTGCAGCAACCAAGGCAGTTCTCCTTTGAGGTCTGTCAGAAGTGCCGTACGAGTCCAGGAGAGTCCTTACATTCCATGTTGCCAGTTTCAAGTTGCATGATTTTCTATTTTTATTTCGACCGCGGGTATATGGAATGGCCCGATAGGTGCGGTATCCTATCCAGGCGAGATTGAGTGGGCAATTTTTAGGCCACCTTTTCTAGGCCCATCCTCAGTTGAGGTGAGCAGTGCCGTCCCTAGATAAGGCTGCTCAAACACACAGGGGTCTGCCGAAAACAGCTTCCACTCAACTGAGCTGTTAGCGACCTATACCCTGTGCTGCTGCCATGCAGGGTTCTAGCTAAGAGCTTCCAGTCCATTCAAACCTGCTCCCGTCGCCAGAAACCCCATCGCCGTCAGACTTCAACCAGATGTAAATCCAGGTACTGTTCACCATGGTCAGAAGTGGGTACCTGCGCAATGAGATATTTCAGTGCCAAAGGAGGTGCGCTTTCTCCAGTAGCACTATCTTCGCCGCAATGAGGTAAACCCGGTGGCATGGGTGAGCCCATGACGACCAGTCCCTCGCCATGACTGCAGGAGGTTGCCGGGTCCTTATTCCTTCAAGGCCCGCCTATTGCGCACCACCAGCACATTGCTTTTCTGTTAGGGTGTGCTCCCTTAGCCTTTGCCTAAATAAGCTGACCCACAAGGCAATGGGGCTATTTACCCATAGTTGGGGCAGGGTTGACGGGCGTCAGGGTGTGTTCCACACAATGGTGGGCCTATACGCCACATCTCTGGGGCCCACTGCTGCTCCGAGATCCCCTTCAGTTTAGTTCGGGGTCTGCAAAGACCCTTATCCGTGTGTGGCCACAAGGAGGCACTGAAGGAGTCTTGGTGGTGGAGAGGCTTTGTACCAGCAGGAGGAGACTTACGCACTCGGCTCCTCTTTTCACCCCCTGAGGGGGGCTAGCTGGCGGCGGTAGCTGTAAGCAGAGAGTAGCAAGCAGAAAGCAACATGCACTATCTACAGACATCTCTCTACTTCTACTGCACTAGACGCGTCACACACACCCTGTGTATACACACACACACACACACACACACACACACACACTAGGTGTGGCAAAATTATTCTCTGCATTTGACCCATCACCCTTGATCACCCAATGGGAGGTGAGGGGAGCAGTGAGGGGCAGCGGTGGCCACGCCCGAGAATATTTTTAGGTAATTCAACCCCCAATTTCAACCCTTGATGCTAAATGTCAAGCAGGGACGTAATGGGTCACATTTTTATCGTAAATCTGTGCGCATGTAAACCAATTCACATGCTTGTGTGTGTGTCTGTATATCAATCCGAATGTGAGTATTCAGATCTGCGTACCCTGAAAAGGCTGTCTGCCTAGTGGTTAGAGTGTCCGCCCTGAGATCGGTAGGTTGTGAGTTCAAACCCCGGCCGAGTCATACCAAAGACTATAAAAATGGGACCCATTACCTCCCTGCTTGGCACTCAGCATCAGGGGTTGGAATTGGGGGTTAAATCACCAAAAATGATTCCCGGGCGCGGCACCGTTGCTGCTCACTGCTCCCCTCACCTCCTAGGGGATGAAAAAGGGGATGGGTCAAATGCAAAGGACACATTTCAGTACACCTGGTGTGTGTGTGTGACAATCAGTGGTACTTACACCTGACTTTTGCAACACTTTTGCCGTGTAAGATTCAGAAGTACGTGCTTGTGCGTCTATGAGGTGTGTCTACCCTAATGTTGTCCCCATACCAATATTTTAGTACAGGTACTCAAATGTATTTCCATACTTTTTGGTACTTTTCTAAATAAAGGGGACCACAAAAAAATAGCATTATTGGCTTTATTTATTTATTTATTTATTTTTTATCTCAGGGTACATAAAACCTGCGTTTCTTATTGCAATCAATAAGAATGTTGTCCTTAAATAAAATAGTGAACATACTACACAACTTGTCTTTTAGTAGTAACTAAGCAAACAAAGGCTCCTAATTAGTCTGCTGACCTATGGAGTAACATATTGTGTCATTCATCATTCTGTTTTGTACATGGTACATGGGTACATGGGTTGTACTTGTATAGCGCTTTTCTACCTTCAAGGTACTCAAAGCGCAAAGCGCTTTGACACTACTTCCACTTGTTCATTTACTGTTAATATCTGCTTATTTTGTCTTTCAACATGTTCTATCTACACTTCTGTTAAAATGTAATAATCACTTATTTTTCTGTTGTTTGATGAATGTGAGTGTGAATGTTGTCTGTCTATCTGTGTCTGCCCTGCGATGAGGTTGTGACTTGTTCAGGGTGTACCCCGCCTTCCGCCCGATTGTAGCTGAGATAGGCGCCAGCGCCCCCCGCGACCCCAAAACGGAATAAGCGGTAGGAAAATGGATGGATGGATGATACTTTACATTAGTTTTGGATGATACCACAAATCTAGGTATCAATCCGATACCAAGTAGTTACAGGATCATACATTGGTCATATTTAAAGTCCTCATGTGTCCAGGGACGTATTTCCTGAGTTTCTAAAAAATAATCAATATTTTTTTTTAAAAGAAAAAAGATTTTGTGACGATAAAAAATATCGATGTTGTCATAGTAGTATCGACTAAATACGCTGTTGTACTTGGTATCAGTACAGTGGAGGTCAGGTGTCGATCCATTCAGGGTGCTAGCTTGCTGTTAGCGGTGAGCTGTCGTATATTCCTGCGGTGTGTAGTGAAGCATGTTTAGCTATTTCTCGCCCTGCAGGGATGATACTTGTAAGTAAGGTATTTTATTTGTCGCCATGGAGGCGAGGATTAGTGATTTAGAAGTAGCTAAAACACTGCCGACTGCAAATGAACTTTTGCCGCCAGCTAGCTAGCCATGTCTTAAAACACCTCTTCCTGAGGGCATTTCGGTGTTAGAACTTCACCTTTATTTTTAGTTTTCAGGCCGAAGTGCGTCCATTCCCCCTTTTCTGTCTACACACTGTCTCTGTTTGTAAGTACTCAGTGATTGTGTGCTGCCGAACATGCTCATCTGCTCGCAAAACCAGCAATGACGTGCCTTCATGCCTGGGAACCGGTACTTTTCAAACAGAGTATAGTACCGTTTTTGATTCATTAGTATCGTGATACTATACCAATACCGGAATAACATACCATTCCATACATGGAACCAATCAGAAATAACGTAAGGCTAAGATGCGTGAAAGAGAGACACCAAGACCCGCCTTAGCTTGTTTCTGATTGGTTTAAATTGCGGACTGTCTTCTGAGGTTGGTTAAATGTAGGCACAGTGGCAAAAGTCAAGTGTAAGTAGACAGCCTATCCAGGGTTCTTTCTGATTGGAGACAGAAACACAACTTAAAACTAGAGATGTCCGATAACATTGGACGGCTTTAAAATGTAATATCGGAAATTATAGGTTTCAAAAAGTAAAATGTATGACTTTTTAAAACGCTGCTGTGTGCATGGATGCAGGGAGAAGTACAGAGCGCCAATAAACCTTAAAGGCATGGCCTTTGCATGCCGGCCCAGTCACATAATATCTATGGATTTTCACACACACAAGAGAATGCAAGGCGTACTTGGTCAACAGCCATACAGGTCACACTGAGGGTGGCCGTATAAACAACTTTAACACCGTTACAAATATGCGCCACACTGTGAACCCACACCAAACAAGAATGACAAACACATTTTCGGGAGAACATCCGCACCGTAACTCAACATAAACACAACAGAACAAATACCCAAAAGCCCTTGCAGCACTAACTCTTCCGCGACGCTACAATATACACTCCCACTACCCCCTAAACCTCCCCCCACCTCAACCTCCTCATGCTCTCTCAGGGAGAGGTTGTCCCAAATTCCAAGCTGCTGTTTTGAGGCATGTTAAAAAAAAATGATGCACTTTGTGACTTCAATAATAAATATGGCAGTACCATCTTGGCATTTTTTTCCATAACTTCAGTTGATTTAATTTGGAAAACGTTGTAACATTGTTTAATGCATCCAGCGGGGCATTACAACAAAATTAAGCAGAATAATGTGTTAGTTCAGCGACTGTATATATCGGTATCGGTTGATATCGGTACTGGTAATTAAGAGTTGGACAATATCGGAATATCGGATATCGGCAAAAAAGCCATTATCGGACGTCTTTACTTATTAAGTACTTATTAATGCCTTATTCTGCATGGCCTTATTATACAACCAGTAAGCCATCAACTAAGAGTCTTCCCTAACCCCATACTTAAGTGTTACCCAATACTGAAATAAACTGCAACAAAAAACAATACAATTAACAGTGCAATAAACAGCAATATCAGTGCAATAAAGTTTAAAGGTGCAATAGACACATCTCATCTTTCATATAATCAACAGTATAACCGTTTTTCTAAAAAATGTTTTTATTTTCATAACATGGTCACTACTGCCTAGTTTCTCTTATTTTTACTTTTATATTTTTATTCTTATTGTTACTTGTTGTTTGTATTCTTTTTGTTACTTTCTCCATTTTATTTCCATTTACACCTCCATTATTTAATTTTTAAATTCCATCTAAAATGTACACTGCTGCTGGAATTTTAATATTCCTGAGGGAACTCTCCTCAAGGAATCAATAAAGTACTATCTATCTATCTATCTATCTAT
>NC_084632.1:20304177-20339177 GCF_033978795.1 Nerophis ophidion | reverse complement strand
AAACCGACATCAATCTCTGAAGGATATCACCACATGGGCTCAGGAACACTTCAGAAAACCACTGTCACTAAATACAGTTTGTAGCTACATCTGTAAGTGCAAGTTAAAGCTCTACTATGCAAAGCGAAAGCCATTTATCAACAACATTCAGGAACGCCGCCGGCTTCTCTGGGCCCGAGATCATCTAAGATGGCTTGATGCAAAGTGAAAAGTGTTCTGTGGTCTGACGAGTCCACATTTCAAATTGGTTTCGGAAATATTCGACATCGTGTCATCCGGACCAAAGGGGAAGCGAACCTTTCAGACTGTTATCAACGCAAAGTTCAAAAGCCAGCATCTGTGATGGTATGGGGGTGCATTAGTGCCCAAGGCATGGGTAACTTACATATCTGTGAAGGCACCATTAATGCATACAGGTTTTGGGACAACATATGCTGCCATCTAAGCGCCGTCTTTTTCATGGACGCCTTTGCTTATTTCAGCAAGACAATGCCAAGCCACATTCAGCACATGTTACAACAGCGTGTCTTCGTAAAAAAAAGTGCGGGTACTTTCCTGGCCCGCCTGCAGTCCAGACCTGTCTCCCATCCAAAATGTGTGGCACATTATGAAGCGTAAAATATGATGGCGTAGACCCCGGACTGTTGAACGACTGAAACTCTGAATAAAACAAGAATGGGAAAGAATTCCACTTTCAAAGCTTCAACAATTAGTTTCCTCAGTTCCCAAACGTTTATTGAGTGTTGTTATAAGAAAAGGTGATGTAACACAGTGGTGAACATGCCCTTTCCCAACTACTTTGGCACGTGTTGCAGCCATGAAATTCTAAGCTAATTATTATTTGCAACAAAAAAAAACATTTTATGAGTTTGAACACAAATATTTTGTCTTTGTAGTGCATTCAACTGAATATGGGTTGAAAAGGATTTGCAAGTCATTGTATTCCGTTTATATTTACATCTAACACAATTTCCCAACTCATATGGAAACGGGGTGTGTATATACATTTTGACAAAATAAATGTAATACATGCAAATTCAGTTCTTAACCCGATATTATTCATACAACAAACTAGTCCAAGTTTTCTTTTGTCAGGGAAACCCTTTTCAAGTTCTACCTTAGCCGAACTAAAATATCTGCTAGTCACTTTGACCTGGAACTCCTAAAGCAGGTTTTCCCTCAGTTCGTTGATGAACAATGATAATAATCAATATTATCTATATCAGACTACTATAAAAAGGACTAAGCGTCGCAAGCTGATGCAAATCTTCAATGACAGAAATATTAAAATATAATATTTATTCTACGCATTTGTACAACATTGGAAAACATTACTAAAATGGAGGCTTTTCATACTACTTGCATACTACCGTCCCCTGCAGAGGACATTCTTGGACATGCATACCAGCGTCCCCCTGCAGTGGACATTTGTGGAAATGCATTTTAGCGTCGTCTGCAGTGGACATACAACATGTGGACATGGATACTAGCGTCTCTGGAAGTGGACAATTAAAGGCCTGCATACTCACGTCCTCTGCAGTGGACTTGCATACTCGCGTCGTCTGGAGTTGACATTTGTGGGTATGCAGACCAGTATCTTCTGTAGTGGACATTTGTGGACTCTGCAGTGGACATACAGTATGTGGACATACATACTAGTGTCCTCTACACAGGACATATACGGACATGCATACTCCCGTCCTCTGTAGTGGACATTCTTGGACATGCATACTAGTGTCATCTGCAGTGGACATTCTTGGACATGCATACCAGCGTCCTCTGCAGTGGACATACAGTATGTGGACACGCATACTCGCATCCTCTGAAGTGGACATGCATAATAGCCTCGTCTGGAGTTGACATTTGTGGGTATGCAGACCAGTACCTTTTGCAGTGGACAATTGTGAGCAGTATCTTCTGCAGTTGACATTTGATGGCTCTACAGTGGACATACAGTATGTGGACATGCATACTAGTGTCCTCTGCAGTGAACATATGCGGACATGCATACTCCCGTCCTCTACATTCTTTGACATCGTTGACAGCGTTGTCTGCAGTGGGCAAACTCGCGTGCTCTGCAGTGGACATATGTGGACATGCATACTAGCATTGTCTGCAGTGGACGTTTGTTGAGCAGTGTCGTATGCAGTGGACATATGTGGACATGCATACTCGCGTTGTCTGCAGTGGACACGTGTGGGCATGCACACTAGCGTTGTCTGCAGTGGACGTTTGTGAGCAGTGTCGTATGCAGTGGACATATGTGGACATGCATACTCGCGTCGTCTGCAGTGGACACGTGTGGGCTCTGCAGTGGACATATGCGGACATGCATACCAGCGTCCTCTGCAGTGGACATTTTTGGACATGCATACCAGCGTCCTCTGTAGTGGACATTGGTGGAAATGCATTTCAGCGTCGTCTGCAGTGGACATACAGTATGTGGACCCGCATCCTCACGTCCTCTGCGGTGGACACATGTGGAGATGCATACTAGCATTGTCTGCAGTTGACATTTGTGGGCATGCAGACAAGTATCTTCTGCAGTGGACATTTGTGGACTCTGCAGTGGACGTAATGTAAGTCACATGCATACTCCCGTCCTCTGCAGTGGACATTCTTGGACATGCATACTTGTGTCGTCTGCAGTGGACATTTGTGGGCAGTGTCGTCTGCAGTGGACATACAGTATGTGGACATTTGATACTAGCATCCTCTGGAGTGGATAAATAAAGGCATGCATACTCGCGTTGTCTGCAGTGGACATGTGTGGGCTCTGCAGTCGACATACAGTATGTAAACATATGCGGACATGCATAACAGCGTCCTCTGCAGTGGACATTCTTGGACATGCAAACTCCTCTGTAGTGGACATTTGTGGAAATGCATTTCAGCGTCGTCTGCAGTGGACATACAGTATGTGGACACGCATACTCACGTCCTCTGCAGTGGACATGCATACTAGCATTGTCTGCAGTTGACATTTGTGGGCATGCAGACCAGTGTCTTCTGCAGTGGACATTTGTGGACTCTGCAGTAGGCATACTAGTGTCCTCTGCAGTGGACATTCATGGACATGCATACTTGTGTCCTCTGCAGTGGACATTCTTGGACATGCATACTTGTGTCGTCTACAGTGGACGTTTGTGGGCAGTGTGGTCTGCAGTGGACATACAGTATGTGGACATTGATACTAGCGTCCTCTGCAGTGGACAATTAAAGGCATGCATACTCGCGTCCTCTGCAGTGGACATTTGTGGGCTCTGCTGTGGACATACAGTATGTGGACATATGCGGACGTGCATAACAGCATCCTCTGCAGTGGACATTCTTGGACATGCATACTTGTGTCGTCTACAGTGGACGTTTGTGGGCAGTGTGGTCTGCAGTGGACATACAGTATGTGGACATTGATACTAGCGTCCTCTGGAGTGGACAATTAAAGGCATGCATACTCGCGTCCTCTGCAGTGGACATTTGTGGGCTCTGCTGTGGACATACAGTATGTGGACATATGCGGACATGCATACCAGCGTCCTCTGCAGTGGACATTCTTGAACATGCATACCAGCGTCCTCTGTAGTGGTCATTTGTGGAAATGCATTTCAGCGTCGTCTACAGTGGACATTTGTGGGCTCTGCTGTGGACATACAGTATGTGGACATATGCGGACATGCGTACTAGCGTCCTCTGCAGTGGACATTCTTGGACATGCATACCAGCGTCCTCTGTAGTGGACATTTGTGGAAATGCATTTCAGCGTCGTCTGCAGTGGACATACAATATGTGGACACGGATACCAGTGTCCTCTGGAGTGGACAATTAAGGGCATGCATACTCGCGTCCTCTGCAGTGGACATGTATACTAGCGTCGTCTGGATTTAACATTTGTGGGTATGCAGACCAGTATCTTCTGCAGTGGACATTTGTGGGCAGTATGTTCTGCAGTTGACATTTGTGGGCTCTGCAGTGGACATACAGTATGTGGACATGCATACTAGTGTCCTCTGCAGTGGACATATGCGGACATGCATACTACCATTCTCTGCAGTGGACATTCTTGGACATGCATACTAGTGTCATCTGCAGTGGACATTCTTGGACATGCGTTTCAGCGTCGTCTGTAGTGGACGTATGCAGACATGCATACTAGCGTTGTCTACAGTTGACATTTTTGGGCATGCAGACCAGTATCTTCTGCAATGGACATTTGTGGGCAGTGTCGTCTGCAGTGGACATACAGTATGTGGACACGGCTACTAGTGTCCTCTGGAGTGGACAATTAAAGGCATGCATACTCGCGTCCTCTGCGGTGGACATTTGTGGGCTCTGCAGTGGACATTCTTGGACATGCATACCAGCGTCCTCTGCAGTGGACCATTGTGGAAATGCATTTTAGCGCTGTCTGCAGTAGACATACAGTATGTGGACATGGATACTAGCGTCCTCTGGAGTGGACAATTAAAGGCATGCATACTCGCGTCCTCTGCAGTGGACATTTGTGGGCTCTGCTGTGGACATACAGTATGTGGACATATGCGGACATGCATACTAGCGTCCTCTGCAGTGGACATTCTTGGACATGCATGCCAGCGTCCTTTGTAGTGGACATTTGTGGAAATGCATTTCAGCGTTGTCTGCAGTGGATATACAATATGTGGACACGGATACCAGTGTCCTCTGGATTGGACAATTAAAGGCATGCATACTCGCGTCCTCTGCAGTGGACATTTGTGGGCTCTGCTGTGGACATACAGTATGTGGACATATGCGGACATGCATACTAGCGTCCTCTGCAGTGGACATTCTTGGACATGCATGCCAGCGTCCTTTGTAGTGGACATTTGTGGAAATGCATTTCAGCGTTGTCTGCAGTGGATATACAATATGTGGACACGGATACCAGTGTCCTCTGGATTGGACAATTAAAGGCATGCATACTAGCGTGGACATGCAAACTACCGTCGTCTGGAGTTAACATTTGTGGGTATGCAGACCAGTATCTTCTGCAGTGGACATTTGTGGGCTCTGCAGTGGACATACAGTATGTAGACATGCATACTAGTATCCTCTGCAGTGGTCATATGTGGACATGCATACTGTCGTCTTCTGCAGTAGACATTCTTGGACATGCATAACAGCGTCCTCTGCAGTGGACATTTGTGGAAATTCATTTCAGCGTCTTCTGCAGTGGACATACAGTATGTGGATACGGATACTAGCGTCCTCTGCAGTGGACATTTGTGGGCAGTGTCCTCTGCAGTGGACATGCATACCAGTGTTTCCTACACTGGACATGCATACCAGTGTCCTCTGCAGTGGACATGCATAACAGCATTTTTTTTTCTGAAATGTGCAATAGACCACAAACAAATGTCTACTGTAGTGGACGCTGGTTCTCAGGAGGATTTATACCACTTGTACTCACTGGTGGAGCCTCTCCCACCTTCTGGGGTATACTCTAGCCGGGACAGACATTTGAATAAATTGACTTAACTGTGTTAAAAAGCCCTTAAAAAGACACAATGAAATACATTAAAACTTGCATTGCTGCCCAAGCGGAGGAGCAGTAATAAGCCTTGTAAAATCTTCCACGACGACACTGTGACACCACTCTGATATCTCCAAGGAGGAAAAGCAAATGAGGTTTGTTTTGGTTTGTCTCACGCCGTGCCCTCCAGCAACGTTTTGATCTGATTGGAATGCACAACGAGAGAACACGCGATGGAATAAAACAAAAACAACGTCGTCTGACTTCCAACTTCCCGACAACCTTGAAACAATATTTTGCACGCTGACATTTTGGGTTCATTTTTGGTGATAGTGCGCAGTCAAAGCACTTTCTATCTCAATAAAGAGCTGCTTAGTCATTACTTTCACTTTTATTCGAGCAAAATGTTTAACATTCCCAAGCATACCTTCTTTATCCTTGATGGTGGTCGCTATGGTGTGGCCAATATTGGTGGGTGTTTCTTCACTGTAAGCTGATTATGGATTTCCATTTCTTTGGCGCACTGCCATCATAAAAGGCTGTTTAACGCTCAGGAGAATAATGAGGTTTAAAAACTTAACTAATAAGCCATGTTATCCTTCCTTGGTGCAGCTGCATGTTGCATCCCAAGAGGAAGCTTCTGTAGCCAAGGATTGGACCACCATTGGCCCTGCCTTTGGCTGCCGCCCAGATCACAGAGCACCCGACTTCTATGCCCCCTCTTACGGGTGGTGAGCCTATTGGAGGAGGGATCCATGTTGCCTATTTGGACTGTGCCCAGCTGGTGGCCTGCCCCCATTGGTCCCGGCCCGGCACAGGGAGGCTTGGCCACCAGGCGCTCGTCATCAAGCCCCACCTCCAGGCCAGTGTCCGGGCGAGGGATACTTTGGTTCTCGATTTTCCATCCATCCATCCATCCATCTTCTTCCGCTTATCTGAGGTCGGGTCGCGGGGGCAACAGCCTAAGCAGGGAAACCCAGACTTCCCTCTCCCCAGCCACTTCGTCTAGCTCTTCCCGGGGGATCCCGAGGCGTTCCCAGGCCAGCCGGGAGACATAGTCTTCCCAACGTGTCCTGGGTCTTCCCCGTGGCCTCCTACCGGTTAGACATGCCCTAAACGCCTCCCTAGGGAGGCGTTCGGGTGGCATCCTGACCAGATGCCCGAACCACCTCATCTGGCTCTTCTCGATGTGAAGGAGCAGCTCCTTCTTCACCACAAAGGATCGGTATAGCGTCCGCATTACTGAAGACGCCGCACCGATCCGCCTGTCGATCTCACGATCCACTCTTCCCTCACTCGTGAACAAGACTCCTAGGTACTTGAACTCCTCCACTTGGGGCAGGGTCTCCTCCCCAACCCGGAGATGGCATTCCACCCTTTTCCGGGCGAGAACCATGGACTCGGACTTGGAGGTGCTGATTCTCATTCCGGTCGCTTCACACTCGGCTGCAAACCGATCCAGTGAGAGCTGAAGACCCCGGTCAGATGAAGCCATCAGGACCACATCATCTGCAAAAAGCAGAGACCTAATCCTGCGGTCACCAAACCGGAACCCCTCAACGCCTTGACTGCGCCTAGAAATTCTGTCCATAAAAGTTATGAACAGAATCGGTGACAAAGGACAGCCTTGGCGGAGTCCAACCCTCACTGGAAATGTGTTCGACTTACTGCCGGCAATGTGGACCAAGCTCTGGCACTGATCGTACAGGGAGTGGACCGCCACAATAAGACAGTCCGATACCCCATACTCTCTGAGCACTCCCCACAGGACTTCCCGAGGGACACGGTCGAATGCCTTCTCCAAGTCCATAAAGCACATGTAGACTGGTTGGGCAAACTCCCATGGACCCTCAAGAACCCTGCCAAGAGTATAGAGTATAGAGTTCTCGATTTTGTGTATTCATAAAAGTCTTTGAGCTGCTCTTTGTCTGGTCCATCACCCAGGACATGGGAGATCCTACCAGAGGCGTAGAAGCCCCGGACAACATCGCTCCTAGGATCATTGGGACATGCAAACTCCTCCACCACGGTAAAATAGCAGCTCAGAGATGAGATCGTGTGAAATACGTAAACAAAAAGAAAAGCAACTATTGGCTCACTTTTAAATCGTTTGGCTTTTTACCCAACAAAGCCCTCGTGTGTCCACGAACTAAGCCAAGCTCACCAAGCTCGTACTAAGTACCAAAAATATCAAGGCAGTTCTATATTGTTCCTGTTACGTGCCATGTATTAAACTAGCAAGCGGTAGAAAATGGATGGATGGATGACAAGACTTGACTAAAAGTTAATACTACGAATATGATTGATTATAATGTCTTTGGGAAGAGTTTAACATTAAAACGGGGTCTAAAATGCCGTCAAAATTGGCAGCGGATACTGTTTCTGTTCTGTTTTGTGCCTTGGATTCTTGGAAAGTTCCCATCAGGAGCACAGTAGTTCAGTCCCAGGACAAATCCATTGTGTGCAAGTTCCCACGTTCTTCCTTTGCTTCCTCCCACAGTGAAAAAAACATGTATGTTAGGTTCATTAAAGACTAAATGGCCTGTTGGTATGATTGCAAGTAAGTTGTTGAACAGGTTGGTGGCCTATGTGTCTTACTTTGATTGATAGTATCTGTACACAAGAATCTCTACATTCTTAAAATCCATAAAAACAAATCTTGACAGAACTCGCTTCTCGATTCCAAGCCCGACTCCCTTCACCCGCAGACAAGTGACTTAATGCCCTTCATAATAACCCTATTTGTACACCTTAAATGGCCCCTATGGAGGTTCATTTGTGTTTTTTATTGTGAAAACTTTTTTGGACACTGAATTTTGTGAACTGATTTTTTTCGATCAAATTATGCTGACAATTTCATCGAATAAAAAATTTTGAGCAAAATGAGATTTATTTAAAACTCATTTAGTTAAAATACGCTGCTCCTCCACATCGAGAGGAGCCAGAAGAATTGGTTCAGGCATCTGGTCAGGATGCCACCCGAACGCCTCCCTAGGGAGGTGTTTCGGGCAAGTCCGACCGATAGGAGGCCACAGGGAAGACCCAGGACAAGTTGGGAAGACTATGTCTCCCGGCTGGCCTGGGAACGCCTCGGGATACCCCGGGAGTTGCTGGACGAAGTGGCTGGGGAGAAGGAAGTCTGGGCTTCCCTGCTTGGGCTGCTGCCCCCGCGACCCGACCTCGAATAAGCGGAAAAAGATGGATGGATAGTGAAAATACGGTGTTTTAAGTTTTTAAGTCAGTCCAGACTCTCTCAACTTGACACCTTATTGGCTGGTTCTGAGACAGATGTTTGAAAAACAGTAATCCAGTAATTTATTGCCATTAATTAGTTTCGGCGTCTGGCCAGGGCAAATGTACATACACAAAGTACAAATTATAAATTATAAATTGAATATTTTTCATAGCTAGAGCATTAAAACATATTTACGAACTACTAGATATTGTTTGAACATTATGAGAGCCATCGAAACATTAAATAACACCTGCATAGTCACCCTTGGTCTTGTTTAATCCAATAAAGAGGTTAAACTGATCAGTGTCCACGATACTGAACAGCCTGCTTTGGTTGGTTTGGGCTCATCTAGTGCCTAATACAACTAGTATTGATACTTTTAGTTCATTAGGACATTGTTGTGCTTGAAAATGCTTAATTTAGTACAAATATTCATGGAATATGCAAAAAAAAAAAAAAAATGGGAGTACGGTGGAACAGGGGTTAGTGCATGTACCTCACAATTCAAGGGTCCTGGGTTCGATCCCCAAGCTGTGTGGAGTTTGCATGTTCTCCCCGTGAATGTGTGGGTTCCCTTCGAGTACTCCGGCTTCCTCCCACTTCCAAAGACATGCACCTGGGGATAGGTTGATTGGCAACACTAAATTGGCCCTAGTGTGTGAATGTGAGTGTGAATGTTGTCTGTCTATCTGTCTCGGCCCTGTGATGAGGTGGCGACTTGTCCAGGGTGTACTCCGACTTCTGCCCGAATGCAGCTGAGATAGGCGCCAGCGATACCCCGCAACCCCAAAAGGGACAAGCGGTAGAAAATAAATGGATGGATGGGGCTCACGGTTTGAGCGGAGGTCTTTTTTGTTGTCAAAATACGATTGAAATGTTGCAGTATGGCCCTGCGATGAGGTGGCGACTTGTCCAGGGTGTACACCGCCTTGCGCCCGAAAGCAGCTGGGATAGGTTCCAGCGACCCTAAAAGGGACAAGCGGTAGAAAATGGATGGATGGATGGATGGATGGAAATCAACCGTCTGTGCAGCTAGTGAGTTTGACTTGATAGGACATCCAAAATGACGATTTTTAAGTCTGCAAATTAGCAGGAATTTTAGATCAGAAATAAATATTTGATTCTGAAAACGAGCATTATTGCAGTTGCAGTTCTTAAATTACGCCTCTTTGGGATGTTGCAGAACATTTGAACAAGATGTTCTGTTTAGGTGAAACCAAAATATCTTATTTGAACACTGTAGTTATTTTCTCAATTTTAAGATTTTTGAACTACAATAGACAAAATATAATTATTCATGCTAAAATGAAGATTATGTTTAAAGTCCCATCCATCCATCCATTTTCAAGCGATTGTCCCTTTCGGGGTATCAGGGGGTGCGGGAGCCTATCTCAGCTGCATTCGGGCGGAAGGTGGCGTACACCCTGGACAAGTCGCCACCTCATCACACACTAGGGCCAGTTTAGTGTTGCCAATCAACCTATCCCCAGGTGCATGTCTTTGGAGCTGGGAGGAAGCCGGAGTACCCGGAGGGAACCCACGCAGTCACGGGGAGAACATACAAACTCCACACAGAAAGATCCCGAGCGCTGGATCAAACCCAGGACCTTTGTACTGTGAGGCAGATGCTCTAACCCAGGGGCCACCAACGCGGTGCCCGCGGGCACCAGGTAGCCCGTAAGGACCAGATGAGTAGCCCGCTGGCCTGTTCTAAAACTAGCTCAAATAGCAGCACTTACCAGTGAACCGGCATTCTATTTTTTAAATCGTATTTATTTACAAGTAAGCTGGTCTCGCTTTGCTCGACATTATTAATTCTAAGAGAGACAAAACTCAAATAGAATTTGAAAATCCAAGAAAATATTTTAAAGACTTGGTCTTCACTTGTTTGATTAAATTCATTTATTTTTTTACTTTGCTTCTTATAACTTTCAGAAAGACAATTTTAGAGAAAAAAATACAACCTCAAAAATGATTTTAGGATTTTTAAACACATATACCTTTTTACCTTTTAAATTCCTTCCTCTTCTTTCCTGACAATTTAAATCATGTTCAAGTATTTTTTTTTTTATTGTAAAGAATAATAAATACATTTTAATTTAATTCTTCATTTTAGCTTCTGTTTTTTCGACAAAGAATATTTGTGAAATATTTCTTTAAACTTATCATAATTAAAATTCAAAAACATTATTCTGGCAAATGTAGGGAATCTGTAGAATCAAATTTAAATCTTATTTTGAAGTCTTTTGAATTTCTTTTAGATTTTTTGTTCTGGAAAATCTAGAAGAAATAATGATTTGTCAGTGTTGGAAATATAGCTTGGTCCAATTTGTTTTATATTCTAACAAAGTGCAGATTGGAATTTAACCTATAAAACATGTCATCAAAATTCTAAAATTAATATTAATCAGGAACATTTATTAATAATGTTCCATAAAAAAATATTTTTTGTTTTTTTACAAAAAGATTCGAATCAGCTAGTTTTTCTAATCATTTTTTGGGGGGTTGAATTATGAATTTTAAAGAGTCGAAGTTGAAGATAAACTATGTTTCAAAATTGTATTTTCATTTTTTTCGTGTTTTCTCCTCTTTTAAACCGTTCAATTAAGTGTTTTTTCATTATTTATTCTCTACAAAAAACCTTCCGTAAAAGAAAAAAAATGTACAACGGAATGACAGACAGATACACCCATTGTTTGTATATATATATATATAGAGAGAGAGAGAGAGAGAGAGAGAGAGAGAGAGAGAGAGAGAGAGAGAGAGAGAGAGAGAGAGAGAGAGAGAGAGAGAGAGAGAGAGAGAGCTTTATTAAAGGTAAATTGAGCAAATTGGCTATTTCTGGCAATTTATTTAAATGTGTATCAAACTGGTAGCCCTTCGCATTAATCAGTACCCAAGAAGTAGCTCTTGGTTTCAAAAAGGATGGTGATCCCTGCTCTAACCCCTCTACCACTGTGCTGCCCCCATGTTTAAAGTCAATCACTTAAAAATAAGGAAATACCTCCTAAAACTAGGCAAATTTCTAGAAATACAAATTGTAATCTTGGTAAGTGGCAAATGTAGATAATTCCATAACACTTTTTAATTACCACCAAATGTTTGATACATTTCATATCAGTTAAAACGTATCAAACTCTGTGAGGGCATTGATTGATTGATTGATTGATTGATTGATTGATTGAGACTTTTATCAGTAGATTGCACAGTACAGTACATATTCCGTACATTGACCACTAAAAGGTAACATCCAAATAAGTTTTTCAACTTGTTTAAGTCGGGGTCCACGTTAATCAATTCCTGGTAACAGGCAAGTGGGCAACAACTGCTTGAACTGCTTAAAGTTAATCTAATATTCTTAGTTAACTTGTTTCCTAACTATGTCCAACACAACACACATACATAACCGATATGCTACAAAGAAAATCATTGTCCCATTCATGTGACAACCTCAACTGAATTCAACACTGGACCATCGGTTGGGGTTGAAGAGTTTCTTTATGTGTGTTTTGTTGAGGGGGGAAAAAACATTAAAGTAGAGCAGGGGTGTCAAACTCATTTTAGCTGGAGGAAAATCTATTACCTCGTGGGCCGGATAAGTAAAATCATGGTGTGATAACTTAAAAAATACAACTGCTACAATTTCAGGTTGTTTTCTTTGTTTTGTTCCAGCAAATTCTGAAAATGTTCATATCACAAATAATCCTCTTTACAAAACACTTCAAGTTAGTTGAAAAATCTTAAAAAAAAAAAAAAAGAATTGGCGCAGTTGGAAAAACACCATGAAGATCACAATAAACTTAGACTTAATCTCAGTGAATCTACAAAGCAATTCAACTGTAGGTCAGAGACTCACAGCCCATCTGGGAGTGAACAAAAAAATTAAATAAAGCATAAATAATAACTCTTTTATGTATCAACTACCTCAGTGGTTCTCAAATGGGGGTACGCGTACCCCTGGGGGTACTTGAAGGTATGCCAAGGGGTAGGTGAGATTTTTTTTAAATATTCTAAAAAATAGCAACAATCCAAAAAGCCTTTATGAATATATTTATTGAATAATACTTAAAAAAATATGAATGTAAGTTCATAAACTGAAAAGAAATGCAACAATACAATATTCAGTGTTGACAGCTAGATTTTTGTGGACATGTTCCATAAATATTGATGTTAAAGATTTCTTTTTTTTTTTGTTAAGAAATGTTTAGAATTAAGTTGATGAATCCAGATGGATCACTATTACAATCCCCAAAGAGGGCACTTTAAGTTGATTAATATTTCTATGTGTAGAAATCTTTATTTATAGTTGAATCACTTGTTTATTTTTCAACAAGTTTTTTATTATTTTTATCTTTTTTTCCAAATAGTTCAAGAAAGACTACTACAAATGAGCAATATTTTGCACTGTTATACAATTTAATAAATCAGAAACTGATGACATAGTGCTGTATTTTACTTCATCTCTTTTTTTTCAACCAAAAATGTTTTGCTCTGATTAGGAGGTACTTGAATTAAAAAAATGTTCATAGGGGGTACATCACTGAAAAAAGGTTGAGAACCACTTATACCTCATTTGTCATTTCCACATATTAATCCTGTACTCACTCATCAAACCACACAAACTGAGATAGAAACTATTCAGGAGGGTGGAGTTACTCCCTGCCTTCGAGGCATCGCTGCGTATCGATTGACAAATAAAAGCTGTGCACTGTGTATGAAACTTCAACAAACCAAAAATAAAAACTTAAAAGACTGACAGTATTACAGTAAATCAAACACTATTCAATTTCTTCTAATTTGCACAGAAGAAAATCAGTTTGAAATGAATGAAATATGAAATTAAATGAAATAAGTTTATTTTGGTCCTATGAAATAAATATACATATTTAACAACCATACAAATTTACACACATAAAGAAAAGAAAAAGAATGACTGAAAAAGGAATAGGCTGAAGCCAAAGCTTATATTTACCTATCCTGTACCTTCACTGAAAATAAGACTACGTAAAAGGCAACTCCATGGCCACCCATGAATTGATTAACGTGGACCCCGACTCAAACAAGTTGAAAAACTTGATGTTATCATTTAGTGGTCAATTGTATAGAATATGTACTGAACTGTGCAATCTACAAATAAAAGTTTCAATCAATCAAACCCTCTGGAGGGGCAAAACTCCTCCTTACATAACACTATGTGGTAACTGTACTGTTTGTTACATTTATATTATTACTTAAAAAGGAATATCAATTATTTTAATACAAACCCCATTTCCATGAGTTGGGAAATTGTGTTAGATGTAAATATAGACAGAATACAATGATTTTCAAATCATTTTCAACCCATATTCAGTTGAATATGCTACAAAGACAACATATTTGATGTTCAAACAGATAAAACATTTTTTTTTTTTTTTTTTGCAAATAATCATTAACTTTAGAATTTGATGCCAGCAACACATGACAAAAAAGTTGGGAAAGGTGGCAATACATATTGATAAAGTTGAGGAATGCTCATCAAACACTTTATTGGAACATCCCACAGGTGTGCAGGCTAATTGGGAACAGGTGGGTGCCATGATTGGGTGTAAAAACAACTTCCCAAAAAATGCTCAGTCTTTCACAAGAAAGGGGTCTCCGTTGTCGTAATCTAGGCTTCATAATGCGCCACACGTTTTCAATGGGAGACAGGTCTGGACTACAGGCAGGTCAGTCCAGCACCCGCACTCTTTTACTATGAAGCCACGCTGTTGTAACACGTGGCTTGGCATTGTCTTGTTGAAATAAGCAGGGGCGTCCATGATAACCTTGCTTGGATGGCAACATATGTTGCTCCAAAACCTGTATTTACTTTTCAGCATTAATGGTGCCTTCACAGATGTGTAAGTTACCCATGCCTTGGGCACTAATGCACCCCCATACCATCACAGCTGCTGGCTTTTCAACTTTGCGCCGATAACAATCCCGATGGTTCTTTTACTCTTTGTTTAGGAGGACACAGTTTCCAAAAACAATTTAAATCTTAGATGATCTCGGGCCCAGAGAAGCCGGTGGCGTTTCTGGATGTTGTTGATAAATTGTTTTCGCTTTGCATAGTAGAGCTTTAACTTGCACTTACAGATGTAACAACAAACTGTATTTATTGACAATTGTTTTCTAAAGTGTTCCTGAGCCCATGTGGTGATATCCTTTAGAGATTGATGTTGGTTTTTGATATTGTGCCGTCTGAGCGATCGAAGGTCACGGTCATACAATGTTGGTTTCCGGCCATGCCGCTTACGTGGAGTGATTTTTCCAGATTCTCTGAACCTTTTGATGATATTATGGACCGTAGATGTTGAAATCCCTAAATATCTTGCAATTGCATTTTACGAAACGTTGTTCTTAAACTGTTTGACTATTTGCTCATGCAGTTGTGGACAAAGGAGGGTACCTCGCCCCATCCTTTCTTGTGAAAGACTGAGCATTTTTTGGGAAGCTGTTTTTATACCCAATCATGGCACCCACCTGTTCCCAATTAGCCTGCACACTTGTTGATGTTCCAAATAAGTGTTTGATGAGCATCCCTCAACTTTATCTGTATTTATTGCCACTTTTCCCAACTTCTTTGTCATGTGTTGCTGACTTCAAATTCTAAAGTTAATGACTATTTGCAAAAAAAAAAAGTTTATCAGTTTGAACATCAAATATGTTGTTTTTGTAGCATATTCAACTGAATATGGGTTGATAATGATTTGCAAATCATTGTATTCCGTTTATATTTACATCTAACACAATTTCCCAACTTATATGGAAACGGGGTTTGTATTACACATGTATTATGATACACTATATCTACTTTTTCTGTGGTCTTCATTTCAAGCTCAGTTGGCAATTAGGCAACATCGTCACACCAGCCCAAAATAGAGAAGACCTCTGAGTCATTACATTGGTAATTAAATGACACACCTTGACTATAATAATAGCGGAATCATATCAATATTAATTTCAAGAGCATACGAGATGTTGCAATGTCAAGACAAGTCGTCATTCCACCTTGTCATCAATCATGTTGGCTTTTGTCCTATAAGGTACAGAAGTTCTAAAACAACACATAGTCTTCACTTTTTGCTCATGGAAGACTTTGCTGTTGACTTTATTCTTTTTGAAAAAAACTGATTTCTGACTATGTTTTGAAAACGCTTGTAATGGAACTGTGCATTCAAATTAAGGAATAACAAAAAAAAGTTGTTTATGAATGAATGGAAAATAAAACGTAAAAATAACTGTAAAAAAATGTTTCCCTTGTGGATCATTAAAGTTTGTCTAAGTCTAAGTTATCACACAAAGCATCCTGAACATTGATCGGCTTGCATATTTAATAATAGTACTTTAAAAGATACATTTAAACTATATTGAACACCGGAAAAATAGCATTTGTTGCCTCTCCCTGCTTCTTAGAATTGGACTTTTGCATTACATATAATATTTATAATCCTTCAGAAGTCATATATGTTTACATGTCTGTGTTACTTCTTATGCCAACTACAATATACTTTAATTGTTTGTTTATTAATTCAAATTCAAACTTAAGTCATGTCCTTGAATTTTTACTGATTCCTGTTACTCTAACATATTATCCTCTCTGAAAATTCTGGAATAGCCCACATGTCACATGGTCCGCAGAAATATGCATTATATGGATTTTCAGCAGAAGCCCAAAAGTAATTTATTTTTTCTTGTTTCTTTTTTTAATTTTTTTCAATCACTGTAATGTGCTTGGTGTCAGCATAAATGATAGTATATTTGCTAATATATTTACAACGCCATGTATTTGCTAATTATATGATAAAAAATGTATATCGTTACTTTTAGTCCTGATACCCCCTTGGGTCAGTTTCTGCTCAGCAACTTTGTACAAAAATAAAATGAAATAAAGTTGCAAAAAAAAACATACAAAATAATTAATTTTTCCTACAAATGGACCGATACAATTTTGAGTAACTGAATATGTGTTTTATAGGATTCAGAGTTGAAAAAGATATACATTCAAATGTATTTTTGGGTGAGTTACTACAAGCAAATGCCACCTATCCAGGGGAATGTGTGCTTACATGTATAAAAAGTTTCTTTAGTTTGGCCATCATCCATGTTTACAGCTTTATGTAACGCTGTGTACAAGCTATGTGTGTACACACTAGTAAAAATAACTTGGATCGCTGTTAAAAATCTGTCTTGAGGGAGAAAAAAACAGTCCAAGAGAAAATGACACTCACATTTGCCTCAGTGTGACATATGGCTGAGCAGCTCCAACATACATATTTATATATGTACAGATACACACACGTGTATTTTTACGTATATATGTATATACACGCATATCATAAAGCTATATATATATATATATATATATATATATATATATATATATATATATATACTGTATATATGTACATATATACAGTGGGGCAAAAAAGTATTTAGTCAGCCACCGATTGTGCAAGTTCTCCCACTTAAAATGATGACACAGGTCCTTAATTTTCATCATAGGTACACTTCAACTGTGAGAGACAGAATGTGAAAAAAAATCCAGGAATTCACATTGAAGGAATTTTAAATAATTTATTTGTAAATGATGGTGGAAAATAAGTATTTGGTCAACCGTTCAAAGGGCTCACTGATGGAAGGAGGTTTTGGCTCAAAATCTCACGATACATGGCCCCATTCATTCTTTCTTTAACACGGATCAATCGTCCTGTCCCCTTAGCAGAAAAACAGCCCCAAAGCATGATGTTTCCACCCCCATGCTTCACAGTAGTTATGGTGTTCTTGGGATGCAACTCAGTATTCTTCTTCCTCCCAACACAACGAGTTGAGTTTATACCAAAATGGATACATGGATGATACAGCAGAGGATTGGGAGAATGTCATGTGGTCAGATGAAACCAAAATGGAACTTTATATGTGTATGTGTGTATATAATGCGTGTGTGCGTGTGTATGTATATATATATATATATATATACTTATTATATACATATATGTGTATGTATATAAATGTGTATATACATGTGTATATATACAGTATATACATATGTGTGTAAATTTGTATTGATATATATATATATATATATATATGTACACAGTATATATGTATATATATATATATATACACACATATATAGATACACACACGTACATGTGTATGTATGTGTGTATATAATGCGTGTGTGTATATATATATATATATATGTATATATATCCATCCATCCATCCATGGATGGATGGATGGATGGATGGATGTGTATATATATATATATATATATATATATATATATATATATATATATATATATATATATATATATATATATATATATATATGTATATATATCCATCCATCCATCCATGGATGGATGGATGGATGGATGGATGTATATATATATATATATATATATATATATATATATATATACACTCACATGTTATATATAAAATATTAAGTGGCTTAACTTCAGGCCGAAATTGTTTTGAAGCGCTGGGTGTGGCCTGCTTCCAGTGAGCAGTTCCTCTGGCTATGATATATTTTTGACTCACTGCACTGCAGAACACCATGTACTAGTTCACTCAAAACTTCAAGGAGAACACAAAACATTCATTCAATAGTTTATTTCAATAAAAACATTGACAAGATTGAGAGTTAACATTGCATTTGTATTAAAAAATGACATTCATGCTATTATACAGACACCAGATTACTTTCCCACTCAACACTCACTTTTTGTTTTGGAAGTAGAGGAAATAGATAATCCCAGAGTTTTTTTTTTTTTTTTGGAATGATCTTAATCTGTAAACACTATTTTAAAGCTTATTTTAAGGCTTATCTGTGAGCTGTGTGCCATTTTTAACACCAACCTTTTGTTTCCGCTACGTGCATCCACAAACTTCCACACTACGTTGACAATACAAAGTTCACCGTCCAACTGTTTGTTCCATTCTCTTTCTTTTCAACTTACCAATAAACTTTCAGGTATATGTATTTTCCCTTTCACATACGGTTTACTGCATGCATAAAAAACACATCTCTGTCTGGCTTACTCAACTTCCCAGCTGCAATTACTATTACACTATCATTCAGTGTAATGTGCTCGGTTAACAGTAGAAATCTTACAGGCACTAAAAACACATCATGTTAGCGTCCGTTGTGTTAAAGGGGGACGTAAAGACTGGACAATAATTGCACTTCTTTCTTTACATCATTTAAATATGACAATGTATCGTAAACTTGTCAATTTATGGCACTTTGACACCTGAAATGCCCACTGGGCACAAAATGATATCCCTCACCCTCCCAACTAGTCCAAAACTCCTAAAATCTCACTCTCAGATCAGGGGATTTGGAATCGGGAGGTTATTGCAGCTCTTATCAGAAGGCTAAGTTCTCTGATGGAGAGCCACAGTTTCCATGTCAGCAGACCCGCAAAGAGTCCACGTACGGACTGGAAACAAAGCAAGGGGCTCCTACGCCGTCTTTCATCCACCGGCGGCGGCTATCGCCACGGCGCTCACCACAGTCTCTCGGCAGCACCGATGCAACCAGGTGCCGCTTTTCAAAGAGGACGAATCGGAGAAGACGGACCTTCTGATTCACAGGATTCATTGAAGTCGCTCAACGCTCAGGCGGGATCTTGCAATTTAGCACGTCATGCAGCGAGGTCTTATGTTCAAGGGCTGAGGATTGGGGTCAACCTGTGGGAGGAAGACAGAAACAAAGACATGAGATTCGACACCAAGTACTTTTTTTTTATGACAACTATTCATATTACAGGAGGTACCTCAACTTAAGAGTGTATTAAGATAAGACCGGTCTCTTAACTAATTTTTATGCTTTAAGTTACAAGCATCCACCCTTTAGATGGCATAGTGCAAGTCACAGTGAACCACGTCATATCCGCCTAAAACATCTGGTCTTACTCACTAGCATTAACTTATAGCTGGAGATGTACATAACTTTGTTTTCCAACAATGGAAAGGAAAAAAGAAGAAGTAGATATTTATTGAATTAAAAAAGGAAATTGTCTGCACCGTACTAAAGCAGAGTGATTCTAACGCCAGCAAGGAATGTTAAAATTATACATAAACGGCAGATATTTATTAATGAAAAAAGCTGCTAATGGTGTGTTTGACAGAGAAGCAGCTGGAGGGAGATGCCTTAAAAAGTCCACTCACCAATTTAAATGCTGTACATTATTATCATGTTACTTCATTATAAACTGTTGTTGTATTTGATGGTGAACTCTATTGTATATTTCGACAATATTTACTTTCTAAAACTTAGTTGTTATTTAAAAGAAGGCATGTTTTATGTTAAAATGGTGCTGTTCTAGGGGGAAGCAAAGCACAGATCAAATTAATTTCAATGTGAGAATGACTTGAGATACAGGTGTTTCAAGTTAGGAGATCCGTCAAAGAACCAATTAAACTTGTAAGTTCAGGTTTAATTAAAACTAAATCATATTTTAGAACATTTTAGAAGAAAAAATTTTTTTTTGCAAATATTAGCTGGATTATAAACCGCGGATATGTACCGTATGTTATAAAATAGAATATTTACACCGAAAGATTTTGTAAATGTTTATTTTCGTACCTAAATGTTTCCAAACGGTGTCTGTAACACGGTAGTAAAATGACTGATCAAAAAAAATAGAAAAGCCATTGATGTCTTTATTCAACTTTTCTAGATTAATAGGATTTTCTCCTTTTTAAATACGATTTTTTTTTTTAAACAAAAAACCCGAAAAGTCACTGATGTCTTTATTTATCCTTTGAGATCAATACGTTTTTCTACTGCCCTGCGATGAGGTGGCGACTTGTCCAGGGTGTACCCTGCCTTCCGCCCGATTGTAGCTGAAATAGGCGCCAGCGCCCTCCGCAACCCCACAAGGAAATAAGCGGTAGAAAATGGAAAATGGACGTTTTTCTACTTTTATAAGAAGATTTAAGATGTCGATCAGGATTTTTCTTCCTTGTACTTTGAAAACATTCAAGAGTTTGAACAATTTCTTTAAGTGGATCATTTTAGTACATGGTTTGATTTCTTTGCTTCATCCATTCAATAATTTAGCAGTTAGTGACTACAAATCCATAGATTAGCCTCACTTTTGTATAAACTGCGGTTCCAAGCTTGGGAAAAAGTAGTGTCTTACAGCCCGAAAAATACAATACCGCATTTGTTTGTGGTGCATTCCATTAGTTTGATACATTATCTGAAAGTTTGTTTTTCTTTTCAAAAGGCACGTTGCATGTTAAAATTGTGCCGTTTTAGAAGTCAAGCACCAATTTAATTGATTTGAATTCATTTCAATGGGAGACGTTGATTTGAGATACAAGTGTTTTGAGTTGAGAGCCGTCACAGAACCAGCCAAGCTTGTAAGTTGAGATACGACTGTATATTTAATTACATTCATATTACTAAGAGTCAGTTGTACGAGTCAACATTGGTTGGAGGGGGGTGCTCGCTCACCTCACTGTACACAGGCGGCGGTCGGAAGCGAAACTCCTGCACAAACGCCATAAGGGGACGCTCAAGGATTCCGCTCAGCTCGTCGACGGGTTGAGGAGACGCCGTGTTGCTGCTGCACTGCTCAGCCTCGCCCTCCGTCACCACAGAGCTGTACTCAGGAGGAGCTGCAGGGGTGGAAAAAAAAAAAAAGAAGAAAAAATTAGTCCGCTGCTCTGATTCAGGTCAGAACAGGTCCAAACGTGAAACTGCTTACTCAGCGTTAACCTACATTGAGTTTATTGTATTTTCCATTAACAAATACGGAAAAGATGCGTTTATGTGTTGGCACTGTTAACCTTTAACCACAGTTTTTTTTGTGATAACTTAAAGGCCTACTGAAACCCACCAAGCAGTCTGAGAGTTTATATATCAATGATGAAATATTAACATTGCAACACATGCCAATACGGCCTTTTTAGTTTACTAAATCGCAATTTTAAATGTCCCGGGAGTTTCGTCTTGAAAACGTTGTGTAATGATGACGTGGACGCAAGACGTCACGGGTTCTTAGGAAGTATGAGCGCTGCACACACACATCTAAATGTCGTCTGCTTTACCGGCATAATTACATAGTATTTTGGAGAACTGTGTTGCTGAATCTTTTGCAATTTGTTCAATTAATATTGGAGAAGTCAAAGTAGCAAGATGGAGTTTAGCCTTTAGCCACACAAACACACAGTGATTCCTTGTTTAAAATTCCTGGAGGTTAAAATTTACTATGGATCAGAGCGCGGTCAAGAGAACATGAAACACGACGGAATGTCAACCAGCAGTTTTCGGTGAGAAATTTGTGGTTAAAAAGTCGCTTCTTACCGGAGAAAAGCTGAGCTTGCCCCGTCCATAGCTGCCGTCGACTCCCCTGAGACACTGTGCGTCAAGACACCCGTGGACGTACACTTCAGACTATCAGGTACTGTTAAACTTGCTTAAACACTAGCAACACAATAGAAAGATAAGAGATTTCCCAGAATGATCCTACTAAATGTGTCTAAAAACATCGGACTCCGTCCCAATGCAACCGTTTGTTTTTTTTCGTTTGTTTTTTTTCTAGTCCGTCGCTATCAATATCCTCAAACACAAATCTTTCATCCTCGCTCAAATTAATGGGGAAATTGTCATTTTCTCGGTCCGAATAGCACTTTTTGTTGGAGGCTCCCCTTATAAACAATGTGAATATGTGAGGAGCCCCCACACTTGCGACGTCATCGTCTGCGACTTCCGGTAGAGGCAGGGCTTTTGTCTTAGCATCGAAAGTTGCGAACTTTATCGTGGATGTTCTCTACTAAATCCTTTCAGCAAACATATGGCAAAATCGCGAAATGATCAAGTATGACACAGAGAATGGACCTGCTATCCCCGTTTAAATAAGAAAATCTCATTTCAGTAGGCCTTTAAGGTTGTTGACAAATTATGCTTTTATTTTGGCAAGACTTACGCTCGGGCTGCTCGGGGATGGCCATACGCAGCCACTCCAAATTGACGCTGTACTGGCTGCTGACGCTGGAGGTCCTGCTTCCGAAAGGATGGAGAGGGATGGTGCCTATGACCAGTGGCAGCTCAAGAAACAGCTTGGAGGTTCCCGGGACGTCGACACACACCTGTTGTCGTTGGGGAAGACGGGTACATGCTCTGGTGAGTTGGACGTGTGGACAAAAAGCAAGAAGGTGCATTCTGACGGAGCTCACTTTAAGCATGTATTCCACTTTGATGATGCGGCACTGCAGGATGGACGGACCCACGGGTGGGATCTTGATGGCCCGACCGTGCCAGGTCTCCCTGCACCTGGCACCCACCACGTCGCCACTGAGAGTGGCCACCACTGAGCGCTTCTGCTTCATGGTGCCGCGGGCAATGAACGTCTGAGTCTGCGTAATGAAGGCTTTGGGTATGATGGACCGGGAAGTGGCATTGTCAAACTCTGCAAAAACTGGTATGACCTCGCCTGCAAAGAAGAGAAGAAAGGTATTATAATAATCAATAACATAATTTGATATTTAGCTTGCATATGCGGTATTACAGCGTTTCCCACAGGGGGACTGTTTGATGAAGTCATTGTACGGTTTGCATAATTGGCCATGTAATTGTAACGGACGCCGGAGAAAAAAAAAAAAGTGCGTAAAAAACTTGTTTGGAATCACAAATTGACTTTTTTCAGTCAGCCCCCGTTGCCCGGTGAAAAAAGAGATGCATGCTTTAATGTCAGAGTGTCCAAGTCTTTTTTTCATTTTTATTATCTACAGGGGTCTTAATACTTGCTAAATATAACACCATAACGCTAAATTGCCAGCATGAATCCCTCTTGCTGTGTTTTCTTATTCTCTGGCAGACCAGCTATGTATGAGGTTTGTTAAGAAGCAGTTACGATGTATACCGCCACCTCCTGTACGTTGATTTTAACGTCAATCAACAGTCCCATAAAGTGTTAAATTTAAAGTAAAGTTAAAGTACCAATGATTGTCACACACATACTAGATATGGCGAAATTATTCACCCTGGGAGGTGAGGGGAGCAGCGGGCAGCAGCGGTGCCGCGCCTGGGAATCATTTATTGTGATTTAACCCTCAATTCCAACCCTTAAAGCTGAGTGCCAAGCAGGGAGGTAATGGGTTCCCATTTTTATAGTCTTTGGTATGACTCGGACGGGATTTGAACTCCCGCGGACACTCTAACAGAACGGCCACATGACGGAGGGGGTACAGGTAGCGCCTAGGGCTGCAGCTGTTGATTACTCTAGTGATCGAATAATCTATCGATTATTTTGTTCGATTAATCGAGTAATTGGATAAATACACTTTATAGCATTAGTACATATTTTAGGGGAAAAAATTCAAATAAAGAAAAAAATGTGTTATTCTTTTTTTTGGGAATAATGAATGCACATTAAAATTGCTTTTTTTTTTTTTTTAAATAATAATAATAACAAAACAATTTCCACTGTTTGGCGCCACAACTCACACGCTATTGCTCTCATCTGCGCTTTATTGCAGCAGCCAGCCGTGCCGAAACTATGTCCTCACATTTAAGGTTCCGGGCACTCCATGTGGTTGAGAGTGTATAAATTTTTATTTTATTGAACAGAATATAAATCAAAGCTTTTTTCTAATCGAATGAATTGTTGCAGCCCAAGTAGCGGCGAATCTATTTGCAGCGGTCCAAATGGGAAACACTGTTACGCCACATGTCATATTTGAACACTCCATAAGTAACCAAATATGGTTCCCTGCCGGACTAAAATATAATCTTACCTGGCGTGTAACCTTTACGGTCAATCTTTGCAGTGACAGACACTTGTCCAAAGTTGCGGTACCACGTTCGTGCCATCTTGTCCTTTGTTCCGGCCTGTGGTGCCTGAAAATGATGACAACCGCATTAGCGAGTGTGCGTCATCAAACGGGGAGAGAGAGCGTTAGTTAGGAGGCTCACCAGTAGCGCCGGTGTGTTTATGTCAATGGGCTCAATGACTGTAAACTCCTTCTTGATCTTCTTGACGGCTGCCCAGGGTCTGTGCAGCTTCACTTTGACCCAGTAACGAATGCTGCCGTGTTTACCCTCAAAGGAGGTGACGAGCGTCTCCTCCGGAAGCTGGAAGCTGAACGGGAACTCGTGTCTGCCCGCAGGAAGGACGGTAACTTCTCCATTATCTGCGAGAAGCAGATGAGCAGTGCATTTAGACTTCTTTCTTTTGTACTCGTATGAAAAAAGGCAACTGTTGGAGTCAGGCGATTTAAAAAAGCATCAGAAAAGTAAATCTATCTTAAACTTGTCTATCTGGTTTAGGGATCAGTAATTCATGAACCATCAAGTTTGTGAAATTTTTTGTGACTTAAGGCAACTGAAATACAACGCTTTCTCCACGATCACATGGCTTGCTCCGAGGGGCGGCCCTGGCTCTATTGTGCTGACTGGGAACATGTTTTCCACTAGCCCCTTCTCTACTGCTGTTTTTTTTCCAGATACATTCTGTGCAGACCCGCGAACACGTGTTTGTGTTTAACAGTGTTTGTGTGTGTGTGTGTGTGTGTGTGTCCCCTGTTGCTAGAAACTCCCATTTGGAGTTCCATCACAATACATTCATGGTCAAAATCTATTGATGACATCACTGGGTGAAACTGATAGTCTGATAAGTCTATATCAGTGGTTCTTAACTTGGGTTCGATCGAACCCTCGGGGTTCGGTGAGTCGGCCTCAGGGGTTTGGCGGAGCCTCCGCCGCGGAGGTTAAGACACACCCGACTCATCGTGTAAAAAAAAAAACCTTCTCCCATCGGCGTATTATGGACACCCCCCAAACAATGTTCCCTCTAATTTTCCATCTGATTTGCAGGTGTGTGATTTGTTCTGAGTTCATGCGCTGTGATGGTATTGTTCTTTGAACAAAGTGATGTTCATGCATGGTTCATTTTGTAAAAAGAACATAACTGTCTTGAATTTGAAAAAAACTAAAACATTTTGAAGTCACGTCCGTTGTCTCCTTGAGCAAGACACACCACCTTCCTGATGGGTCGTGGTTAGCGCCTTGAATTACCTCCCGCCATCAGTGTGTGAATGTATGTGTGAATGGGTGAATGTGGAAATAGTGTCAAAGCACTTTGAGTACCTTGAAGGTAGGAAAGGGCGATATTTCCCGTTTACCATTTATTTTTCACTAAAGAAGGGTTCAGTGAATGCATACATGAAACCGGTGGGGTTCGGTACTCCAACAAGGTTAAGAACCACTGGTCTATATCAGGGGTCACCAACGCGGTGCCGGCGGGCACCAGGTAGCCCGTAAGGACCAGATGAGTCGCCCGCTGGCCTGTTCTAAAAATTAGCATCAAATAGCAGCACTTACCAGTGAGCTGCCTCTATTTTAAAAATTGTATTTATTTACTAGCAAGCTGGTCTCACTTTGCTCAACATTTTTAATTCTAAGAGGGACAAAACTCAAATAGAATTTGAAAATCCAAGAAAATATTTTAAAAACTTGGTCTTCACTTGTTTAAATAAATTCATTTATTTTTTTACTTTGCTTCTTATAACTTTCAGAAAGACAATTTTAGAGAAAAAATACAACCTTAAAAATGATTTTAGAATTTTTAAACACATATACCTTTTTACCTTTTAAATTAATTCCTCTTCTTTCCTGACAATTTAAATCAATGTTCAAGTAAATTTATTTTTTATTGTAAAGAATATTGAATGCATTTTAATTTAATCCTTCATTTTAGCTTCTGCTTTTTCTACGAAGAATATTTGTGAAATATTTCTTCAAAGTTATCATGATTAAAATTCCCCCAAAATATTCTGGCAAATCGAGAAAATCTTTAGAATCAAATTTAAATCTTATTTCAAAGTTTTTTGAATTTGTTTTTAAATGTTTGTTCTGGAAAATCTAGAAGAAATAATGATTTGTCTTTGTTAGAAATATAAATAGCTTGGTCCAATTTGTTACATATTCTAACAAAATGCAGATTGGATTTTAACAAATTTAAAACATGTCATCAAAATTTTAAAATTAATCTTAATCAGGAAAAATTACTAATGATTCTTTTTTTTAATTTTTTCAAAAAGATTCGAATTAGATAGTTTTTGTCTTATTTTTTTCGGTTGAATTTGGAATTTTAAAGAGTCGAAATTTAAGATAAACTATGTTTAAAAATGTAATTTAAATTTTCATTCCTCTTGTAAACCTTTCAATTAAGTGTTTTTGTCATCATTTATTCTCTACAACAAAACCTTCCTCAAAAGGAGAAAAAATATACGACGGAATGACAGACAGAAATACCCATTTTTATATATATATATAGATTTATTTATTAAAGGTAAATTGAGCAAATTGGCTATTTCTGGCAATTTTTTAAAGTGTGTATCAAACTGGTAGCCCTTTGCAAAAAGGTTGGTGACCCCTGGTCTATATTGTTATTGAGCAGAAGAATCCATGAAAAAAGCATTTGCCAAGTAAATTTTCTATGAATGAGGTGCAACATTTATTTCAATAAATTGTCTTCTTAATGAGAGGGTTGCTTGTTTGCACACTTCAACTCAATAAGTGCCAAACAGCAGTGGACTAAGTCAGTGTTTTTCAACCACTGTGAGATGCAGTCTGGTGTGCCGTGGGAGATTATCTAGTTTCACGTATTTGGGTTAAAAATATTTTTTGCAAACCAGTAATTATAGTCTGCAAATGATGTGTTGTTGTTGAGTGGTCGGTGCTGTCTAGAGCTCGGGAGAGTAACCGTGTATCAGTAGGTGGCAGCAGGTAGATAATTGCTTTGTAGATGTCGGAAACAGCGGGAGGCAGCGTGCAGGTAAAAAAGGGTGTCTTATGCTTAAACCAAAATAAGCAAAAGGCGAGTGCCCCTAAAAAAAGGCATTGAAGCTTAGGGAAGGCTATGAAAAACAAAATTAAGAATGAACTGGCTACAAATTAAAAACAGAATGCTGGACGACAGCAAAGACTTACTGAGGAGCAAAGATGGCATCCACAAAGTATATCCGAACATGACATGTCCCCACAAAGAAGGATAAAAACAATAAAATATTCTTAATTGCTAAAATAAAGTAGATGTGGGAAATATTGCTAAAGGAAGACATGAAACTGCTACAGGAAAATAAAAATAGGAGCGCAAGACAAAAACTAAAACACTACACGCGGGAAAACAGCAAACAACTCAAAATAAGTCATGGCATGTTGTGACAGGTGGTGACAGTCCACCTACTTTGAGACAAGATCCATATCGATGCATGGGTTTTTATGGTTTAAAGTCATCCAACAATTGGGACAACGACTTTTTACTGTCAACTGAGTTTCGTTTTTTAATGAACGCAAAAAATGTGCCTTGGCTCAAAAAAGGTTGAAAAACACGGGACTAAGTAACTCTGAATTGAGGCTAAAGTCAACAAACAACAAGCAAATATACATTTGCTTTATATTTTCAATGAAGTACCGTTTGGATTTCTGGAAGTCACCCATAGTGAATCAACTGGTCGGTAACCCAGACTGGACCAGGCTGCGCGGCGCACTGACCTGCCTGCAGCAGCACTTCTCTCCGGTTCAAATACTCCACTTCGTCGCTGTAGTTCTGCGTGTAGGCGGTGCTGGAGCCTGCGGAGCGGGACTCGGTCCAGTGCACTTTCGCGAAGCCTTCGGCGTGGAGCTTCAGGGAGTCCAGTCGCGCCTCCCTGGTGAGCTCCAGCACCACCCGGCCGGAGACCACGTCCCCGCTGCTGTACACCGGGGGACAGTCCACGTCCGTGGAGTCGAAGACTATGTCCAACTTTTTTAGCTTGTCGAAAATCATCTTGGAGCGGGGGTTAATTCCTTCTCACAGGTGAGAGGTTGCTGGTCTGTACTTGAGAATGTTTTGCAGTTTCGGTTGGAGGCCTATTTGCAGGAAACCGAAGTGGGCGGCTCTGCATTTATTACGTAAGTCTCAGGAGAGCGCTGAAGGCTGGGCAGTGATGCCTTCACGTGCGGCCCCTTGACAAGGACTTTTCAACACTGGCGTTCGAGTCCATGCATTGGGGCTTCCTTTCATATTCGTTTTTCAACGAGAAATACGTTATTCCACATCGCGGCAAATTACTGAAACCCATGCGAGCACAGGATTCATTTGGCATAAACCAAAAGCGAAACAAGTCCAAATTCCCTGCTCGAGTCATTGTGAAAGTGATTGTTGTTTGGATCTCCTATTTCCGGGCTGGCCTTGAAGGCAGCGTTATAAAACATGCAGACTGGGTGTGGAAGTAGCAGCAGCAGCAGAGGAAAACACAGCCTGATGATGACTGATGGTTACAAGTTCCTAGAAGAAAACAGGCTTTCTGGGCATGCTCTCAGTGTTCTGTAGTTACCTCCCAGACGAGGGAAATAGTTCCACACTGGATCAAAACAGTTTGTTCCACTTCTTCCATTGTACAACACAACAGGGCCAAGAAATCCTCTTCTCAAAAACAGCCACACTATGTCTCACCACACATTATGTTTGTAAACTGAGTAAATGTCAAGCAAGATAATGTTTTTTTAGACAAGGATGCTACCCTGCAGCAGTAACTGGCAGTGTGCTCCAGGGGTTGACCCGAAACCAGATGCACTTCTGCCCCTTTCAGACTGTAAACTTTTCAGAAGCCACACAAAGCCATTGCTAGAACAAGGTGACACAAAAATAATAATGATCCATTCTGCAAAACATTTGCAAAGGTAAGTTTTGGTTGAGAGAAGCCTTTGGATTCCGTGAATAAATGGACCATGTTTGATTGTAATCAATTCAAACCCCTTTGGAGGAAAAATCCAATCTGGATCTTGAAAAACAAAGTTGTTTACTCCTTTGTTCACTTGGGCGTGGAGTTGGCTCTTTTGTGCCACCAAGTGGACAGATGGTAGTAGTGTTCACAAGGTGCAAGTTAAGAGGTTTGTGTGAAGTAAAATGTGATAAAAAACATGTTTAAGTGTAAAAAGGGCAAAACTAAAAAGCACTGCATTTCTTTTTAGTTTTTAACCAATTCAGTTTCAAAACCCTTCAGGACACAGGTGTCAAACTGAAGGCCCGGGAGTCAGATCTGGCCTTCACAATATTGTACGTGGCCCACAAAAGCCTGGATATAACACGAGTCAATAAAGCACTTAATTTTTTTTCTACTAAACATACCGTTTTTCCTTGAATTGCTGCAGGGCATATAGATGCGCCTGCCTTGAATTACTGCCGGGTCAAACTCGCTTCCCAAAATAATTAGCGCATGCTTAGTATTACCGCCTGGTCAAACTCGTGACATCACGAATGACACTTCCCCTGTCATCATTTTCAAAATGGAGGAGGCTGATTTCAATACTGGTAATTTGAAATTGCATAAAGGGAAGAAGATTAAGAGCTATTCAGTAGGATTTAAGGTCCAAGTTTACATCACACTCAAATTTTTACTGCATGCCTTTGGTAAGTGCCGGAGTGAGGAGAGGTTTTAAAATAATTAGCGCATGCTTACTTTTACCGCATGCCTTTGGTAAGCGCAGGAGTGAGAAGAGGTTTTAAATTAATTAGCGCCCCGACGGCATTTGAAGGAAATATGGTATGCTGAAATGACATGTATCATGTGTGATTCATGAAATTAGTCAAAATCCACAGGTTTTGTTTTAGATGATGTACAGAATAAGCCTCATCATGTCAATACATCAGTTGAGGAAAATTTGTAAATTACATTAACATCCAGTAATTTGATTTTGATATTACTACTTATTACATCTTGTATTACAACATGTAAGTGTAAAAAAAAAAAGTGATTTGTATGATTTTAGATTGTGCTTATACTGTTTTCAAACAAAGACAACAATCTGAAGTTGTCTTTATTTTTAAGTCATAATGTCATGATTTTACAAGTCTGACCCACTTAGGGATATAATTTTCTCTATGTGGTCCCGGAGCTAAAAAGGACTTTGACACCCCAGGTCTGAACCCATATATTTACGAAATGCATAGAGCAACTTCCTGTAAGCAAGCTGAAGTGTCTCAGACATTCTCCTCGGGTAACTCAACAATTTCAAAATATACAATTCTTACATTGAATTTTACATTCATGATGACAACGGCCTACCATAGCTCAGGGTCACAAAAGCTGCTGGTAGAAATGGATAATCGATCATTCCTTACTTCTGCAGAAATTGGAAAACTATGGCATAAGAGGTGTTTCGCAACAGTGGTTAAGTAGTTATTTAAGTAACAGATCTCAATATGTGGAAATTAATAAGATTAAATCACAGCCATGAAGAGTAACTTGTGGGGTTCCACAAGGCTCGGTATTGGGACCTAAGTTATTTCTACGCTACCTAAATGATATATGTTTAGTATCTAATAAATTGAAATGTATTATGTTTGCAGATGATACAAATGTATATTGTTCAGGAGAAAACTTGAAGGAAGTGTTGAGGATAATAGAGGTTGAGTTAATTCAGCTAAAAAAATGGTTTGATATAAATAAGTTATCATTAAATGATAAGAAAATTAATTTATGGTGTTTAGTGGTGCAAGGACAAATTGTGAAGCAAAATTAAATCAAGTGGAAATTGATAGAGTATATGAAACTAAATTCTTGGGAATAATAATTGATCATAAACTGTGTTGGAAACCGCATATTGAATATATAAAGGGAAAAATATCCAAATTTATTGCTATTTTTTATAAAGTAAGACACATGCTGAATAAGAAATGCCTGCATATGTTGTATTATTCTTTCATTTTTCCATACTTAACCTATTGTGTTGAAATTTGGGGAAATGTTTATAAATCAAACATAGACCCAATAATAGAACTTCAAAAAAGGGTCATTAGAATACACAAAACGTGCTACTATGAACATACCAATCCATTATTTATAAGTTCAAATGTATTAAAATTTTCAGACATTGTGTTTTTAAAAACAATGGAAATTGTGTTTCGAGTAAAGAACAACAGCCTTCCAGCTAGTATTCTCAGGCTATTTCATTTAGGAGGAGAAAACTATAATTTACGGGGGATATCTATTTTTGAAATAGGTAAAGCGAGAACAAATATAAAATACAAACGTATTACAGTTTTAGGAGTTAAATGGTGGAACAAGCTCAGTGATGAGCTGAAGATATGCACTTCTTTGGTAAGGTTTAAGAAAACATTGAAAGGTGAAATAATTGAACATTATAAAATATAGTAACAATTACTTTCATCCAATTGATTTTTTTTTTTTTTTTATTTTTTTTTTACGTTGATGTTCCAGGCAATCTAATCTTCAGTGAAGGTATAGGATAGGCAAATATAAGCTTTGGCTTCAGCCTATTCCTTTTTTGGTCATTATTTTTCTTTTCTTTCATGTGTAAATGTGCATAATTGTATACATATAACATGGACTGTAAAACTGATCACACAAAATGGTTGATTGATTTGATTGATTATATGACCAAAATAAACTTATTTCATTCATTCATTCATTCATTCATAATGTAGTCACATGGTTAAAATGCAATTGTGAAGGGAATACATTGTGTGGGCCCAGCCTCACTGAGGCTCGCCCTCCAATGGCCCCTAGTTAAATTGAGTTTGAGAACACTGCCTTGGGATTCGTCAGTGGGGCGAAATATAGCTGCATGGATGGATGACAGTCTGTTGCTGCCTGATCTACACCATTTCTGGGAATATGACCCAGTAGGATAGCTATAAACTACACAGTGATATACATAGTAGCCCTCATGCATACATGTAGATCTAACAGAGTAATTTATTGAGAGTGTACACGTCCAATAAATTCCATATTTTACAAGAGTGTACAGTTTCTAAAAGGGTGCTATTAATTGTTTTTGGTGACGAGGCCCACTTTTTTAGTTTTTTTTAGGTGAACTTGCCCATGACTTCTTCTTTCCTTGCTGCTTGCCCTCGACTGACTCACCACCACAACCACCAACACCAACAACAGTTTGTTTTTACACTATTGTCTATTAAATTAACTGCGTGCCTTTAGTTTGTGCTGCACTTGAGAAGCTTTTGTAATCCTCAAAATGTCCTTGATTGGCAAACAAGCTAGGAGAGAAAGTCGTTCTGGCACACATGCAGGCCAACATAGCAAATAGTGGACACTCGCTTGGCTGCAACCGGTTGCTGGCGATCAAAACAGTAACTTTGCCCCAAGTTACTGGATCTATAAAAGCAGATACAGTCAGTATGCACGGCCTTGTAACTTAAGGTTGTGTTATTTAGAGGCGCGCTTAACAGAGGCTGGAAGTTAAGAGGTTACCGCGCTTGACTCCTTGGTCTAGACTGCCCGACCGCTCCGTCATGTACTCAAGTACTTTCATTACCACTGACCCTGACAAACGTACAGCGTCTGCTAGACTCAGACGAGGGATTGGTAACCCGGTACCGGGGAATCAATACTGGTACTCAACTGTACCACTTTTCGGTACTTTAGTGTGTTCATGTGTTAACAGATGTAATAAAACCTCACCCACGACCCTAATGAGGACAAGCAGTAAAAGAAAATGCCCCTCCATCCATTTTCTACCGCTTATTCCCTTTTGGGGTCGCGGGGGGCGCTGGCGCCTATCTCAGCTACAATCGGGCGGAAGGCAGGGTACACCCTGGACAAGTCGCCACCTCATCGCAGGGCCAACAATGGATAAATAGAATTAAATAAAACATATTGTAGTTAGGTTGATTGGCAACACTAAATTGGCCCTGGTGTGTGAATGTGAGTGTGAATATTGTCTGTCTATCTGTGTTGGTCCTGCGATGAGGAGGCGACTTGTCCAGGGTTTACTCCGCCTTCCGCCCAATTGTAGCTGAGATAGGCACCAAAGGGAATTAGCGGTAGAAATGGATGGATGGATGGATATTGTAGTTAAATTTTAAAGATGAGCGGATAATGATAACTCTGCTGTTCAGTTGTTAAATTGATTTCTCCCACTTCTGAGTCTAATTTGAAAGTATTACATGCATGCAGTTGCAATTCCAAGACATGCGGTGACAGTAGGCTACTGTGTGTTTCCTAGCCAGGGGTAGTCTTTGCCATTAAGCTGAATCAAATTGTTGTATTCATAATGTAAGTATTGCACTTATTACACACCAGCTGTTTGATTGTAACGTTCAGTTTTTAGTAGCAAATCTGGAAGCGTTGAAATCACTATGTAAAATCCCCAAAGCTAATCGGTAGCATGTAAATGGAAAATCTGTAATAAATTTGCATCAAGCTGGCAAATTTGGAAGAGTGAGGCCTTAATGTACGTTCAAATGTTTTACATCAGGCATACTTGCTTAGTTGGCTTGGGAAATTGTGACATTACTAAAAAGCAGTCCGACAAAGTCCGCTGTGAGTGGTCGTTTGCACGCCAAGGGTTTGAGCCGGCAACAAAAATATCGAAATATGGCACAGTTCGATTTTACGTGAATGGATATCAGGTAGAAAAGTAAAAAGTAACACATTTGGTACCTAACCCAATCTCAGACTGGCGTTTGAAGATGTGTAGGAATTCTGACATTCAATCATTAATTGTCAATACAGCTTGTCCTTGATAGGGTCACACGTGAACCTAAGTGTACCCTCGCTGATTGAAGGGTACTGGTCGCCAGTCAAACCCAGGGCATACATATAGATAATTACAAACAAATGAGTGTCCAATCGATCTAACATGCATGTTTTGTGGGGATGGCCATGGGGAGAACATGCAAACGAAACAATCTCCAACCCTTGTTATCCGGAGCAGCTTAGTGAGCCTTTTTTCTCACTACAATGTAAACGTGACACACTAGATCTTCTGGAAACAGAGCGTTGAATTCAAGTAATTACATGAGTGCAGCAAGGCAACAAAAAATATGTATAAATGATTAGTTCAATATTTTTATGTAGCAGATAAATGTACTGGGGCGGCATAGCTCGGTTGGTAGAGCAGCTGTGCCAGCAACTTGAGGGTTGCAGGTTCGATTCCCGCTTCCGCCATCCTAGTCACTGCCGTTGTGTCCTTGGGCAAGACACTTTACCCACCTGCTCCCAGTGCCACCCACACTGGTTTAAATGTAACTTAGATATTGGGTTTCACTATGTAAAGCGCTTTGAGTCACTTGAGAAAAAGCGCTATATAAGTATAATTCACTTCACTTCACTTCACTACTGCCTAACCAGGGTCGAACCAAACACTTGATCAAACATTAACTGTCGACTGTGTTTATTTAAAATGCTTTGGTATCAGGGCAAACTTGACGTTAGTATCTGGAAATCTATTTGGACTTAGTACTGTGATGTATTTGATTTT
>NC_084632.1:20141677-20299177 GCF_033978795.1 Nerophis ophidion | reverse complement strand
AAGCCAGAGTCCGCTCCCCTAAATATACCAGAGGAGGCAAGAGTTTATATTTCAACTAAATAACTGTAAAGGTTGAAGATTTATGGCTTCTCAGTCCCTTCACGCATTTTTTGAATGTTTATTTAATCATAAGCCAGGTCAAGCTGGGCGTGCGTTTACCACTGAAAGAACATTTCTAGTGAATTCTTAGAAATGAGAGAACACTCGGAAACGACTTCTTGAAAACCCCCCTTGATTGTGTGCTTCTGGGTTTTATAATGTTTCCATATGAGTTGGGAAATTGTGTTAGATGTAAATATAAACGGAATACAATGCTTTACAAATCATTTTCGACCCATATTCAGTTGAATATGCTACAAAGACAACATATTTGATGTTCAAACTGCTAAACATTTTTTTTTGTGCAAATAATCATTACCTTAAGAATTTGATGCCAGCAACGCTGTTGTGATCCGATGGTCGGATCATCACCATATTGTTATTTTTGTTCCATTTTTATATAACTCTGCGGTTTGACATGCTTAGTTCCTGTTTTGTTCGTTTCCATGGTCACTCATTAGTTTCAGCTGCTACTCTCTTTTCCCGCACACCTGTCTTTACTAATCACCACCTTTTATAAGCCAGCCTTTTCTGTTCACTCATTGTCGGATCTTAGTTTGTTCACATACATCTGTTTATGACTTATCTCTCACTCTCGATTTTGCTAGCTCTCACGCTAAGCTTTATTTTATTCCTAGCTTTCACGCTAGTTGTTTTGTGCTTCCTTTTGTGTGCCTTTGTGCCAAATGTTTGTGTTTCGGTTAGTTTGACCTAGCTTTCCATGCTAGCGCTTTTATTTGCCTTTTCTATTTGTACCAGGGTTTTTGTTCATAGCTCCTTTCGTTTAATAAATCCCTTAGTTCTTACCTTTTTGCTGTGTTCTTGCTGACGCATCCACGGCGGACCGAATCCAGCATTACAATGCCACACAAGCCTAACAAACACGTGACAAAGAAGTTGGGAAAGGTGGCAATAAATACTGATAAAGTTTAGGAATGCTCATCAAACACTTATTTGGAACATCCCACAGGTGTGCAGGCTATATGGAACAGCTGGGGGCCATGATTGGGTACAAAAACGGCTTCCCAAAAAATGCTCAGTCTTTCACAAGAAAGGATGGGGTGAGGTACACCCCTTTGTGAACAACTGCTTGAGCAAATAGTCAAACAGTTTGAGAACAACGTTTCTCAAAGTGCAATTGCAAGAAATTTAGGGATTTCAACATCTACGGTCCATAATATCAACAAAGGGTTCAGAGAATCTGGAAAAATCACTCCACGTAAGCGGCATGGCCGGAAACCAACATTGAATGACCGTGACCTTCGATCCCTCAGATGGCACTGTATCAAAAAATGACATCAATCTCTAAAGGATATCACCACATGGGCTCAGGAACACTTCAGAAAACCACTGTCACTAAATACAGTTCGTCACTACATCTGTAAGTGCAAGTTAAAGCTCTACTATGCAAAGCCAAAGCCATTGATCAACAACATCCGGCTTTTCTGGGCCCGAGATCATCTAAGATGGACTGATGCAAAGTGGAAAAGTGTTCTGTGGTCTGACAAGTCCACATTTCAAATTGTTCTTTGAAATATTCGACATAGTGTCATCCGGACCAAAGGCGAAGTGAACCATCCAGACTGTTTTCAACACAAAGTTCTAAAGTCAGCATCTGTGATGGTATGGGGGTGCATTAGTGCCCATATGTGAAGGCACCATTAATTCTGAAAGGTACATACAGGTTTTGGAACAACATATGCTGCCATCTAAGCGCCCTCTTTTTCATGGACGCCCCTGCTTATTTCAGCAAGACAATGACACGCCACATTCAGCGTGGCTTCGTAAAAAAAGAGTGCGGGTTCTTTCCTAGCCCGCCTGCAGTCCAGACCTGTCTCCCATCGAAAATGTGAAAAGTAAAATACGACAGCGGAGAACCTGGACTGTTGAACGACTGAAGCTCTACATAAAACAAGAATGGGAAAGAATTCCACTTTCAAAGCTTCAACAATTAGTTTCCTCAGTTGCCAAACGTTTATTGAGTGTTGTTAAAAGAAAAGGTGATGTAACACAGTGGTGAACATGCCCTTTCCCAACTACTTTAGCATGTCTTGCAGCCATGAAATTCTAAGTTAATTATTATTTGAAAAAAGAAATAAAGTTTATAAGTTTGAACATCAAATATCTTGTCTTTGTAGCTCATTCAACTGAATATGGGTTGAAATGGATTTGAAAATCATTGTACTCCGTTTATATTTACATCCAACACAATTTCTCAACTCATATGGAAACGGGGTTTGTAGTAGGGATATGTGGCGATCTATAGGCCACTTATCAGTATCAGCCAATTTTTGTGAAAAGGTACATGATCGCCATGCATTGCTGATTAACGGCGATCCCCTGATTGATATGTAAAGTGAAGCCTCTGTTGTCATTATATAAACTATCACTAAAGATATTGGGCGAAAAGCCACTGAAGCATCACCACTAAAACACAAAAATGTAACATGAGTTTTGATAATTTTCTTATTTTTAAAAGCTATTTTATGTGTCTTAATGGATTAGCCCCAGATGTGATGTGTCAAGAAATACAAAGACACAGAAGTGAGGTTGTGCAGACTCGAGCTGAAGTCGATGGGAGCTGTAGAGTGAAAAGGTGTCTTTTTTTTATAGTGCAGTTAGACCAGATTTGACGTGCAGCGCTATTATTGTGAAGGCCGGAAGTGCTTGACTGGTGGGAAAAACAGAGCTCTTGTAAGAGGCATATTGTTGTCAATGAAAAAGGGCGTCAAGCATTGCTGCCTGCCTGGCTTTCTGCAGAACTGGAACTGCATCTTACCTGACGCTCAGTTTGAGAAAAAAGTTGACACCTTGGGTAGTTTCAATTGAAATATTTTTTCTGTGCCCCTTTTCTTCTCAGCAAACCTCTCCAAACCCCACTAGTATATTAATTGATGCATAATAACCGCAAGCGTCAGAGTCAAGTTTGATACCTGACGCATACTGCTCGCATGCTAATTTTAATGTGCCAGCTTGTTTGACAAATTTTGGTTCGTAAATGGTAAATAAACATGTTATTCTTGTATAGCACTTTTCTACCTTCAAGGTACCTAAGTAGCATCCAGGAAGAGTTAGTGCTACAAGGGATTGTGGGTATTTGCTCTTTTGTTTTTATGTTGTGTTACGGTGCGGATGTTCTCCCGAATTGTGTATGTCATTCTTTTTTGGTGTGGGTTCACAGTGTGGTGCATATTTGTAACAGTGTTAAAGTCGTTTATACAACCATCCTCAGTGTGACTTGTATGGTTGTTGACCAAATGCCTTGATTGACAGCCGTTCCATTGACTCGCTCTCTTGCTTTCTCTGCCCCTCCCTCATGAACTCTTAACCCTGTACTAACATTGAAAGTACACGCATCTCTGACTCAAAACGCTGGAAATTTAAAGCATTCAAGAAACCCCGCCCGGACGGCCCGGACAGTCCCTCAAAAGAGGACATGTCCGGAGAAAGGAGGATGTATGGTCAGGCTATATTACGCCATAGATTTTGTCCACTTTCTTCCAAAATATTTTTTTATCTGATTCAAACCATTCCACTTTCAAAGTTTTCAGCTGACTCAAGACACATGATACGTTTTTTTTCTTTAAAACAATTCCTGAAAAGCTTGTGTGCCATAGCGATGCCGGATTTGTTCCTCCGAGGATGCGTCGGGCAGGAACACAGCTTGAGGTAAGAAATAAGGATTTATTTAACTCAAAACAGGCTAAGAACAAAAACACTGGAGCTAACAGAAAGGCAAATAAATGGCGCTAGCATGGAAGCTAGGAATATGAACAGAGAAAAATAAGTTTGGCACGAAGGCACAAAAAAAGGTAAAACAACACAAATAGCATGAGAGCTAGAAATCAGCTAAACGCAGCGCGAGAGCTAGCGAGTAGTAATGTGGAAAGCAAGTCTTCAACTGTTGCATGTGAGCAAATTACAGTCCGACAATGACTGAACAGAAAGGGCTGGCTTATATAAGGATGGTGATTAGTAAAACAGGTGTGCCGGAACCGAGAGTAGCAGGTGGATATAATATGTAACCAAGGTGACAGACTAAACAGGAAATAAGGAGGTCAAACTACCGAAATGTGATATGAAAAATGGAACAAAACAACAATCTGGAACGATCCGAGCAGCGGATCGCAACAACTACCATATGTACAATAATTCCAAATTTTTACTCATTCAAAATGAATCAGCCATTTTTTTTTTCCGAATTTGCCACATTTCTCAACCGATTCCACATTAAAACCATTCCAAAGTCAAAATGCTCTTTGCTAATGTTAGATGATATCTTAGCTACTTTGGAAGGTACAAACCTCAGAGTCATATATTTTGGTACTTAATTGACACATGCTAACTTTAAGAATGCTAGCTTTTTTGTTAAATTTGCAGATATACCGGTACACCTCAGTCAGATATATTGGTACTTCAAGCATGCTGCTAGCATGCTCACATCAACACGCTAGCTTTTTTTGACACATTTTGTAGATATATACCAAAAATCATATAGCTTTGTTTTTGACGCATGCTTACTGTTGGCATGCTATTTATTCGTAGCGTGTAAGCGTTTTAATATTTTTTTGAAAGTGTACACTTCAGTCATATCTTTTGGTACTTGACACATGCTAACTTTTGGGTCTAATTTTTGTTACATTACACCGAAAGGGATAAGCAGTAGAAAAAATGGATGGATGGACACCATTGGGTTGCTATTGTAGCTATTTTTGCAGGTACAAACTTCAGTTGTGTATTTTGGTACTTAATTGACATGTTCTTACTGTTAGCATGCTAATGTTAGCTAGCTTTTTTAGTTAATTTTGCAGGCATGCACCTCAAAGTCAGATTTTATGGTAATTGCTGCTAGCATGCTAAAATTAACGTCAGCTTTTTTGGGAAATTTTACAGATATACACATCAGTCATATTTTGTTTCTTGACACATGCTGATTGTTAGCATGGCTGGCTCTACGCAGGGGCAAGAGGGGACAGAGCCCCCTTAAATAAATGTCTTGCCACCTCAAATCAAAATTTGAGAAAGCAAATTTTAATAAACTCACAAAATTACTACATTACAAGTTGACAAAATTATCTGCACTAGCGGAAAAATCCGGCGAAAAAGGGACACACACGATATAGTAGTGTCGGCTTCCCTCTAATCCCTCCCTCCGCTGTGCGTGTATTCACCATTCCACAGGCTGCGCAGCAGACACACACACGCACACACCCCTCAGCCCTCAGTAAACATCCAATCACTGATACAGTATGAAAGTAAAAGAAAAGTTAAAGTTGTCTACATTTATCATATACTTGTTAGGATGGGTGTATTTGTGTAGTCTTATCTGTCATAAACACGTTTATCGTCGCGGACTTTCGGTGCGTCACATTTCTGACTGCCCCTTCATATAAGCATGCCTAGAACCGCCCCTGACTGTTAGCATGCTAATATTTTTTAGTTTGTTTAGAAACCATTTGTTCCCTGAGTGACTAACCTGAATTAGACTTAGACTTAGACTCAGACAAACTTTAATGATCAACGAGGGAAATTGTTCCACACAGTAGCTCAGTTACAATGAGGGAAAGTGTAAGGATGGAAAGGACAACGCAGGTATAAATAGACGGATATAAAATACAACATATAAACGTAATATTTACATAGTATATGTACAGTATATAATATAAAATGATATATTATATTTTGTAACAATTACCATGTACAATATTACAGTATATGTGACAGCTGAAGCATAAAAAAGAGAGAAAATCCAGCAGAAAATAGAAAATAGACATTAAAAACAAAGTGAAGTAGCTAACATGGAAGGTGGCAGGTAATACACATATATCATCTATTGCTGTATGGCGAGTGATTATATAGCTGGATGGAGTGCGTAATGAAGGAGTTCTTGAATCGAACTTTCTGGGAACGAGGCTGAAAGGCCTACTGAAATTAGATTTTCTTATTTAAACGGGGATAGCAGGTCCATTCTATGTGTCATACTTGATCATTTCACGATATTGCCATATTTTTGCTGAAAGGATTTAGTAGAGAACATCGACGATAAAGTTCACTACTTTTGGTCGCTAATAAAAAAGCTTTGCCTGTACCGGAAGTAGAAGCCGATGTGCGCGTGACGTCACCGGTGTGAGGGCTCCTCACATCCGCACATTGATTACAATTATGGACGCCAGCAGCTAGAGCGATTCTGACCGAGAAAGCGACAATTTCCCCATTAATTGGAGCGAGGATGAAAGATTCGTGGATGAAGATAGTGAGAGTGAAGGACTAGAAAAAAAAAAAAGAAAAAAAAAGGACTGTTGTGATCTGGATCACATCTGTAGTTTATGTTTGTATCCTTTTTTGTGTGTTTTGATCATTTCTTGACTCTGCCGATCTCATTGTTTGAACACTTCCTTGTTTTTTTCTATCACCATGGCAACCTAATTGATCCTCCTGCACGGGCTCCTGACGCACACCTGTTTGTGATTATCCTTTTGTATTTAAGCCCGCCTGCTACCTGAGTTCTGGCTGGACGTTTTGTTTGCTTCTTGCAACAGTTGCGTGTAATATCCTTGCCTTCTGTTTGTACTTTACTAAGTCTTAGCTTAGCTTCCGCGCGCTCGGCACGCGCCTCTAAACTTTGAACTCGACTCTTGCTAACTATTAGCATTTCGCTATCCGTGCATTGGTACACCTTTATTTTTACCCTTTGTACAAGTATTCTTTTGTTATATTTTATATTAAACAACCTCCTACCTTCAATCCTGCTTGCTCCTCGTCCCGTAGCATCCTGAGGTGACACTTCACGCGCATCACGATGTGTCCCGCACGTAACAAAGACAGGGCAGTGGGAGCGATTCAGATATTATTAGACACATTTACAAGGATAATTCTGGAAAATCCCTTATCTGCTTATTGTGTTACTAGTGTTTTAGTGAGATTATAAAGTCATACCTGAAGGTCGGAGGGGTGTGGTGACCGCCAGTGTCTCTGAGGGAAGCCACGGAGGAGTCAAGAAAGTCCAAGCTGCCTCTTTGACAGCTGCTGGAAGAACGACACAAGCTCCGCTCATGTTTACGGTAAGAGCCAACTTATTACCACAATTTTCTCCCCGAAACCTGCCGGTTCACATGTGGTAGAAAAACATGTTCGCTTGACCGCTCTGTCCCATATTAAAGTTTCACAACAAACAAAGAAACACCGGCTGTGTTTGTGTTGCTACAGCCGGCCGAAGTGCACCGCTTTCCACCAACAGCATTCTTCTTTGTAGTATCCATTATTAAAAATTACAAAAGATTCAGCAACACAGATGTCCAGAATACTGTGTAATTATGTGATTAAATCGGACGACTTTTAGCCGTGAGTGGTGCTGGGATAAAACGTCCGCTCCAACCAATAACGTCACAAGCACGCGTCAACATAAGCCTCATCATTCCGCAACGTTTTCAACAGGACACTTCGCGGGAAATTTAAAATTGCAATTTAGTAAACTAAACCGGCCGTATTGGCATGTGTTGCAATGTTAAGATTTCATCACTGATATATAAACTATCAGATTTTCCATGATGGCCAGCAGTTTGTCCAGTGTCTTCCTATCCTTCACTGACACAAACGCCTCAGACGGTTTGCCAATAGTTTGGCCGGCTTTCCGGATCAGTTTGCCAATCCGGTTTGAGTCCCAGCAGCTATTGGAATGTCAAAAACAAATCAACGTTGAAGGTATTGGTTGAACCAGACATCGGTGGGGTGAATCGAGGACTTGAACATGGCCTCTCAAGGAAAACATTAAGTAACTACTCTGACTGGTCAGTCATGAAGGAAGAAAGCATTAACCCAAATCGGTTATCACAGGTCTCTATGCAGAATGAGCACATAGGTCGTTGGGAAAAAAAACAAAAACATTTGTCACTGCAAGTGAACTGGACTGACATGTACAGAATAATCAATGATTACTGTGAATAACCATTACTTAGTCATGATATCCCAGCATTGGCTCTTATATTATCGACAAAAACATTGCAGGCCCGACACATTAGAACTTTTAAAAATAAAGTGCTGAAACAAGCTGCACGTGTTGACTCACAGTATAATCTAAGCATTATCTGCAACCTCAGGGGTGGATTAGTGCAGCACAAACACAATAATAACTGTGTAGATAACACTCGTTCCAAAATGGTGATAACTCAAATCAGTTTTTAATGTGAACTTTACAAGTCATAATATGGGCAGAGGTAGTCAAAGTAAAAACAAAAATAAAAGTAGCGCTGTGACAAGCTGGCAGGGTTGCTTGCATTTTGACCCCATGATGCAGTGACAGGAGATGGTGAGCAGGAAATAAGATCATTTAGTTAGCACATAAACTAGTGCAGCTAAGGAGTGCACAGAAAGCTAAAACCTGGCTTAGTGGAATCACCACTAAAGACTCCCGAATGGCAATCAGAACACACCTGTCCGGTCCTGAGTATTTTTTCCTGTGACATAACCTTTGAGGGTTTTAAGAAGTTTATTTGTCAATCTGCTGCTCCTCACTTGGAAGGCCCGCCTCACACTTTGATGAGCCCTGGCCTAAGGTGGATCACTTTAGGTACAGTAGGAAGGGGATTCAAAGGGCCCCATTCTTTACCTGACACATGAAATGTGACGAATTGGGGGGTGCACTCTCCACTTAAGCTGCCACAAGGCAGTAAAGTGTTGAATATCTTAAAATGTGTTTTGCGGCAATTCCAACTTTGACCACAGCACCAGTTGCTATGTGTTGTGGCGCTTTCCATCACTTTTAGCAGACTGTATTGCAAAATGGTTAACCCCCCTCTTCATCTCAGGATAAGATAGGATAGGATAGGATAGGATAGGTCTTTATTGTCATTTCACAAGTACAACGAAACTTTGTTTTCAGCACAAACCTGTTCAAGATTAGACAAACAAACAGTGTACAGGGTTACAGAACAAGATCGCTGATGGGTCGCCATAAGGCGCCCCGTAAAAGATGGGTAAAAGGTAGATGCTGGGGAAGGATGAGTAAAAAAACAAATCTAGACTGGGCTCCTAAGGGGGCCCAGTCTGGAGTGGAAAATAACCTCCATAGCAAAGCACATATACATATTACAACATACATCTCGACATATCTAGCAACAGAGGGAAGGTAGTTCAAGGTCATGGTGGTAGGCCGCAGCTCTCAGGTGCTGACCATCCATTCATCACCCCTACGGGATTTGCGTCGAGGGCGTTGGGTTGGGGAGAAGGGATGTGTATGTGTGGCGTATATTTTTTGTGGATGTGTGTGTGCGTGTAAGCCCGTATTGTGTCTCTGTTCCGCGGCCTTGATGTATTATGCAGTCGCTAGTCCAAAGTCAACAACAGCAGGTGTGTGTCCATGAGAGACAAGAAGGGAGTTTTTTGTGTCTTCGCTGCAGTGTTCTTCGGGAGAGTCTCGATGCCAGGGAAACAATCCAAATTAGAATGATTTGTATGCGAGTGAAAATAAAAAATTGCTTTTCACTCTAAATTGTCTATGACTGGTCCTCAAAACTGCGGGGTAGACAGTCCGATATAATCCACAGTTCTTCCCGCATCCTCCAATCATTTGTGGCAGCTTTGGGGTACTTTGAAGACTGCCAGCAACTTCCAATTTGTCGACAAACCAGAGCAACGCTTACTCCCATCACCAGATGTCCTGTTGTCATAATTTCGAATAGGTGGATATCTTCACGTCCTCAACAAAAAGGGGCCGCCAGGCACGCGGCCCTCCTTTCTTCTCCCAAGAGTCCGTCGTGTGTCCAGCAACAACCGCTTCGTCACGACAGCAGGTTCCCCCAAACCCAAGATCTTGTCAATTTTGTTGAGGCCAGTTAAATAGTTCCAATGTTTAGATTTGGAGAGCAGTGCAAAAAGAGGCAACAAGAAAGTTAAGACAAGACAAAACAAAGAAGCAAGCAGGAGAGATAAGGGAGAGGAAAGTGGAGCGTCCACCCTCGATGAATGCCAGAGAGAAACATTTTTTTTTTTAAATCTCACGCGAGATCCACCCAGGAATGGGGCCACATGAATCCCTTCCCTACTGTACATTGTCACTGAACCCTAATATTTTTTTAAGTTACTGCTTTGTTTATATCATGTATTTATTCAAACAACACAATATTTCAGTCACTTTTAGTCATTTATTCTAATCTATTCATTTTAAATGTATTTCTATGTTTTTCAATTATTTGAATTTTCTGTCATTTATCAAAGGAAAATTAAGAAAAATAAGTGTAAAAAAGTTACTTATTTTTCTTCCTTTTTTCAGGAAGTGTAAATAAAGTAGCTTATTCATGAAGTTACTTTATCTTACCAATTATCACTGAATAGATTACCTATCTGTCAGTATGCATTAATTATGTTCTTCAGCTAGAACAGGGGTCGGGAACCTTTTTGGCTGAGAGAGCCATGGAAGCCAAATATTTCTAAATGTATTTCCGTGAGAGCCATATGATATTTAACATTGAACACAAATGCGTGCATTTTTAAGTAAGACCAACATCTTTAGAGTATAATAAATCTCTTATTATTTTTAATAAAATTGTTATTCTAAAGCTAACCAATAATAAATATAATACTTCTTGCCATTAATGCGACTTCTTGAACAGGTGCGATAGAAAATGGATGGTTGGATTAAAATGCATGAGAATGTTTTATAATTTGAACGTTCTTTTTAACACTGTGATTACCAGCGGAATTATGCATTACTTATCGTTTTAAGCAATGTCAGCTAAGATTTATCTGAGAGCCAGATGCAGTCATCAAAAGAGCCACATCTGGCTCTAGAGCCAAAGGTTCCCTACCCCTGAGCTAGAACATTTTGTGTAAAAACACAAACAAAAAAAAGTTATTTATTATTCTTCCTTATCCTTACCTAAACCCTGGAAAAGGAAAAAGAAAAATAAGTATGTAAAGTTTCTTATTTTTTCTTACTTTTCTCTTTCTAAGCTACCTTTCATTACACATTCATTATTGTCTTCTGCTACAAGAGAATGGTAACATTTAAACAGCATTATAAACACAGGAAGTGTACAAACTGAAATTGCTTAGACATGAAGAAGGGTACAGGAATAAATAAGCTATTTCTTCCTGCTCCTTTTCGGACATTGTCAATTAGAGATGTGACATTTGCGAACAAGTCGAGTTTTTTTGAACGTCTCTTTAAAGTGAAGGATGAGAACTGATTCAGTTTTTTTATGCACTGAGTTTGAGATTTTAGTCCTGACTTTCCGTGCATTGCATGGTCTGGCCTCTCAGTATATTTTCTTCAATTTTAAGGCCAGGGTCTTAAAGATCCCAAAAACTCCTTAACACTCGGTGAGACCTGACATTCCAGGCTGTAGTCAGTCCCTCTGTGAGCTTGAGTGTTGACTCTTTTAAAAAACCCTTGAAGACTTAACTTTTTAGAAAAGCTTTGTTACCATGAATTGATTAACGTGGACCCCGACTTAAACAAGTTGAAAAACTTGTTTGGGTGTTACCATTTAGTGGTCAATTGTACGGAATATGTACTGTAGTATGCAATCTACTAATACAAGTTTCAATCAATCAAAAATGTAATTTTGAACTTTTTAAATCCATTTTTTTATTTCTATATCGTTTTCATGATGTTGCCCTTGTTGTTTTAATGTAATTGTTGTTTTAATTGGCCGATGTCTTGTACAGCACTTTGTGATATCTGTAAAAAGTGCTTCAAAAATAAAACTTACTTATTTACTCACAGTGTCAGCGGTCTGGCAACTGGAACAGAAGATGAGTCAGGGTAAAAGAACATTGGATTCTTTTTTACTTTCAATTGTTTTAATTACATTTTCTATCCACTTTTCAGGTATGTTCTATTTCTAATGTAGTTCAAGTGTACACACACAACATGGAGTAACACTGTACAATTTCTGTATTCACGTGTTTATTATTTCTTCATATTTATTCTAGTTTTATTCCTACTTTTTATACACATACATACATTTTATTCTTATTGTGTGTTTCATGCTCTTGTTGTACGACATGTTCAAAGTGAGAGACAATTCAAAATAATGATGTCCCTGTCAATGCATATGGATTGTTTACATCCATCCAGCCATTTTCTACCGCTTGTCCCTTTCGGGGTCGCGGGGTGTGCTGGAGCCTATCTCAGATGCATTCAGGCGGAAGGCAATGTACACCCTGGACAAGTCGCCCCCTCATCGCAGGGCCAACACAGATAGACAACATTCACACTCACATTCACACACTAGGGCCAATTTAGTGTTGGCAATCAACCTATCCCCAGGTGCATGTCTTTGGAGGTGGAAGGAAGCCGGAGGGAACCCACGCACAATGAAAACAAAAATAAAATTAAAGTTATGATTTTAAAATAATTCCCATTAATAAAGTAATAGTGGTTAAAGTCTCCGCCCTGAGATCGGTAGGTTGTGAGTTAAAACCCCGGTCGAGTCATACCAAAGACTATAAAAATGGGACCCATTACCTTCCTGCTTGGCACTCTGCATCAAGGGTTGAAATTGGGGGTTAAATCACCACAAAATGATTCTCAGGCACGGCCACCACTGCTGCCCACTGCTCCCTTCACCTCCCAGGGGGTGATCAAAGTTGATGGGTCAAATGCAGATAATCTCGCCACACCTAGTGTGTGTGTGACAATCATTGGTACTTTAACTTTTTAACTTTAATATTTGCATGAATGGGCTTCATGGTGGAAGAGGGGTTAGTGCGTCTGCCTCACAACACGAAGGTCCTGCGTAGTCCTAGGTTCAATCTCGGGCTCGGGATCTTTCTGTGTGGAGTTTGCATGTTCTCCCCGTGAATGCGTGGGTTTCCTCCGGGTACTCCGGCTTCCTCCCACTTCCAAAGACATACTACACTTGGGAATAAGTTGATTGGCAACACTAAATTGGCCCTAGTGTGTGAATGTGAGTGTGAATGTTGTCTGTCTATCTGTGTTTGCCCTGCGATGAGGTGGCGACTTGTCCAGGGTGTACACCGCCTTCTGCCCGATTGTAGCTGAGATAGGCTCCAGTGCCCCTCACGACATCAAAGGGAATAAGCGGTAGAAAATGGATGGATGGATGGATGGATTTGCATGAATTTAAATTATTCAGTTCCACATGGGCAGCACGGTGGAGGAGAGGGGTTAGTGCATGTGCCTCACAACACGAAGGTCCTGAGTAGTCCTGGGTTCAATCCCGGGCTCGGGATGTTTCTGTGTGGAGTTTGCATGTTCTCCCCGTGACTGCGTGGGTTCCTTCCTGGTACTCCGGCTCCATCCCACCTCCAAAGATATGCACCTGGGGATAGGTTGATTAGTGTGTGAATGTGTGTTTGTTTCCTGTCTATCTGTGTTGGCCCTGCGATGAGGTGGCGACTTGTCTGGGGTGTACTCCTCCTTCCGCCCGAATGCAGCTGAAATAGGCTCCAGCGACCCCCCGCCACCCAGAACGGGACAAGCGGTAGAAAATTGATGGATGGATAAATTATTCAGTTCCACGTGTTATATCTGTGTTGGACTTGCGATGAGGTGGCGACTTGTCCAGGCTCCAGGGTGTACCCTGCCTTCCGCCCCGAATGCAGCTGAGATAGGCTCCAGCACCCCCCGCAACCCCAAAAGGGACAAGCGGCAGAAAACGCATGGATGGATGGATGTTATAACCAGAGGTGGGTAGTAATGCGCTACATTTACTCCGTTACATCTACTTGAGTAACTTTTGGGATAAACTGTACTTCTAAGAGTAGTTTTAATGCAACATACTTTTACTTTTACTTGAGTATATTTATAGAGAAGAAACACTACTTTTACTCCGCTCCATTTCGATCTGTTAATGCACGCTTTGTTTGTTTTGGTTTGTCAGACAGACCTTCAAAGTAGGATCCATCACATGCCTGCGTTTCACCAATCAAATGCAGTCACTAGTGACGTTTGACTCCGTTTCACCAATCAAACAGAGCCAGGCGGTCACATGATTAACTGCACTTTTTTTTATAAACTTTTATTTATAAATTTCAACATTTACAAACAGTTGAAAATAATAATCAAAGTAAGTACAAAAACAGTAAAAAAAACAGTATAAAAACCGTATACAACAGGGCCAGGGGGTTGTAAATTCAAAGTAACTAAAATAGATTGCAAAAATATATATATATATAAAATAAACAAAATGCAAAGCCATAGGCTCACTCAATCTCAGTAAATAACTTAAATTTGGAACACAGCATCATTGTTTTAATGTAGAGTGTTTTAACGTAGAGTTCGAAATCTTTTTTAAAGGCACAAAAAACAGGTCGGATATTGAGAAACTTACATTTATGAATATAAAACTTAGCCAATAGTGATATGAGGTTGCAAAGGTAAAATTCATTTTCAAATTTTTTTTCAGTACAGTGTGAAACCAAATATGTATTATTTGATATATATTATTGTTATAGTTCAGTGGTTCTTAACCTAGTTGGAGGTACCAAACTCCACCAGATTCATATGCGCATTCACCAAACCCTTTAGTAAAAAATAAAATGTTTTTTCCAAATTCAAGACAAAGTTATGTTTTTTTTTTTACTGGTGCACAAAATGAAGTGTGCATGAACACCACCTTGTTCAAAGAACAAAACCAACACGAACTCACAACAAATTACACACCAGCAAATCAAATGGAATATTAGAGGGAACATTGTTTGGAGCTATCCATAATACGCCGATAGGGAGAAGTTTTAATTTACACGATGAGTCCGGTGTGTCTTGACCTCTGCGGCAGAGGCTCTGTCGAACCCCAGAGGCCAACTCACCGAACCCCTAGGGTTCGATCGAACCCAGGTTAAGAACCTCTGTTTTAGTTGCTGAAGAGATATTCCTTGCTCTGAATTTGCTCATTGCTATTTTTATGTTTTTGTGCATTACTTGTTGCCGTCATCATTAAACGAACATGTCACTCATCAATTACTCAGTACTTGAGTAGTTTTTTCACAGCATATTTTTTACTTTTACTCAAGTAAATATTTGGATGACTACTCCTTACTTTTACCTGAGTAAAAAAATTCTGAAGTAACAGTACTCTTACTTGAGTACAATTTCTGGCTACTCTACCCTACCCACCTCTGGTTATAACTGCTTCGAGTGATTCATTTCTTGTTTTAAAAAAATGTTCAAATAATTATAACAACCCTGTCTTTTGATATTGGCTTTGTTTTACTTTTGTTTTACTGGTATCATTGATTTAAATAATTTAAAAAAAGTTACGAAAAAATTATTAAAGATGAATAAAAAAGTGGGGGTTTATTTTGAAATAAATCCGGTGAAAGGAAGTGACGCAATTTTGTCTAAGCTCTTTCCGCCCTCTTTTCGTCGAGGCTCAGCTAGTGGCCGGGTGGGTACACGTTTTACCAAACACTTACTTGCCCGTACAAGTCAATTTTGGGGTAAAATCCGCCTATTTTCACTTGTAGCAGTGTCTTGCCAGTATTGGCAGCTATACGAAACACATTCTTCGTCTTAAAACGCATTTCGCTAGAACACTTTTCGCAGGAGTCGCCAGCATGTGGCGCGGCCCTGCTATCAGTTAGCATAGCTATAAGCCGTGTCACTACGTCAGCTTTAACTAACTTTGGTACAAACCTTCAGTGGCGCCACGTTGCCTTCGTCATAATAAACACTTTGAGCTCTGTCATAGAATGTTGTAAAAGAAACGTTTTCCAACGTCACACCCGAGGGTACCTAACCGAGCACAGTTAGAAGCTGCCATAGACAAGTTCGTTGAGAAGTCGCTACCCTGCCAATCTAAACGCTCCTCTCCCGTGACTCCCAGCAGCCAACATGCAGATCTTCGTGAAGACTCTGACCGGCAAGACCATCACCCTTGAGGTCGAGCCCAGTGACACCATCGAAAATGTCAAGGCAAAGATCCAAGACAAAGAAGGTGAGCATAGCCTACTTCTCGGCAGTATTTAAAATAAGTCGTTTTAGACGTTCCACTGTAAGGGAATTATAGAGAAATTCCTAGCTGTGCAATGTGTCTGTACTCTACTAATTATATTTAGGAAGTAGTGTAACAATATTAATATTTTGGTACCGGTATTAAAATTAGTCGGTACTCTTCTAATAGTTCTCACAGTCGATTGTCCCATCCCATGATGCTTTGCGCGCTGCCATTTTTAGGGGCAAGCTTTCATTGTTTACTCGCTTCGCTTGTTTCCACTGCACAAAACCGGTATCATTAATCTTACAAAACCAACGCAAATGGCCAGTAAACCACCAAAGAAGCATTACAGAGATGGTTTGGATAAACAAACGAGACGAAGATACGACAGCAAGACAGAATGCATCGGTATCGATCCGTACGAAGTTTGTAAAACTAAAATGACTTCTGACCCCAGATGCTTTCCTGCTATAACATAAATAGACATTCTAATTTATCTGGTTTGTTCCAAGAGTGCTTATACTATAGAAGATTTAAAGGCTTTCAAGTCACTCGAGGCTTACAACCAGTTCGTGAATGGTTGGGTGAAAGATGTGTACAGCATGACGACAAAAAATTCAAGTTTGGAATTTAGTTTCTTGAAAATGTATTCACATGATAGTTAATGGTTTGACTTCCAGAAATTTTCATTTATAAGTATTAAACAGGGACTTACTAAAACAAAGACTAAACACAATTTTGTTAAAAAGTAAACAAATGGTGAAGACTATATTGAGTGTTGACTGAATAGCTTTAACGTATGAATTGTCCTGCTACTACATTCAGTTAAATGGCACAACAAATCCACACATTTGTCAAAGCACAAGCAATTGTTGCAATTTTTTCTATCTGTATCGTGTACTGACTACTGGTGTAAGTATTTAAAAGGTCCTCAAATGGATTTGAATCAGAATAGTAGACATAACCTGCGTTTTCGGGGCCTGTACAAAAATAATACCGTAGAATTAATTTGAATATGAGAAATAAAATTGCCTAAAATGTTTGCTTACCTGTAACAAAATGATCTGAACATATCTTCGATGACTGGGAGGGCTCGTCTTTCCTATTTATGCTGGCTAACCATGCCCTTCGCAGATCTTCGCTTATTTTCTGGGTTAGTTCACCTTCGTGCCGACGAATTTTAGGAATGCTAGAGAATCCACGTTTGACTGAACTTTGGCGGCGATTAGTGCATCCATTAACCCAACACGAAACTACCATATTGTGTGCTTTTGGCTACCTGCGTGACGATTGTTTGCCTTTCAAAATGTTGTACGACCCTTCGTGACCCGTATGAATGACGTCACATGAAAAGCTTAGGGCTAGGCGATATGGCCTTTTTTTAAATATATCGATATTTTAGGCCATATCGCGATACACGATATATACCTCGGTATTTTGCCTTAGCTTTGAATTAACACTTGATGCATATAATCACAGCAGTAAGATGGATTTATATGTCTACATTAAAACATTCTTGTTCTTACTGCATTAATATATGCTCATTTTAGATTTTAATGCAGAGAACTAGGTCAATTGACCGAAACTGTATTTATTAAAGTTATTAGTGTTGTAAGCATTTCACCAATCTCGCGCACTTTGCAAATTATACGTCATTTCCATTGTGCGCAAGCAATTTGCATATCGCAAGACGAGATTTAAGACGAGATTTTGTGGATGGTTTAGTAAGTAACCCTACATTATTATATTTTATAAATAGTAAACCAAGTTGTGGTAGTAACGTGGATGTACACTGTATAGTGGTTGGGTTAGGGTTAGGGTTGGACTGATTTGAGGGCAATACTCAGTTATATTGTCCCAACTACAAATTAATAGATTTACATAAGTATTTAATAAATTATTTTGACACCAAAAACATGTATTTGCGCCCATTGATTTGCAAAATGTGCACCACACATTATTCAAATATATAACTGGAAGCAATTTGCAAAAAGATTGCGTATTATACAAATTTGCAAAATGCAGGTGCGCATTTTGCAAATTGCTCACATTTGTAATGTGCCTACAACATTAGCAGGTGACTTTTCAAATGATGCTACATATTAGCAGTAATGCAACTTTTGGTAGCAATGCTTGTGGCCCACACTTGACAAATTAAAGTTGTCTTTTCGACATCTTCCCGCTTGAATCCGAACCACCGCCAGACGACGGACCCCCAGCTCTTTTTTTTTGCAATTAATTTTTCTTTCATTTGCAGTTTTCTTCTCTCGTATACCACTCGCACGGCCACGTTAGCATCACAGCTAACGTTACCCAGTCTGCTACCTCTCTGCTCTGTGAGGGCGTATGTGTATGTGACGTATGACGTGACAGTATTTGACGTGTGTAAGTTTGTGCGTTTGCTATCTGTGAGAAGGAGACACAAGAAGGAGTGGGACGAGTCTGTAATGTAATGCCCGCAGCTAAAAGCAACTGCGTGAGAATGTATACTTGAATATCACGATACAGTCATTTTCTATATCGCACAGACAAACCCGTGATATATCGCCCAACCATAATTGTAACAATACCAATATTTTTGTACCGGTATTAAAATTATTTCGGCACTTTTTTAAGTAAAGGGGACCACAAAAAATTGCATTATTTTGCTTTATTTTAACAAAATATTAGGGTACGTTAAACACATTTATTATTGAAGTTAAGTCCTTAAATAAAATAGTGAACATAGTAGACCAGTGTTTTTCAATAATATTTGAGCCAAGGCACATTTTTTGCGTTGAATAAAGTCCGGAAGCACACCATTCAGTTGACAGTAAAAAGTCATCGTTGGATATGACTTTAAAACCATAACCACCATGCATCAATACAGCTCTTGTCTCAAAGTAAGTGAACTGTCACAACCTGTCACATCACGTTGCGACGTATTATGAGTTTTTTACTGTTTTCTTGAGTGTAGTGTTAACCTGTATTGCGCTTCTATTTTGGTGGCTTTTTCTCTTTTGTGGGTATTTTCCTGTAGCAGTTTCATGTCTTCCTTTGTGAGATATTTCCCGCATCTACTTGGTTTTAGCACTCAGGAATGTTTCAGTTGTTATTATCCTTCTTTGTGGGGACATTGTTGATTGTCATGTTCGCCGTCTTTGCTCCACAGTAAGTCTTTGCTGTCATCCAGCATTTTGTTTTTGTTTACTTTGTTGCCATTTGAATTTGTTTTGTTCTGCATAGCTTTCCCTAAGCTTCAATGCGTTGTCTTATGGGCACTCACCTCTTGTTTATTTTTGGTTAAGCATCAGACACAATTTTACCTGCACACTGCCTCCCGCTGTTTCCGACATCTACAAGGCAAATAGCACCGACTGCCACCTACTGATATTGAAGAGTATTACACAGTTACTCTGCCGAGCTCTAGACAACAAAGTCACTCAACAACAACACATAATTTGCAGACTATAATTACTGGTTTGAAAATTACTAATTACTGGTTTGAAAAAAATATTTGTAACCCAAATAGGTGAAATTAGATAATCTCCCACGGCACACCAGACTGTATCTCACGGCACACTAGTGTGCTGCGGCACAGTGGTTGAAAAACACTGTACTAGACAACTTGTCTTTTGGTTGTAAGTAAACAGAGTCCTAATTACGTATGCAGTAACACTGTATCATTCATCTTTCTATTATTTTGTCAACATTACTAAGGACAAGTGGTAGAAAATTAATTATTAACTTGTTTATTTACTGTTAATGTGTGCTCTATCTATTCTCAACATGTTCTGTATACACTTGTGTTAAAATGTAATAACCACTTATTCTTCTGTTTGATACTTTGCATTAGTTTTGGATGATACCACAAATTTGGGTATCAGTCCGATACCAAGTAGTTACAGGACCATACATTGGTCATATTCAAAGTCCTCATGTCCAAGGACATATTTCCTGATAAACATAATATACATTTATAAAAAACAAAAGATGTTGTATTGCCCCAAAATATTGACGTAATCATAGTACTATCGACTAGATAGTGCTATACTTGATGATATTACAGTAGATGTTAGGTGTAGATCCACCTATGGCGTTTGTTTACATTTTGATGCCGGTGAGCTACGGTGTGTAGTGAAGCATGTGTAGCTATTCCTAGAAATTCACTTTATTTGTTGTGATGGAGACAAGGATTAGTGATTTAGAAGTAGCTAAATCACTGCCAACGGCGGATGGACGTTAGCCGCTAGCTTTCTAGCCATGTCTGAAAGCACCTCTTCCTGAGGACATTTCAGTGTTATAATTTCACCTTTATCTTTAGTTTGTAAACCAAAATGCGTCCTTTCCCCCTATTCTGTCCACACACTGCATCTGCTTGTAAGTAGTCTGTGATTGTGCCGACGAACATGCTTGTCTGTTCGTAAACCAGTAATGTCACGACATGACTTCGACGCGGGTGCTGGAGAGACTATCGTACAGAAAAGGATATTCATATGTGTGGTTACTTATACGATTTAGGGACAATGTTATTTTGTACAACAATACGGCCTGATACGATTCATTCAGTGGGTTAAAATCAATTCAATAACATTATATGCAATACAACCCGTGTGACTGAAATAAATGCTACATACTAGACAATGCAGGTGAAGTTTCTTATGTTTTGTAAGGTAATTATGTATAACTGAATTAATAAACAAGCATGTAAACGACAGTGGCCAATGCATTCACATCTTATCTAAGCGGAATAAATTGCAGCCAACACTTTAGGTTGAATAACAAGAGGAAACACTTCCTGCTCACATTTTAAACCTTCAAGCAATTTTTTAATAAAACTACAGTAACCAACCAACATTTTAACGGTAGATTTACCTGATAAAAGTTTCCTATACACTACCTGTTCTCCGCCCAACATGGTTTGGCCCCTCGCTTATAGTTCATAGCCTCCTTCATCCATCTTTGTTTTTTTCTCATCAAATGACTTCTTGTGTTCTTGAAGTCGATGCGTCGCGCTAACCTGCACCGCTTTCAACTCTCCGTGTTGGCCCTGTCTTTTGTGTTGTGGCTTTTAAAATTGTGCTGTATTTCAAAGCTACAAATTGTAATTCCTGGCAGAGGAGAGGGAAAGACACGGGGAAAACAAATCGATATACTTGAATTTTAGGAATATAAATCATTCTATCTATGAATTGTTTCACCTCTAGCTGATGCCAATACCAATCGCATGTATTAATTGAACATTTTTCTATTACGGTGAGTATTTTTGATGGTTCAACAATATCAACACAATATTTAAATTAGTTATTTAATCTTATATCACGTACAATTCAGCATAAGGAGGCCGATAGTACACACAAACTGAACAAAAGTAACCCTCAAAGTCCTTATTCCTTAAGTTTGTTCCAACTTGTCATGTACTGACCGTAACAATGCTGTCGTTATATTATCCTCTTTCTAGACTCTTGTTAATTTATTTGTAGATTTCATATTAATACATTTCTACTTTCTGCTTTTACACGTTTCCATCAACACTTCTAAAACTTTACTATGCGCTTATCTATATTGTGTTTCATGCTAGGTTAGCATCGCTATTAGCATGCCTACTCCTTGGTGCGCAACATGTTTAGCCTCATTCTCCAGTAATAATACTTCCAAAAAAAATAGGAAATGCAGGTTATTTGCGGTAATAGACGCTGTTATTTTTAGTGGGGAAATGTTATATTAGACATTGTAACTAACTAAAAGGATTTCAACCATACTAACTCATGCCAAGAAAAATACACAAATATTAGGTCAGACTTTGTAACCAAGATTATTTTAAATACAAAGTGAGCTGCAAAAATCTAGGGAAATAAATATATTTTTTCAGAAGTTTTAACGCAGAGGTGTCCAAAGTGCGGCCCGCGGGTAATTTTTTAACTGCCCTAAGCACATTCTAAAAATACGATGAAAAAAATAGAAAAAGTGGTATAAAAGAGTAAACAGGTGAAATGTGACAAGAAAATGTTGCAATGTTTACTCCAATAACACAAAGCTTCCATGCAGGTTGTTGTTTTCTTTAAAAATATTAATACTTAATCAAAATCAATGTCACATTAAATATTGCACTTTGAGATATTTTTGGGAGAAAATGTTGCATATTTTGTGTTTGCCATATAAAAAGATGGGCCTTATAAGAACAAACAACAATAAAAGTTATAATTGACAGATGGATCTGAAGTTGATCTCAAGACGATTGTGTTTAAAGTAAACAGTGCAAAAAGTTTTTATTTTTAATGAGTAGGACCCTTTTGGATCCCCAATAATTTTAGTGTGATTTTTTTTGTCATTGCTAAAAAATAATGGTGTTATGTGTTGAAATTTTTTAAGGGCTCCAATTATTCTATAATCACAAATATTCCACTGTAAAATTGTATTGGGGGAAACTATTGCACATTTTGTATTTTTTTTCCATAACAAAACAGGGTTTTCTTTGACAAAAAGGTCCTACAACTTAAATCTTTAAAAACATTATATTGACAGATAGACCTAATGTTGATCTACAGATTTAAACCTTGAATAACAATAATACAAAACAATGACACATTTTAAATATTTTTTTGACCAAAATCCTTTGGGGTCCCTGGGATCAAGCCTGAGTGGAGGTCTAAATGTATATTTTTACACATATATTGTGTTGGTTTTTCAAATAACATCAAAATGGCCCCCGCTTGCTTTGATTTTTCAGTGTGCGGCCCTCAGTGAAAAAAGTTTGGACACCCCTGTCTTAACGCATGAGGGCAGAAGTTGTACTTATAGTTCATTACAGCTGTAAAGTCCCATACATAAAACAATGTGTGATTGGCCAAGCAACACGTTTGTTTTGTTGCTGCAGTTCATAATTTTGTGTAATCTTGATTGTGTGTAGGAATCCCCCCTGATCAGCAGCGTTTGATTTTTGCTGGCAAACAGTTGGAGGATGGCCGTACTCTGTCAGACTACAACATCCAGAAAGGTAACCAAGATACAATGTTTGATCGCAACTCATAATGTGGTTGTTAAAAAATTTTGGGTCAAATGTGGTGTGAATTTGTGACTGAGGTGTATTTAACACTGTCCTCTAGAGTCCACTCTTCATCTGGTGCTGCGTCTGCGTGGAGGCATCATTGAACCTTCCCTCAGACAGCTGGCTCAGAAATACAACTGTGACAAGATGATCTGCCGCAAGTAAGACCATGAAATTACTTTTAAAAGTATTTTTAAGCAGACCCCCACCGACTTGAGATATGGAAAATATAGCTTTTTTTTTTTTCTTCTGAATATCTTTTTGTTCTCTTGTTTTTCTCAGGTGCTACGCTCGTCTGCACCCACGTGCCGTCAACTGCCGCAAGAAGAAGTGTGGCCACACCAACAACCTTCGCCCCAAGAAGAAGCTGAAGTAGACGTGTTTATTTTGTCAGCTTTTCACGCCACAGTGTTGATAAATAAATTTAAGAAAACTTAAACTTGCACTTGTCCGGTAGGTGTTTATTGGTTGCTCTTCAAAGTTATGCACAAACATTGTTATTCCCAGTATCAAACCTTGGCAGATATGTAGGCTTTCTCTACCAGTGGTGCACCGACTACCATGAACGCATGCGTTTTGACCTTAAAATACTCAACTGTGCTTCACTGCACTCAGGTATGCACTTTGTTTATTGCCAGTTTCAGATTCAAGTCCATTGTCTGAAACCTGGAATATCCTCCTTTGACGAGGAGCCAGCGTACTCTCCACTGGCTTTTAAAAACTCTTGCCCCTGCAATCCTTATGACATACGCTTCCAAAGCCAAACTGCTATGTTTAATCGACTTGTGGATCAGATAATTTCCTGTGTGTCAAAGCAGTGGTCTTCTGTTGCGGTCTTGTGTGAAATACTGTAAATACATAATTTTAAAATGTAAAAAATTAATAGCAACAAAAGCTTTGTCTTAAAATTACACATTTAATTTCAGATATTGGGAGTATATTTAAATCTAAATACAAACTAAGTTAATCAACCAACTATCCTTGAGACTGTGAAATACTGTTAAATAAATTTGTAAAAAAGGTCAGGAGTGGTCAACACTAAATCATGACCTAGAAACCACTGGTATATTTTCTAATGTCCTCTATGGTAGACAAGAAGACTCACATTCTTTGTTTGTTGCACATTTCTTGAGGATTGTAATCCTTTTGAACCCCCCAAATCTGCCATAAAAAGCCTAATGTTGCTCAAGAACCTCAAACAATAAATACCATTGACAGATAATTCATTTTATTTAGCATTTCTAAATGTAGGAAAAATATATACATTGTAAAAAACTGAACACCTAAAAATATACATACTATTAGAAAAAGATAATACAACTTGGTGGTTAGCCCTTTTAAACATATATACACATTGAACAAGACAAGGAAATTAGCAATAAACAAGACAAGAATGAGGTCTAACACATTTCTTTCAATGTACTGAGAGCACCTTTTTTTTTCTACTAAAAGTGCCGCAAAGAATGAGGTAAATTTGTAAAAACATGTATTTAAAAGAGAACTTATGACCGTATTTCTCAGAAACGTGTGCAGAACCTCATTCAGAGGTGGCAATGGAGACCAGGTCATTGATGGCCCTCGCGATGCTATCCCGTGGGGCCAAAAAGCTTTCGTCAAAGTATAGTGGGAAGTTTTCCAAGTATTCCGCAAAGCCTGCTAATATGCTTTCGGTCATTTCCCTGGCCGTCAATGTGCAGAGGTGGAAGAGATGGTCCTCAGCGATGTAGGGACGGAGCCAGGAGCAGCAAGACAGTGCATGTGCGAGCATGCAGACAATCTCCATCCTGGCAGCCTCATGCCATCTCGTCTCAGTGTCTGAACCAGGCTCCTGCTTATGCAGGAAGAGACAGACGACACATTCCACCACTTCTTTCACCAGGTGGAAAGTGGAGCGATGGAACTGGGAATGGATCATTATTCTCTTGATCATGCTGATGGTTGAGCTTCCTAATGCGCTCTGCAGCCTGTTGAAGAGGCTCCTGAGCAACAGCTCTACTTCCTCCTCCGCTTTGGGACGCACCGCTGACAAAAACATGTGGAAACCTTCCAGTGTCACCTTCATGAGAAGAAAAACACAAAGGAGTGAGTGAATTGTTTCCGGAACATCCCGCAAATGCAGATGATATTTTCCTTACGCTCTTGCCTAGCAGCCGCGAAAGCAGCACCTCCTTCTTGAGATCCTTGCGGACTTCCTTCTCCATCTCGTTTAGACAGACGAACCTTGCACTGATCCAGGCCTGTACAGTCAACCAAACACTGCTAAGCATCTTTACGTGTTACATCCAAGTATTCCGTACTTACCGATTCAAGAAGACGAAACATCTTTCGGTTCATCTTTACGTCAAATCCCTGGAACCTGTAAAAATAACATGAACTTCTTATCACTTTGTAGAGTAAGTCATACAGGATTTATTCCACAGCCATCTTGTACTCACTCTTCCAGGAAGCTCCTTCGAGACAGGATCCACTGCTTCATGTGATCCACGGAAACATATCTGGGAACTTCACCCAGCAGCTTCATGATCACAAACTGCCGCAGAAGCATCTTCTGTAAATACACAATAAAGGTTGTTTCTGTGCTGTACCGAGAGCGGTCAAAATAAGATCTGAGCACACCACTTACCTCCTCTTGGTACAAGTTTGCCTCTTCCACAGAAAAATAGGATGGCAGCATGGGCAGAATTTGCTCAAGCATCTCAGCAACGTCATGACTGCACAGACGTCTGTAGGAAACAACATGAGAAGATCCTTGGTGATAGTCTTTCAAGGGATATAAGAAGATGTATTACCATCAATTGATCTACGTGGACCCCGACTTAAAGTTGAAAAATGTATTCGGGTCTTACCATTTAGTGGTCAATTGTACGGAATATGTACTGTACTGTGCAATCTACTAATACAAGTTTCAATCAATCAAGGGCATCATAATGACTGCAGCACTCTGTTTTCCCAAGATATTTCCCTAAATAATCAGGTTTGGGTGAATATTACGGTGGAAGAAGGGTTAGTCCATCTGCCTCACAATACGGAGGGCCTGAGTTCAATCCCAGGCTCGGGATCCTACTGTGTGGAGTTTGCATGTCCTCCCCGTGACTTCGTGGGTTCCCTCCGGGTACTCCGGCTTCCTCCCACTTCCAAAGACATGCACCTGGACATAGGTTGATTGGCAACACTAAATTGGCCCTAGTGTGTGAATTTGAGTGTGAATGTTGTCTATCTATCTGGCCCTGCGATGAGGTGGCGACTTGTCCAGAGTGTACACCGCCTTCTGCCCGATTGTAGCTGAGATAGGCTCCAGCGCCTCCTGTGACCCCGAAGGAAATAAGCGGTAGGAAATGGATGGATGGGTGAATGATAATACAAATAGTTATATATTAGTAATTTAAATATTTTCTTTGTTTGATGATAATAATAAAACAAATTCCATTACAAATGATACTCTAACTCAGTGGTTCTCAACCTTTTTTCAGTGATGTACCCCCTGTGAACATTTTTTTAATTCAAGTACCCCCTAATCAGAGCAAAGTATTTTTGGTTGAAAAAAAAGAGATAAAGAAGTAAAATACAGCACTATGTCATCAGTTTGTGATTTATTAAATTGTATAACAGTGCAAAATATTGCTCATTTGTAGTGGTCTTTCTTGAACTATTTGGAAAAAAAGATATAAAAATAACTAAAAACTTGTTGAAAAATAAACAAGTGATTCAATTATAAAAAAAGATTTCCACACATAGAAGTAATCAACTTAAAGTGCCCTCTTTGGGGATTGTAATAGAGATCCATCTGGATTCATGAACTTAATTCTGAACATTTCTTCACTAAAAATATAATATTTTAAACATAAACAATATTTATGGAACATGTCCACAAAAAGTCTAGCTGTTAACACTGAATATTACATTGTTGCATTTCTTTTATTGAAGTATTATTCAATAAATACATTTATAAAGGATTTTTGAATTTTAGAATATTTTTTAAAAAAATCCCACGTACCTTCAAGTACCCCCAGGGGTACGCGTACCCCCATTTGACAACCACTGCTCTAACTTAAAATAATAATTCACCCCCATACAATATCCTACCCTAATACCCTACTGTGTAACATTACCCTTCGAGTGCAATACTGATTGTTATTTATACCTACTCAGTGGCCTAATGCAGTGGTTCTCAAATGGGGGTATGCGTACCCCTGGGGGCACTTGAAGGCATGCCAAGGGGTACGTGAGATTTTTTAAAAACATTCTAAAAATAGCAACAATTCAAAAATCATTCATAAATATATTTATTGAATAATACTTCAACAAAAATATAAATGTAAGTTCTTAAACTGTGAAAAAAAAATGCAACAATGCAATATTCCTTTTTTGTGGACATGTTCCATAAATATTGATGTTAAAGATTTATTTTTTTGTGAAGAAATATTTAGAATTAAGTTCATGAATCCAGATGGATCTCTAATACAAATCCCCAAAGAGGGCACTTTAAGTTGATGATTACTTCTGTGTAGAAATCTTTATTTATAATTAAATCACTTGTTTATTTTTCAACAAGGTTTTAGTTATTTTTGTATCTTTTTTTTTCAAATAGTTCAAGAAAGACCACTACAAATGAGCAACATTTTTGCACTGTTATACAATTTAATAAATCAGAAACTGTATTTTACTTCTTTACCTCTTTTTTTCCAACCAAAAAAAATGCTTTGCTCTGACTAGGGGGATCAGGTTGAGAACCACTGGCCTAGTGGTTAGAGTGTCCGCTCTAAGATCGGTAGGTTGTGAGTTCAATCCCAGGCCAAGTCATACCAAAAACTATACAAAAGTGGGACCCATTGCCTTCCTGCTTGGCACTCTGCATCAAGGGTTGGAATTGAGGGTTAAATCACCATAAAAGATTCCCCGGGGGGTGATCAAGGGGATGGGTCAAATACAGAGGACCAATTTCACCACACCTAGTGTTCGTGTGACAATCAAAGGTTAAAGTACCAATGAAAGGTTAAAGTACCTTTGATCATTGGTACTTTAACTTACCGTATTTCCTTGACTTGCTGCAGGGCATATAGTATGCGCCTGCCTTGAATTACTGCCGGGTCAAACTCGCTTCCCAAAATAATTAGCGCATGCTTAGTATTACCGCCTGGTCAAACTCGTGACGTCAAAAGTGACACTTCCCCGGTCATCATTTTCAAAATGGAGGAGGCTGATTTCAATACCGGTAATTTGAAATCGCATAAAGGGAAGAAGATTAAGAGCTATTCTGTAGGATTTAAGGCCCAAGCTTACATCACACTCAAATTTTTACTGCATGCCTTTGGTATGTGCCGGAGTGAGAAGAGGTTTTAAAATAATTAGCGTATGCTTATTTTTACCGCATGCCTTTGGTAAGCGCAGGAGTGAGAAGAGGTTTTAAATTAATTAGCGCCCCGGCGGCAATTCAAAGAAATACGGTATTTATTACTCTGGGACTCTTGTCTTGTTTTATATTGTACAGTATTTTGTATTCCTATAGTGTTTTGTATATTGTACAGGATTGCTTATTATTTTTATTGGATAGTAGTCTGTATATTTCAATTGTTAAGTTTTTTCTTTATTACCTCTTGTGTAATTTATTTTTTCCCCATATTTTTTCTTACTACGCACCTTAAATTGGAGTCTTTAATCTCGTTATATGCAAATGTAATGACAATAAAGTCCAATTCTATTCTATATTTTGACCTTCCTGCACTGCGGCTAATGTTGTGCATTGTCTCTTTACAACCAGGTGGAGTCGCTGTTCCCCCAGAGGCAGCCTTCCCCCCCTCCGAACTGTCTTGTTAGTTTATCGGTAAGTAAAACTGCGTTAATATGTAAACTACACACGGTGAGTGGCATTTTTATTTGGATCCTCAAAATAAAATATTTTTTTTTAGCTTTAGGTACAAGTTATACCAAAAAAAACTGGTGCGTCGCAGCTTTAAAAAGCCCCACAAGATGGCGTATTTCCTTGTCGTATTCAAGACGCCCAGAGCTCCACCTCCCTCTTTCCCAACTCTCACAGGTGATATCTTTCATCTTTTACTACGAGTCTGGTATAGAATGATGAATTTAGTTTTTTAGATTCTTAATATTGAGAGACTTGCTACTTTATGACAAAAAAAAAGTTCAAAAACAGACTGGAGTTGAAGCAGCGGCTGCTAGCTAGCACAATGTCGCTATATTAAATTAGCTTTTACACTGTACACCTGCCTTCCAAATTGGGATAAAAACAAGATATTTGTACTCGTTTTAACCTTCAAAACTTGGCGACGCACAATTAATTGTGTGTCAGACAATATGTTGATAAAGCCACCATGTCAAAATTTTTTTTTTTTTTAAATAAATACTTTTTCGTTTTCGTCGTATCCTATAATGTTATGAACTCTACATATATTAATACCGTTTTATATTTAAAGTGTAGAGATACACCTTTATCAATCAACCTGGTGAAGTATAAATTGCATTTAAAAAGTTTTCCATCAGTTTGACACATTCCTATTGCAGCGTGTTTTTAAGTAAAAAAAAAAAAAAAAGTCATGTTCCATCCATCAATTTCCTACCGCTTATTCCCTTCACAATAGATACAACTTTGCCTACCTGATGGCGAATAAAATATCCATTGTAGAAGTTGCCATGCTGGTGAAAAGATCCCTCTTCTCTGTCCGGGTCCCAAGTTATCTGCCCTTGCATTCCATGGGAGATGCATATATATACTGTCTAAAAGCTCTTTGATGAGTCATCCAACTGTCACTGACTGTGCATGCTTTGAACTTCAGGCTGAAAGTTCCATCCATCTATTTTGCTACCGCTTATTATTCCCTTTAGGGTCGCGGGGGGCGCTGGTGCCTATCTCAGATACAATCGGGCGGAAGGCAGAGTACACCCTGGACATGTCTCCACCTCATGGCAGGGCAAACACAGATAGACAGACAGCCTTCACACTCACATTCACGCACTAGGGCCAATTTAGTGTTGCCAATCAACCTATCCTAGCTAGCACAATGTCGATATTGTATATTAGCTGTTACACTGTACACCTGTCTTCCAAATTGGGATAAAAACAAGATATTTTTACTCGTTTTAACCTTCCAAACTTGGCGACGCACAATTAATTTTGTGTCAGACAATATGTTGATAAAGCCACCATGTCAAAAAAAAAAAAAAAAATTGTTTTCGTCGTATCCTAGAATGTTATGAACTCTACAGATATTAATACCGTTTTATATTTAAAGTGTAGAGATACACCTTTATCAATCAATCTGGTGAAGTATAAATTGCATTTAAAAAGTTTTCCATCAATTTCACACATTCCTATTGCAGCGTGTTTTTAAGTAAAAAAAAAAGTCATGTTCCATCCATCCATTTTCCTACCGCTTATTCCCTTCACAATAGATACAACTTTGCCTACCTGATGGCGGATAAAACATCCATTGTAGAAGTTGCCATGCTGGTGAAAAGATACCTCTTCTGTCTGGGTCCCAAGTGATCTGACCTTGCTCTGGGAGATGCTCATATATATACTGTCTAAAAGCTCTTTGATGAGTCATCCAACTGTCACTGACTGTGCATGCTTTGAACTTGAGGCTGGAAGTTCCATCCATCCATCCATTTTCCTACCGCTGATTATTCCCTTTAGGGTCATGAGGGGCGCTGGTGCCTATCTCAGATACAATCGGGCGGAAGGCAAAGTACACCTTGGACAAGTCGCCATCTTATCGCAGGGCCAACACAGATAGACAACATCCACACTCACATTTACACACTAGGGCCGATTCGGTGTTGCCAATCAACCTATGCTAGCTAGCACAATGTCGATATTGTATATTAGCTGTTACACCGTACACCTGTCTTCCAAATTGGGATGAAAACAAGATATTTTTACTCGTTTTATCCAAACTTGGCGACGCACAATTAATTTTGTGTTAGACAATATGTTGATAAAGCCACCATGTCAAAAAAAAAGTTTTTTGTCATATCCTAGAATGTTATGAACTCTTCAGCTGTTATTACCATTTTATATTTAAAGTGTAGAGATACACCTTTATCAATCAATCTGGTGAAGTATAAATTGCATTTAAAAAGTTTTCCATCTATTTGACACATACCTATTGCAGCGTGTTTTTAAGTTAAAAAAAAAGTCATGTTCCATCCATCCATTTTCCTACCGCTTATTCCCTTCACAATAGATACAACTTTGCCTACCTGATGGCGGATAAAACATCCATTGTAGAAGTTGCCATGCTGGTGAAAAGATACCTCTTCTCTGTCTGGGTCCCAAGTGATCTGACCTTGCTCTGGGAGATGCTCATATAGATACTGTCTAAAAGCTCTTTGATGAGTCATCCAACTGTCACTGACAGTGCATGCTTTCAACTTGAGGCTGGAAGTTGACATACTTATTTTTTACACCTATAATTTGTTGGACATTGTTGACGTTTTGTCGAAAAGTATTCATTAACATACATTTAACATATATGTTAAATGTACGTTATTAAATGGACGGCGTGGCGCAGTGGAAGAGTGGCCGTGCGCAACCCAAGGGTCCCTGGTTCAATCCCCACCTAGTACCAACCTCGTCACGTCCGTTGTGTCCTGAGCAAAACACTTCACCCTTGCTCCTGATGGGTGCTGGTTAACACCTTGCATGGCAGCTCCCTCCATCAGTGTGTGAATGGGTAAATGCGGAAGTAGCGCTTTGAGTACATTGAAGGTAGAAAAGCGCTATACAAGTCCAACCCATTTATTTATTTATATACAATAAGTGTATATGTTTTTTGTTGTTTTACTTTGGAGCTGTATGTAGAAATGGTTGCATAATGTCTTTAATGTCCTTTGTGTTCTTTGACGTTTCCTTCTGACACACATGTTTATGTGTGCTATGGTTATGAGTTTTTTTCTTCTTCCTTGGCCTCAGTTTGGACCCCCTCTGCAGGAGCCCCTCTCCAGCGTTCACCTGTTTTTCACCTTTTTTGTGGCGCCGGACGTTGGCAGACCCATCTGTTCTGTCTCTGTGTAATGTTTGTCGGTTCTTGAATAGGATTGTGCTGAAAATCTTAATTTCCCCTCACGGATTATTCAAGTATTTCTGATTTTGATTTGCGATTAGGTTTTTGTTTCATTTACACAGGGTGTGACCTTTTGCCTTTTTCCAGTTAGGCACGCTGTTCAATAGTTACAATATCTCACAGTATCCATGAAAGTATTGGACTGTATGCACAGAGACGTTTGTCGAAAATAATTCCTATAATTTAAAATAATTCATTAACTTGTTGTTCTTTATAATTTGTGGTATTATATATGTATACTGTATATCGTATTTGCTGATGTAGTTCTTTTGTGTTTGTTTTTCTCTGTCTCATCACACTCTTGTCCCTGCAATTTTTCCTCTTTCTTTTTTTACCCTTTCTATCCCCTCTGGGTCCGTTAACGCCAAACACTAAATATATCAATTTAATGAAGTGAAATACAAATGGGGCAACAGGAGAAATATCCCAACACTTCTCATTTGTAAAGCCAATTTGTACAGCAGATACGGGCATCTACATCAACAATATGATTTGCCTGAGTGGCTCGACAGGACATGTTAAAAAATTATAATAATTTAAAAAGATGCATCAACTTATTCTTGGTGTTTTGATATGTTCTAATCAAATCTGATATTTGCAAGCTTCTTTAAGTGACTACAATACTGATTTGTGTTAACATCCAAAGTAAGAGAATGCAAAATGACCACAAAGAAAATAACTTTAAGCATGGCAGAATTTTAATGCTGCAAGACTTATTTACATATATAAGATCAATCTCACGTATAAACCCAACTTTAAAATTCACTCATGAAAAATTTGGGTTACGGCCTTGAATAGACAATTACCAGTTTTCCCAATTTGCTATCTTCATTATGACAAAACTACAATCTAACGAGCATTTATGTAAAAGGTGAAAATACAGTTTAGAGAAGGTAATTCAGTCATTTGTGCAGAAGGCCTTGTGCTAATTCCATTTTAGGTGGTAACACTTCTTTGGTTCTGTGTTCCATTGCTGAGATATTTTAAAGGTGCCATATGTAGTAATGTGGCCAGAAATGGCACTGCAGTCACGCTCAAAATTCCGTAGTCCCCCCCCCTCTTTCCGTGACTGAGGTTGCCAGATACACAGCCGAATCCCAACCCAAGGAACTTCAAATGGCAATCGACAAGTCCTAGGCTGTAGGTTTCTCTTGTTTATGCTTCTTTTAAGATGGTTTACGATGAAATTATGCCATCTTTTACTGATGACGATTAGCCAAATATATTTGTAAAGTTACGCAACAAAATTTTTGTCGGGAGTCGGAACAGATTGTTGGCATTACCCTGCTAAAATGTCGAGTTTGACCACACGGACCACCTTCGAACTAATTATACATAACAATATATATTATATAATCGTATAGGCCTACTTTGAAGGCAAGCCAAGGCCCACGGTAAAATTACTGCCACACTTCATTCAGCATAATTCCATGTTGCATCCAATCTGACGCACTGCATTCTCTTTCATGTACGCACATCACCATTTTTCAGTGCAGAGTGCAATTCTATGAGCCATCCCACGTTACGCAGAAACCATGTTTCGCATAAATCATATTGCCTACTACCATGTCAATACACAAAGTAAATGTAATGCATTATAATGTGCCAAATACCACCCCATATGTGCCTGATGCACATACAGTACCAGAAACCGTAATTAGCCGTAATAATGTTGGAACGTATTTCCTCAGCGTAACAGCATATTGAGAACGAAATAGGCACTGACACTACCCATATCCACAGAGGGCAAAATAGGCACTGACACTACCCATATCCACAGAGGGCAAAATATCAAAAAATACATTTTGCCCTGTCAGTTGGATGACACATTGACATACAGGCTTGTCGATGTGTCATTGACCGGGCTAGTGTGCTAAGCGTAGGGACGGCATGGGAGAGTGGCTGTGCCAGCAACCTGAGGGTTCCTGGTTCAATCCCCACCTTCTATCATCCGAGTCACGTCCGTTGTGTCCTTGAGCAAGACACTTCACCCTTGCTCCTGATGGGTCCTGGTTAGCGCCTTGCATGGCAACTCAATGGGTGAATGTGGAAATAGTGTCAAAGCGCTATGAGTACCTTAACTCCTAAGGCCCAAGCTGTTTGTTTACATGCTTTTTTAAATTGACCTTTGCTATTTGGGCTTATTGGGCCCTAATTAGAATAAAAAACTAATAATTATCTTGTTATATGATGTGTTTAGACCAAAAGTAACAAACGTGTACTTCATGTTTAGTGACATGCTAATTCTTACTTTTACACTTTTTTCCCCAAATTCCATTGTAGGTTATACTCTTCTGACACCACCAGATAACAGTATTGTTGTCCACATAAGGGCCGTAAGACCCCAATTCAGTAGTGTACACAATATTGGAAATAAGAGCTAAAAGGTGCTGTCCACGTATGTGGCCACTGAGGACTTTAGAGGTTAAAGGTAGAAAAAAGCGCTACAGAAGTATAAGTATAACCCGTAAGCTACACTTGTGTAATGGTGCATTCATTGCACGAACATACTAGTTTTGTTAAACAAGACTGTGTTGGACAATATAGTTAACATAAAAAATGTCAATTTCCATTTATTACAAGTAATAAATAAACATAAATGCCTGAATTACCTATGAAGGAGGAAATTAGCAAGTTTGGCATCAGATGTAAAAATCTGCTCTGCCTTCAATCGTCTCCATCTTTCAAAGATCCTCGTTTTGTCATGAAAAAGTTGAGAATCGTAACGACGCCTTTTGGATTTACTAAGGTCTGACATGTTTAGTAACTTCACCATTGGCAGTAGCTAGACGAAGTGAGCGTTGCGTAACTGGCAAACTGGATGTGACACACTGACAGACTTTAATTGGTCAAACGGTGGAGGCCGGGGCATTGAAATGAAAACAATAATATTTTTGAGTCTGTAAAACTAATTTTGAAATAAGCATATCCCAGCTGAACTACCGTTATTAGTTATACAGGTATTCGAAAAGAACATGATTTGTTAATGCCTTTTGACATATGAGGGCCATCTAATGACTTGACATGAAATTATTACATATGACACCTTATAAGGTCTAACTCTACAGTTAGCACAGAAAAAAACTTGTATGATAAATTATACAATTTCCCATTTCCAGTCTTGTTTAGTATGAGAGGACACAATATGGGTGGTTACACAAAAACAAATCAGTTTCATTGATGGTGAAAATATTACCATGGATGGATTTGTCCTTTTTGAGCAACAAAAACAGTAAAAACTACTAAATATTTGTGCAAACGATGTGCAAAATAAGTCTTATCAAAATGTGTTGCATGCCAGCAATCAGAAGCTATAGAAATATCACAAGTGCAACTAAAGAGAAAATATGATTTCAAACATTTATGTGTTGAGATCATGAAATAATACTGTTTGTACCGCAGTTTTTTAGTTAGTTTTTATGCACCCCACATATTTTGTTATTCAGTTTGATGAAAATCTTTGCAAAATTTTACCCCGGTTTTCATGTCTTGTCCCAGTTATTGTACGGACAAACAATTGCGCAAAACAAGTAAGTCAATCATCCCGTGGAATCAAGTGTCCAAAGATAATAAATCCTACAGGTTGGTGACTCAGTCTTTGCTTTCTTTTATCAGTACGACTGGCCGAAGAAAGTATCATGTGGGAGCACTTTGGTAAAGAAGAGGAGAAACATTCAGAAAGTACTCAGAGCAAAGCAGGAAGATGGCTCCCTCCACTTCTGCTTTTCGCCAACTAGTCTTCAAAAAAAGGTAAAACTGATATTAATTTGTTATTTCTTTGTTTTCTGCATGTAAAACTATAACAATTTTCTACAAAAAGTCATGTGGTAGTATTTTTGTCTGTAGGTAACGGATGAATTAGATTTTCACTATTTCTTATGGGAAAACATGTATCGGTTCTGTCTTTGTCTGATCTTTTGGAAGAATTTACTACCAAGGTACAGTACTACTGTACAAGTATTTTTGCGGTTTGCAAATGTGTTTGCTCAGCCTAAGAACCACCGTGTGTTTGATTTTCTGGCCTGTAGTTAAAAGCTGTCATGCTAAATACGCTGCCTTGCTAATAAGTGAAGTGTAGATTTATTATAATTTTTTTTTACCACAAAGGAGTAGTGAAAAACTTCAAAAGTATACATAGAGGCTTGCATATGGCTGCTGAGGTCAGAACTGCCAGATGGTGAAATAAGTTGCTGGGATGATGAAATGTGAAGCTGATAGGAATAAAATCACAGTGAAACTTGTTAGAACTACATTCCTTTCCCAGCGAACTAATATTCTGACCACTTGAGAAAAAGTAGTTGTAATGATAAACAAAATACTTCCTTCAAAATGTTAATAAAAAACCCACAACCAGTGAAGTTGGCACATTGTTTAAATCGTAAATATAAACAGAAGACAATGATTTGCAAATCCTTTTCAACTTAAATTCAATTGAATAGACTGCAAATACAAGATATTTAATGTTTGAACTAAGAAACTTAAAATAGTTTTTGCAAATAATTTAATGACAGCAACACATTGCAAAAAGTTGGCATAAGGGCAGTTTTACCACTGTGTTACATGGCCTTTCCTTTTAACAACACTCAGTGAACGTTTGGGAACTGAAGAGACCAATTTTTGAAGCTTTTCAGATGGAATTATTTGCCACTGTTGCTTGATTTACAGCTTAAGTTGTTCAACAGTCCGGGGTCTCCGTTGTTGTATTTTAAGCTTCATAATGCGTCACACAATTTCAATGGGAGACAGGTCTGGACTACTGGCAGGCCAGTCTAGTATACGCAGTCTTTTACTACGAAGTTACGCAACAGCGTGGCATTGTCATTGTCATTGTCCTGCTGAAATAAGCAGGGGCGTCCATAAAAAACATGTTGCTTGGATGGCAACATATGTTGCTCCAAAACCTGTATGTACCTTTCAGCATTAATGGTGCCTTCACAGATGTGTAAGTTACCCATGCCTTGGTCATTAATACACTCCCATACCATCACAGATGCTGGCTTTCGAACTGTGTGCCTTTAACAGTCCGGATGGTTCTTTTCCTCTTCCTCAGTTTCCAAAAACAATTTGAAATGTGGATTTAGAACAATTTTCCACTTTCCATCAGTCCATCTTAGATGTGGTGAGATCCTTTACACAATGATGTCGATTTTTGATGCAGTACCGCCTGAGGGATCGAAGGTCACGGGCATTCAATGTTTTCACCCTTGCTGCTTACGTGCAGTGATTTCTCCAGATTCTCAGAAACTTTTGATAATATTATGGACTGTAGATGGTGAAATCCGTAAATTCCCTGCAAGAGCTCGTTGAGAAATGTTGTTCTTAAACTGTTCGACAATTTGCTCACGCTATGTTCACAAAGTGGTGACCCTCATCCCATCATTGTTTGTGAATGACTGAGCATATCATGGAAGCTTCTTTTGTACCCAATCATGGCACCCACCTATTCCCAATTAGCCTGTTCACCTGTGGGATGTTCCAAATAAGTGTTTGATGAGCATTCCTGAACTTTCTCAGACTTTTTTTTTCCACTTGTGCCAGCTTTTTTGAAACATGTGGCAGGCAACAAATTCCAAATGAGCTAATATTTGCAAAAAATAACAAAGTTTACCAATTTTATTTAGGTTGAAAAGGATTTGTGAATCATTGTATTCTGTTTTTTATTTACAATTTACACAACGTACCAACTTCACTGGTTTTGGGTTTTGTTATTATGAGGTGAAACTGCACCCTACAGGTGGCTAGATTTATCTAGAAGCTAATTTAAATCACATTTGCTGCTGCAGAAGCTTACACCACACCTGTCAAATGCAGAGGAAATGATTAGGAGGTACAATGCTTTTTAGTTTTGCTTCGGTTTCACAAAGTCAGTCAAGTACCCATTTAGTAAATTCATACAGTTGTGCTTCTTACAAGTTGTACACTGTTGAGTAATGTAATACTTACACACACGCACACAAACTGTGTTTAACTACAGAAGTTTTGCAGTTCTCCTGGGTTGAAACTGTTCTCTGCACACTTCCTTCCTTCTTCCTGGTAATAATTATGGCGTTAACAAATGTAAACAAAATCAAACTTGGCACATACATTAATCGAATGGAATCGCTGATTCAGACGCAATGGAGGGAATGACGCTGCCAACTTAGCATCTTTTCTACTTCTCCTTTACGATCAACATGAATAATAGAGCGAGTGGAGAGTAGGGCAGCTGAAATAAAGTAGTGGGTAAAATACATGTTGCTGATCCACTGATGGTTTTGTGCTCAACTCTGAAGAGCTTCTGGCTGCTGGGTGATGACTGTCAAGCTTTTCAATCTTCACATGTTTATCCCCTGACTATACTCAGGTGGGTTGCATTTCCACAGTCCAGGAAAAAAAAAAGGACTAAGAATTAAGGATGTGCCACTGATCAGTATCGTTGTTTCCTTTTTCTGTCAGTTATAGTTAGCAAAATAACTCCAAAAGTTACGTGCAGATTTTCATGATACTTTAAAGGAAATAACGTATAAGGAACACCTGATCTGGATCATTTCCACTATGTTGCCTTATGTGCACGCACACAAATGTAAGTCAATGTGTGTGTGTGTTGGCGGCACCACAGAGACAAAGATAGTGGAGACATACAAGAGTGTTCACTAAGTTCCTTTCATCAAACTTTAGATACAGATAGCATAAACAGTTATGGGGGGATTTTCATCTACCTTTTAGAAAATGTCATTAATGGGGAAAATTTAAGAATTGCAGGAAATGCCAAAAATGGAATAAGGAACAATTAATTAAATTTTTGGGGCTGTTCTTGGATTTATGAATTTTTCACTATTGGGACAAATGGCCTGGCTTAGGTCCGTGCTTTTCTAGTTGATTATTTTAAACCGTTAAAAACTCATTGGACACAAGACGGCCCTGGGGGCAATCATACAAAGGATTTGAATGACAGCCAATAATAGTTTTTGCTTTTGTTGACCTATTTTACTACAGTTGTATGTAATGATAAATAAATAGTTGTACTATTTTGGTGATATTTTTACTAGAGGTGTAAAAAAAATACATTTTCGAATGAGATGTAATTCTTAATCGATTAAAAAAAATCTATAATCGATTAAAAATATATATTTTTAAAAAATCGTTCCTGTCCAGCCACTCAGGAAAATTATATTGTTGATGTAGATGCCCATATCTGCTGTACAGATTCACTTTTGAAAAGAGAAGTGTGAGATACTTCTCTTGTTGCCTTGATTGTATTTGACTTTATTAAATATTTAGGTAGAATTTTATTAAACAAAAACAGTTTTCCTTTAAGTAATATAGAAATTTGTTGGAGCTGTTTATCTATTTTATGGAGGAATGTAGTCAATCATAGAACTGGCACCCAATATTTTTAAAGTATTAACTTTATATCGAGATTTGATTCTGAATCGAATTGTTACCCCCCAGGAATCGAATCGTGTGGTGCCCAAAGATTCACAGCCCAAATTTGTTTACATTGTTATGTATTGTTTTTTTTTTCAAAATGTACTTGTTGATATAAATGTTTTTTTGGTTTGCCTAAAATGTTTGATCATAATCATGATTAACAAATAAAAGGCACAATCACAAAATGATTCAATGATCTTAATATCCACAACGGAAATACTGGACCTGTATTTACCACTATTTCAGTTCAATACTAATAATATTTGCAGATTTGATCACGCCTAATGTTATTATAACTGCGCGGTCTTTGGTTCAATAATAAAAATACAAATGTGAATGCTAAGTTTGAAAAATGTTGGCTGCAGACGAGTGCAGAGCCACAAGTGTGAACGCAGGCAGAGTAGCACATCAGATGTTACACATGATAGTACTAGAACAGTATTGCTACGTACATGTAAGAAAGTAGATTATTATTGTGTAATAAAGTGAAAGTGAAGGAAAACCCGCCTTGACTGTGGAGATGCAGCCCGCCTGCAGTCGGGACTACTTATCCATGAGTTTGGCCAAACTTTGTCTCAGGTCATTCAAATCACATATTTTGACATCGAGCGCCTGGATGATGTGTTGGACCTCGACCTCCGCTTTGTCCCGCTCGTCCCTGCTGGAGGCCAGTGTCTTTTCAGCGCTCTGAACTTGACCTTCCAGCTCAGTGTTTCGCCTCTCAAGGTCCTGCAGACAAATGGGCGGCCATTATTGCTGCATCATTGCATTAGTCTGCAACGTGACACGTATTCTTTCTTGTATTACATTTCACGTCTTAAATGACACATTTAGTAGGCCAGATATTGTAGTTAAAGTTCAACTCCGTAATATGTGATCTGAAGGTTTCAGCGAAAAAGATGGGTCATTTTTGGTCTTTGTGTAAATGGAAAATTCAACTTCATCAACTTAGCTGCTTCAGTTTTTATGTTGGTAATTGAATCGGTAGTCCATATTTTAATTAGAATTCAAAAATATGACAACAGGGCTGAAATGTGTAACTTTGACAAAATAAATAGACCACAAGCAAATGTCCACTGCAGAGGACATGAATTGTCTTGCTGTTGAGTGAGGTAAAGGTTGATCAAATTGTTGGTGGCAATTTGCTGCTCCTCCAGTTTATCAAACACATTCAAATGAGTAATTGTCAGCTTTATGAGGCAATGCTATGCTGAATGCATCAATGAATATGATTAAGAAATAAGCTCAAAGACAGTAAAGAATAAACATCCGTACCTAAATGGAATGGGTATATTTCCATCATTGACATGGAAAGTGGTACAATTTTATTTTGTCCTTTAATTCCCTCAGTCTTCTAACCTGGTCCCTCTATTTTTAGTAACTGTATCAAAGTACATTTAATATCGCATGTATGAAAGGTTTGTTCTTTGGTTTTGAAAAAGAAAGACTCCTGTAATAATTGGGGTAAATAATTATATGAAATTAAATGTGACAGCATGTGACAATTCCTACTTGTGCCGGCAGAGGGCACTACTATTTAGCAAATACAAGCATGACTAAATAACTTGTAAGTTGTTTAATAGCTCTAAAGATGAGAAATATGATTTACTTTTGAGCCCTGATTATTTTAGGTAAAACTAAAATAATCAAAGTTAAACATGCTTTTTTTTTTTCATTTTTATGACAGTATGTATGTGAGTCTAACATACTCAAGTGTGAACTGTAACTGTAATAAAGGGAAATATGTGGAATAGAGGTGGCCAGACGATCCAAATATCGAATTCAAGGGTGGTATCAGAAATGGATCAATACTAACATGAGGAGATTTTTGAAGTTGTTTCAATGTTGACTTTCTCAAATATGTGTGCCATTGTTACATTGTTGATATTGTTGATAAGTTCTTGGACACAGAAGGGCTTTGGGGCCAAAAACTGAAGGATTCAAATGAAAGCCAATCATTTTTGTTTACCTGTTTTAATCAAACCGTTGTACATAATGATGAAAATCCACAGTCAATTATAGGGAATAAAATACAGTATATTTTCAGTTTCCACGACCCTGAAAGGAACAAGCCGTCGAAACTGTGTATATATGTGTATATATATAAATATATATATATATATATATATGTGTATATATATATATATATATATAGAAACCCTGTTTCCATATGAGTTGGGAAATTGTGTTAGGTGTAAATATAAACGGAATATAATGATTTGCAAATCCTTTTCAACCCATATTCAATTGAATGCACTACAAAGACAAGATATTTGATATTCAAACTCATAAACTTTATTTTTTTTTGCAAATAATAATTAGCTTAGAATTTCATGGCTGCAACACGTGCTAAAGTAGTTGGGAAAGGGCATGTTCACCACTGTGTTACATCACCTTTTCTTTTAACAACACTCAATAAACGTTTGGGTACTGAGGAAACTAATTGTTAAAGCTTTGAAAGTGGAATTCTTTCCCATTGTTGTTTTATGTAGAGCTTCAGTTGTTCAACAGTCCGGGGTGTCCGCTGTCGTATTTTACGCTTCATAATGCGCCACACATTTTCCATGGCAGACAGGTCTGGACTGCAGGCGGGCCAGGAAAGTACCCGCCCTCATTTTTTACAAAGCCACGCTGTTGTAACACGTGCTTAATGTGGCTTGGCATTGTCTTGCTGAAATAAGCAGGGGCATCCATGAAAAAGACGGCGCTTAGATGGTGGCATATGTTGTTCCAAAACCTGTATGTACCAGCATTAATGGTGCCTTCACAGATGTGTAAATTACCCATGCCTCGGGCACTAATGCATCGCCATACCATCACAGATGCTGGCTCTTGAACTTTGCGTTGATAACAGTCTGGATGGTTTGCTTCCCCTTTGGTCCGGATGACACGATGTAAAATATTTCCAAAAACAATTTGAAATGTGGACTTGTCAGACCACAGAACACTTTTCCACTTTGCATCAGTCCATCTTGGATCTCGGGCCCAGAGAAGCCGGCGGCGTTTCTGGATGTTGTTGATAAATGGCTTTCGCTTTGCATAATAGAGCTTTAACTTGCACTTACAGATGTAGCAACAAACTGTATTTGGTGACAGTGGTTTTCTGAAGTGTTCCTGAGCCCATGTGGCGATATCATTTAGAGATTGATGTCGGTTTTTGATACAGTGCCGTCTGAGGGATTGAAGGTCAAGGTCATTCAATGTTGGCTTCCGGCCATGCCGCTTTCGTGGAGTGATTTCTCCAGATTCTCTGAACCTTTTGATGATATTATGGACCGTAGATGTTGAAATCCCTAAATTTCTTGCAATTGCACTTTACGAAACGTTGTTCTTAAACTGTTTGACTATTTGCTCACGCAGTTGTGGACAAAGCGGTGTACCTCGCCTCATCCTTTCTTGTGAAAGACTGAGCATTTTTTGGGAAGCTGTTTTTATACCCAATCATGGCACCCACCTGTTCCCAATTAGCCTGCACACCTGTGGGATGTTCCAAATAAGTGTTTGATGAGCATTCCTCAACTTTATCAGTATTTATTGCCACCTTTCCCAACTTCTTTGTCACGTGTTGCTGGCTTCAAATTCTGATGATAATCACAATCATCAATTAATATAACAACATTCTTCAATGACTTGAAAAATGTATTTGAATTCAGCATGGTTATCTGCAAAACTGGCTCTGTGTTTGCATAGGATTGTATCAACACCAGAGTTTGCAGTATCACCAAATCCTGAAGTGCACACAAAAGTGAGAGGTGTACTGGCTGGTCCACCAATATTACAGAACACTTAGGATTTAATGTCACCATGGCACTGACGGCAATATTTTCAAGATTTTGATAACGTGGCTGTGTTTTTGGTACGATTACTACCATAGTGTCACTTTTTCCTGCAGGATTGCTTTGTAAAAAGCCTCTTGAACAAGTGGAGTAATAGTAGTGACCATTAATGAAAACTTTACTGCAGCAAAGTAAAAAAAAAAAGGCTAAGTCAAAATCCTTTATGAATGCACTCTGGGGAAAAAGGAGTTAACTTGGGAAGCAAAAGCGAGCCCTGTTGAGTGCATTCTAACAAAGGCAGACAAAAGAAAAGAAAATCTACCTTGAGTCTGTGAATAGCCTCTTCTCTCTCCCTCTCCAGCTGCCCCACGTCTGTTGTCTTGCTCTGTAGACTGTGTATCTCCTGAAAACACACCACCTTGTCACAGAGGGATACCCAATCACTGTTGTTGTTAACCTTGCTGTCTTTTTACGCCAAATTGTTGTGCTCGGAATAGTAAGGAATAAAAGAAGCCCAGTCAGCACAGTTCCAAGGAACACTTTCCAACATCACCTAGCATAAATCAGAAAGTAAAGTAAACCTTGTTTGACATGGTAATGTTAACTATATACCACAGCCTCTAGGCGGCGTTTCACTCCTTCTGCTATGAGCAAACAGATAGCTTTAAGGAAAATTCTGCAAATTAGTTTTGTCTCTGGCAAAGCTTTTGAAATAGCAAATCGTTATACTTCCACTTGCTTCGTCCTTTGAGTATTTATCTGATTCCAAATGACATGTTAGGTTTTGTTCAGTATTAAAGAGTGCAGCAGTTCCAGGGCACAAATATGTAAACATTGCAAGGCTTTGCTCCGAGTGTTGTGGACAAAGGTAGATCTTGCAGTAGCGAAAAAAACAAAACTGAACCGTTAAGGCATTGGGATAAGAAGGACAAAATCTGGATTTCCCAGCAAAAAAATGGGGTTTTGAAAGCTAAGCAGAAGAGATGTATTGAAAGCGACCAACACTGCACGAAGAAGAGAAAATAAAGGAGTGCGGCCTCTGAGCGCTGCAGTGAAAAAAAAAAAACTTTTCTCAACGGGATGCTGCTTTTGTAGTTGTTATAACTATTTACTTTTCAAATTAGCTATATTTTTTAAATACTAAATACTGGTATCATACGTGTACATATTGTATCTGTTGATGTAGTTTTATTGTAAAATAGACCGATACTAATAGAAAGAGGCAGATACAATATATGTCAAAATGCCAAATATCTGCACCGATAATCGTCCCGGCTAACAAATCGGTTTATCTCTATTTATTAATCTACTTGGTAATTTCTTGTTAATAGCTGCTTATTTTCTTTTGTAATGTGGTTAAATCTACACTTTTTAAACTTTACTAAGCACTTATTTCTTCTGTTGTTTAAAGCTAATTTAGTGGCTAGCTAAGCTATTAGCATGCCTAATTCTGGCTTGCTCTCGGTGTGTTACATGTTTAGTCTCGTCCTCCATTGATTGTTATCAATCTTGATACTTGATACTAAAGATACTAAGAAATGCAGTTAATTTTCCGTAAGGGAGGTAATTTTTATTAGCTTAGGGAAACTGTGTTCACACTGTGTATGGAAATACAAAATTAGCTGATAGCTTGCCAGACAGGGAGCTAAAAATAAATACAGTGTCAGCCAGAGGGGATCAGAGTTTGTGATTGGCATAAAAAGAGGAATAATCGACAATGCGATCTTATACTTTTTCATGAAAATGGGCTGATGATGATCAATGGCCAATAAATTGTAGAATGTATACAATACAGGTAAGTAAACTACAGCAAAATTTTAAATAAACTTAAATTACGGTAGTCTCTACCTACTTCAGATTTATTGTCCAAAAAACCGCCCATTCGTTATTTGCCTCTCCGAAAATAGTATTTTTTTTCATAGAAAACTCACGCCTGTGTCAGTAATACAGTGGTTTCTCATTTTTTCCCCCGTAAGTAATCAGTTCCAAAAGCTCAGATGAAAATCAAAGCAATTTTTCCCATACTAAACATTTTGCAACTTTCTTTGGTCTCCATGTTGGGTTATTTTGCAGTCATACTCACTAAAACAAGCAGCGCAAACTGAATCACCATCACGTGGGATTCCTTAGGCACTAGATTCCGTGGAATGATACGTGTGTCAACCAACTTGTTTGTTACAATAATCAAAACGGTATTTAAAAACGGAGGCATAATTTTAGCCAAAAAAAATGAACCATACAAAAAGTCAAGGTACCTGAGGACCAGGCTACAGGCTAGACCAGGGGTCTCAAAGGATGTAGAGCCTGGGTGAGGCTGTGCTACACCAAGTATTCACTTCATTATCACATTTTAACCATGGGACTAAATTTGTTTACTACTTCTACCAGCGACCCTGAGCTATGGTGGATCTTACGTCATAAGTGTGATTGTTTTATCTTTTGACACTGATAATTTCCCCAGGAAATGGTCAGAGACGCTTCCGCTTGCTTACAAGAAGTTCATCTTTGTGTTTGTTGTGCTGTCATTTTTGTGTCTGCCCGGTTATTATGGTTAGTGTTCTTTCTAGTGTGATTTGATATTGCCATTGTATATTTTTACTATTAGCCACCCAGTGTGGGCGAGCCGCAATTCCACTAAACTGCGGGCCAAGAGTTTGAGACCCCTGGGCTAGACCATAACTCAGATTCTATCTGTTCCATCGATTGTCTTTCATATTCATTAGTGGTGAGGACCTAAGTAGTTTATACTTTCAAATACTTAATTGTATGAGGCATATTTTTTAACATAATGAAGAGGGCCGCAGTATTAAGAGCTCAAGGTCTCAGGGGCTGGAGATCAAAATGCAAATGTTTCTTTAGAAAGTGCCTTCGCGGGTTATATTCCTTTGAGACTGTGTTTACTTATTTACAAAATAAACACAGCAGCTTTCACACTGCACTGTCGATAGATTCATTATTCTGCCCTTGCCACTCATTTTCAGTGTGTGCATCTTGACAGATAGTTAACAGCATGAAGAAACAGAAGCTAAGTTTTGTTGATGATTGATGTTCCTTCTTTTGAATATTTTTCTTCTTCAGTTTCTTTGTCTTCTTTTATTTTGGTTTATAAGAATGAAAATATGAACATTACAACCGTATAAAGCCCATTGTGTATTTTACATAAATAAAATAGAAAGTTTAGTATTAATACACACAGCAAACATTGCACACATGTGGTTTTAACAAAATTAAACCTAAGGTGTATCTTTATCGCTCTCCTGGTCAAATTCAGCACTGCATATATTTAACCAGTTTTGATCGACACAGTTAAACAGCCAAATATTCACACGACCACGAATACGAAATACATCCCAAAGTCAGCAATTTCAATACATTCATACTTTGTTATCCAGTCGCTGTTAAGTCTGATTTTTCGCGATTTATTGGAAAACATTCCAGGGTCAATAGTGCCATCTTCTTCTACTCACCCACCACTACTTCACTGTGACACATATGCTTGCTGTGTCCCCCTGCAGGGTGGTGGGAGTACTGCATACATGAGCAACCCTGTTTTGAATGGTTTCATCAAGCCTGTTTGGTTGTTCAGTGGGACAAATGAAAAGCTTCGGCGGGCCCGCAAGCCACCAGTTGAATAGTTTTTTTGACAATGTGTCAAAACAAGTGCATTTTCATGGTTTCATACATTATTCGTGTTTTTTTTCGCTGTGATACCATAATAAAGTTAAAGATCTAAGAAAAAAAGGCAGAGTAATACAATAATAATTATGGGACAAAACTATTTTGCGAGAATCAATAGAGGGATTAAATAAATTTTAATCCAACACGATTAAAGTTGTAAATATTGCAAGAGTAAGAGCACCCTAGGATTAAACTGATTGTTGGTGGAAATAAGGAAATGTTTTAGTGCTTCAATATACATCATCACAAGTAGTTTAATTTGACATTTGAGAGAAAGAACAACACGAACTGAAATCACCGTTTTTGTCGACTTTGTTTCATAGAAGTCCAAACAAACATAAAATGTGATTCTGTAATAAATGTTAGACAACTCTGTCTCTTAAAAAAGCCCCTAAAGAAGACTCTTCTGTTTTTATGTCTTATATTGTTACTTTTTTCCTGTAATACAATTTTTATAGTTATAAACTTTTCCATTTCCCAGGATGTTTATTTTTTTAATTTGCATCCAATAAACAAAACAATTTTTTTAAATAGATGTTCAAGTCAAGTATTCCAATGTGGTTGTCGGTCTGCTCATCAATAATATAGAATCAGTCACATGATTGAAACAAGTTTTTTCAACATGCGGATGTAAGTCTTTCATTATCTCCGGACTTCATTTTGTTGTGTTTAGTAACCAGACACAATAGCACAGCTTAACTGAATCAACTACTACAATTATGCTATTTAGCTGGAACTTCCACCATTTTAAATTCCAATTAAGAGCAGCTATAGTTGCTACTGGGGGGGTTTTGTATCCTATACCTGTTCCTTGATGCTCAGCAGGGTTTCCAGCTCTTCCAGTGAGCGGCTGAGCTCCTCGCTATCAGCGTGAGCAGCAGCGGGATGGCCAAGCTGTGCCTCCAACTCTGCCACCTAGAACACAAAACGTCAATACTTCAGAGAAGAACCAATACATTCTCTTTTACTTTCATTAATGACATCTAACACAAAGTACAGAATGTTTACAATATCAATATCTTTTCCTCCTCCGCTGTGATATAATTTCTTTTTTAGCATCTTTTCCCACAAAAGACCAGGTTCATCACTACTAAAACTTGATGTTACTTACTGTGCTGTGGTCATGCTTGCCATGAATGCACTCCTTGCAAAGTCTTTTATTTTTAACACCACAGCGGTTCCCTCTTTCTTTCCACGCTGGTATGTTGAGTTTTTCAAGCTCTTATTTAGTTAGCAAAACGGACTTGTCAAAAGGCAAAAAAACAAAGAAAAGGCACACGTGCTGGTGTGTTGATACGTGGATTCTCCTACACAGCAAGTTGAAGGCTCAGTCTCCCCAACAATGTTTTGCCCTACTTTTTTGCCTTCAGGTGCTGAACTCCTTAGTATTTGCACCTGGCTGGCTGACAACAAGCTATCCATACACTTAGGTAAAACGGAATCCATCCTATTTGGGTCCCACATCAACCTTAAAGGCCTACTGAAATGAGATTAAACTGATTAAACTTATTTAAACTGGGATAGCAGGTCCATTCTATGTGGCATACTTGATCATTTCGCGATATTGACATATTTTTGCTGAAAGGATTTAGTAGAGCACATCAACGATAAAGTTCGCAACTTTTGGTTGCTAATAAAAACGCCTTGCCTGTACAGGAAGTAGCAGACGATGTGCGTGTGACGTCACAGGTTATAGAGCTCCTCACATCCTCACATTGTTTGCAATCATGGCCACCAGCAGCAAGAGCGATTCGGACCGAGAAAGCGACGATTTCCCCCTTAATTTGAGCGAGGATGAAAGATTTGTGGATGAGAAAAGTGAGACTGAAGGACTAGGAAAAAAAAAAAGACGGCAGAGCGATTCATGTTATTAGACACATTTACTAGGATAATTCTGCAAAATCCCTTATCTGCTTATTGTGTTACTAGTCTTTTAGCGTTTTAGTGAAAGTCGGAGGGGTGAGGCAACGGGTGTGGTGACCACCAGTGTCTCTGACGGAAGCCACGTTTCTCGACGAGGCGAAGCGTAGGCACCCGTTGGGGCCGGGCTGAGATTTTTTTTTTTCCCCCTCCTCCACGGTGGAAGCATCCCACGTTCGACGGCGGCCGGTCGAAGGAGGCAAGAGAGTCTCTGGCTGCCTCTTTGACAGGTGCACGTGGAACGACGCAAGCTCTCCGCTCATGTCTACAGTAGGAGCCAACTTATTACCACCATTTTCTCACCGAAACCTGCCGGTTGACATGTAGTAGGGAACCATGTTCGCTTGACCGCTCTGTTCCATAATAAAGCTTCACCGTCATCTTTTGGGAATGTAATGTAATGTCTGTGTTGCTAAAGGCGGCCGCAATACACCGCTTCCCACCTACATCTTTCTTCTTTGACATCTCTATTATTAATTGAACAAATTGCAAAAGATTCAGCAACACAGATGTCCAGAATACTGTGTAATTATGCGATTAAAGCAGATGACTTATAGCTGGGATCGGGGCTGGAACAAAATGTCCGCTACAATCCGTGACATCACGCGCACGCTTCATCATACCGCGACGTTATCAACAGGATACTTCGCGCGAAATTTAAAATTGCAATTTAGTAAACTAAAAAGGCTGTATTGGCATGTGTTGCAATGTTAAGATTTCATCATTGATATATAAACTATCAGACTGTGTCGTCGGTAGTAGTGGGTTTCAGTAGGACTTTAAGAAAGTCAGTGACTCCACTATAAAAGCAGGTGATATTGTTATCACCAGGAAAGATGAGATCACCTACCTAGGTTCGATTCTAGAGGCTAATCTTTCCTGTGATAAAATGGCAACCAAGGTAATCAAAAAGATCAACCAAAGAAAGAGATTTCTCGACATAATTTCCACTCTGGTCAACAAAAGCACCTTGAAGATTCTAGCGGGAACTCTCGTTCAACCCTTTTTCGATTACGCTTGCACCTCCTGGTACCCCAGCACTTCTAGAACCCTCAAATCTGGACTCCAAACATCCCAGAACAAGTTAGTCAGGTTACTTCTAGACTTCCACCCCAGATCACACCTCACTCCAACCCACTTCTCCAAAGTGGGCTGGCTCAGGGTGGAGGACAGAGTAAAACAAATTGCACTGAGCCTAGTCTATAAAATCCGCTACACCTCCCTGATACCGAAGTACATGTCAAACTACTTCCTTAACGACAGCCATAACCACAACACCAGGGGGAGCTCCATAAACCACATTAAACCCAGATTCCGATCTAACAAAGGTCTTAACTCATTCTCTTTCTATGCCACATCAATGTGGAATGCACTCCCAACAGGTGTAAAAGTAGGTGCATCTCTATCTTCCTCCAAACCCTCTCTAAAACACCTCCAGGCAACTTCAACCCTTTACCAACACCCTGCCCCCTTCACATCCCATCTCCCTGGATTGTAAATAACCAAATGTAAATAATCAAATGTATTTCTAATGTATATACTTGTTTTTATGCTATTTGAACTCACTATGTTCTCTGCTCGCTGTACTTCTCCTACTAAGACCAACACTGTTTCAATGTCCATTTCTCTGATGATGCAATTGTTGATGACTAAAGTGCTGATATCAACCAACCCCTCCTCATCCCACCCCCCAGACTGTAAATAATTCAATGTATATACTCTGATGATTAACCTGTGTGATGACTGTATTATGCTGATAGTATATATTTGTACAATGAATTGATTAACGTAGACCCCGACTTAAACAATTTGAAAAACGTATTCGGGTGTTACCATTTAGTGGTCGATTGTACGGAATATGTACGGAACTGTGCAATCTACTAATAAAAGTTTCAATCAATCAATCATAAAGGTGCCTGAATGCAGCATTTGTTCAGAGACATTGTTTGCAAACAGAGGCATATTTGATGCAATCTGAAAGTGTGTAGATCGAAAACTTTGCATATAAAGGGGTTCATAAATCAGGGTTCCACTGAAAATACGTTTGCACCGCCAAAAATAGATTTGGTACTACCGTTTTGCACTTGCTCATAAACACATTATAAAAGGACTGTCTATGAGTGTAGCTTGTCATTACTACTTTATAAAATAGGTGGCGGTATGCATCCTCACTCCACTTTTTAAAACATATCATACGCACCTGGTCCCTACACATTCATGTGCGTAAAATAAAAACAAGTGCGCAATTGCGAGGACTCTGGCAGCGCTGCATTTTCCCCCTTGACTTAAGTCTGTCGGTGCGCGACGCCATCGTAGATGTGCGCTTTGATTGGAGTGTCACTTAAATGTGGGCGTTCCCTGTCAAATCTGTCCTACTGTGATCTCTCATCGACTTAAGTACTAAGCCTAGGCCGACAAAATTTGCTCGACTATAATTTGACCTACAAATTATTGCAAATTAACCACTGATGTCATGATAATACATAGTAATGTATTAAGTATTGTAGCGGGGCCTAAAGAGTTCTCATCACCAGATTGAGGATTGGTGGATAGGCTGTGTGTGACCACACATAATGGGAGACACTTACGGATTAAAGTGGTTGTTCAAGGAAGTCTGATAAAAAACTCAACGGCTCAGAAGTACTGCTCTCTCGCCTCATTATCTCGACTCCCACAATGGTGACCCAGACGTTTATTGGACATCTTTAATACTGCTAGTCCTGTTATCTCTGATGGCTCAGCTCTATTACAACAGCCAGTAGCGGCTCCTGCTGTGTTTGCTGTTACAGTGAAACTTCCAGACTTCTGGCAACACGATCCTGAGTCCTGGTTTCAGCATGTGGAAACCCAGTTTCGGCTTTGAGGGATTACGACGGATGAGACACGGTACTACCATTTTCTCTGCTCTGGACGCTTCGACGACGGGCCTGTCTCCATGGGGCCTGGCCGGGCACTGCCCAAAGAAGCAACGTGGGTCCCCCCTCCAATGGGCTCACCACTCAGGTGAGGGGCCATAGAGGTCGGTTGCGTTGTGAGCTGGGCGGCAGCCAAAGGCAGGACACTTGGCGGTCTGATCCTCGTCTACATAAGCTAGCTCTTGGGACGTGGAATGTCACCTCGCTTGGGGGGAAGGAGCCTGAGCTAGTGTGCGAGGTAGAGAAGTTCCAGCTGGATGTAGTCGGACTCACCTCGACACACAGCAGGGTCTCTGGTACCACTTCTCTCGAGAAGGGCTGGACTCTCTTCCACACTGGCGTTACACACAGTGAGAGAACAACAGGCTGGGGTATCAATTCTTGTTTCCACCCAGCTCACAGCCTGCACATTGGAGTTCAACCCAGTGGACAAGAGGGTAGCTTCCCTCCTTTGGGGTGGGGTTCCTAACTGTTATTTGTGCTTACGCACCAAACAGCAGTTCAGAGTACCCACCATTTTTGGATACACTAGAGGGAGTACTGGAAAGTACTCCCCCGGGTGATTCCCTTGTCCTACTGGGGGACTTCAACGCTCATGTTGGCAACAAGAGTGAAACCTGGAGAGGCGTGATTGGGAAGAATGGCCGCCCGGATCTGAACCCGAGTGTTTTGTTATCGGACTTTTGTGCTCGTCACAGATTGTCCATAACAAACACCATGTTCAAACATAATGGTGTCCATATGTGCACTTGGCACCAGGACACCCTAGGACGCAGTTCCATGATCGACTTTGTAGTTGTGTCATCGGATTTGCGGCATCATGTTTTGGACACTCGGGTAAAGAGAGGGGGGGAGATTTCTACCAGTCACCACATGGTGGTGAGTTTGCTGCAATGGTGGGGGGGATGACGGACAGACCTGGCAGGCCCAAACGCAGTGTGACGGTCTGCTTGGAACGTCTAGCAGAGTCTCCTGTCAGAGAGTTTTAATACGCACCTGTCACGAGGGAGGTGCTGGACATTGAGTCCGAGTGGACCATGTTCCGCACCTCTGTTGTCGAGGCGGCTTATTGGAGCTGTGGCCGCAAGGTAGTTGGTGCCTGTTGTGGTGGTAATCCTAGAACCCGTTTGTGGACACCGGCGGTGAGGGATGCCGTCAAGCTGAAGAAAGAGTCCTATCGAGATCTTTTGGCTCATAGGACTCTGGAGGCACCAGACAGGTACCGACAGCTTCAGCGGTTTCGGAGGTAAAAACTCGGACACGGGAGGAGTTTGGGGAAGCCATGGAAAACGACTTTCGAACGGCTTCGAAGCGATTCTGGACCATCATCCGCCGCCTCAGGAAGGGGAAGCAGTGCACTGTCAACACCGTGTATGGTGAGGATGGTGTTCTGCTGACCTCGACTGCGGGGGTTGTGCGTAAGGCTCTGGATACTGTGGGGCTGTCTTGGTTGACAAGACTCTGCAGCATCGTGTGGACATCAGGGGGGTACCTCTAGATTGGCAGACTGGGATGGCGGTTCCTTTCTTTAAGAAAGGGAACCGGAGGGTGTGTTCCAACTATCCTGGGATCACATACCTTAGCCTTCCCGGTAAGGTCTATTCAGGTGTACTGGAGAGGAGGCTACGCCGAATAGTCAAACCTCGGATTCAGGAGGAACAGTTTGGTTTTCGTCCTGGTCGTGGAAAAGCCGTTTTACAAACAGGCACTGTTTGGAAACAATTAAGGTATGTAAATAAACATTTACAAAATTTTTTTGTGAAAATAACTCATTGTAAGTAACTCATTTCACAAGGTATCTGCAGCTTATAGTCCGATGTGGCTCATATATGGAAATTTATTTTTTTCTTCTACAATTTAGTAGGTGAAGCTCATAAACCGGTGTGGTGTACCATCCGTAAAGTACAGTACTTTTTAAGCAAATTGTACGAATGTGTCATTTAGCATTACTTCTAGCGCCTTCTAGGAAAGCCAATAGCTGCTACAAATAGGATGGGAGTACAACTGTTGATTGAGAGCATCTAATAATAATAGTAATAAACATAATATTAATGGATTAGATTTATGCAGCACTTTTCAAGACCCTCATCTGTTTGTGCAGTCATATAAATTGCACAATAAAACAGAATAACAATTAAAAATATATTATGAATATTATAATTGATAATGATCCATCCATCACGGAGAAAACAGGTGTCTCCACCAGCCTGCCCCCCAATACACGTAACTACAAGCAACTATGGCATTATGCACAAACCGCTGGAAGAAATAAGATTTCAGTAGACACAAACAGTCTTTAGCTGCACACGTCACTACACACTACAGACCATAAGAGTACTGCTGGCAGTGGTCACAGCAGTGAAACGTCTCATGTGACATTACTGTACAAAAGCAGCTGACTATTCTGAAAAAGGAGGCAAAAACTGAGCTCGGTGGTTACTTAACTTAAAGGTTGACTGTCTGCCCGGTCATCCGACATGGTTCAACGGCTGCACAGAGAATGCAAAAGCTGATTTTTTTTAATATTCCTGGGAATTTGCTTGTGACTCTTAAAAGACAGAGAACTTGTTTACTTGCACGCGTTGGCAGTAATCCGCTTAAAACAGCCATCCAACAAGCTCCCTGGTGTAAGCACAAATGAGCTGTTTTTGCAACCTTTGGGGATTTTTTGTTGAATTTATATTCCTTGCTGTTTACCTATCTGTGAATTTATAGACTTAAATAAAGTCTACCAACTTCATGCATGGATGTGCATTAAAAACACAAGATTGTTCAGAAACAACGTTACATTTCAAGCTCCAGCCACCCCCCGCGACCCTGAGAGGGACAAGCGGTCGAAAATGGATTGAAGAATCTCTTGCTAACTATTAGAGATTTAACAATTTTACTCATATATAAACTAGGAATGTAACGGCATCAAAATCACATGGTACAATATTATCACGGTATTAGGGCAACGGTACAATATTATTGTAATATATGTCCCAAAAAAAAAAGGCTGCTATAGTGTGTAAAATGAAGTGCCAGGAATGTTAAGGATACACACACCTACAGTAATTTAACATAAAACTCAAATGTTCTAATGATACTATAAACTTGCATTTTTAAGTGCAAAATACTGTGCAAGGACATCTTCTGTTCCAAGCAAATATTAAAACAAACTTACAGAGTGACAATGTAAACATCCAGTGCAAAACAATAATATTCACTTTGTCTTTTAACTTTCACTTTGTGATATGCAGTGTCCTCCACAGTGGACATGTTTATATCAGTTTGGAAACGGCTGTTTCTCAGGAAAGTTAACCAACAATTTAACTTTTAATCATCTAAATACCTCACAAACTGATGTTTGGCTTCTCTGGCTTCAAATGTATTTTCTGGGTGACAATTTATGAGGTGGCAACTGGTCCGTATCCTGACTTCCACCTAAGTGCAACTGAATAACATAACCGGCTGGCTCTGTGTCGCCTTGGAAACACCAAAGTGTTCTGCTTTGCAGAATGAAAACTTTTCTTACAGTACATCAGCCAAAGAGGTTATGTTTTCACCATGGTTTGTTTGTCTGTTTGGTTAGCAACATAACTCAAATAGTTATGGATTGATTTTGATGATTTTTTTTCAGGAATTATTAAAAAAATAAAATAAAATCCTCTCATCTGCTACGAACACACTTCACTTCTTGCTTACAGCATTCCACGCCTCCATCTTGTCGGCCTGTGCTGCGCAGAGGATTCTGGGATACGTAGTTTATTTTCAGAACGGTCCAATGCTAAAGCGCCAGAAACAAAACTACACTGTAAAAGTTTTTGTTTTATACAGTCATGTGTCACGACATTGTTGTAAAGACTTTGAAACCGTAATACCGCTGTATTTACAATACCCTTACACCCCTGGTATAAACACTAACATATACATTACTTGTTGTAGAAGCATTATAAAACTGCCTTGGTAATTTTGATCTTCCCTCCTATCTGGACAGGTGCTAGCATGCTAATGTTTTTTAATTTCATCGTAGCTCATTTTTGTACGTTTAAACCTTAAATTCATGAATTGTGATACTTGGCGGCATCTTGCAAGTTTACCAACGATTCCCATGCTAGTATACTAACCCTAGCATGACAATGTTGCATGTTAGCATGACAATGTTGTATTTTAGCATTTTAACTAATTCTATACATTTAAACCTTAAAATTAGAGATGTCCGATATTCCAATATTGTCCAACGTTTAAATACCGATTCCAATATCAACCGATACCAATATATACAGTCGTGGAATTAACACATTATTATGCTTAATTTTGTTGTGATGCCCCACTGGATGCATTAAACAATGTAACAAGGTTTTCCAAAATGAAAATCAACTAAGTTATGGAGAAAAAGGCCAACATGGCACTACCATATTTATTATTGAAGCCACAAAGTGCATAATTTTTTAACATGGCTCAAAACAGCAGCTTGGAATTTGGGACATGCTGATAGAGCATGAGGTGGGCGGGGTTGAGGTATGGGGGGGGGGGGGGGGGGAGGGGGAGTAGCAGGGGGTGTATATTGTAGCGTCCCGGAAGAGTTAGTGCTGCAAGGGGTTCTGGGTATTTGTTCTGTTGTGTTACGGTGCGGATGTTCTCCCGAAATGTGTTTGTCATTCTTGTTTGGTGGGGGTTCACAGTGTAGCGCATATTTGTAACAGTGTTAAAGTTGTTTATACGGCCACCCTCAGTGTGACCTGTATGGCTGTTGACCAAGTATGCATAGCATTTACTTGTGTGTGTGAAAAGCCGTAGATATTATGTGATTGGGCCGGCACGCAAAGGCAGTGCCTTTTAAGGTTTATTGCCGTTCTGTACTTCTCCCTACGTCCGAGTACCACTCCGTACAGCGGTATTTTAAAAAGTTATAAGTTATACTTTTTGAAACCGATACCGATAATTTCCGATATCACATTTTAAAACATTTATCGGCTGATGATATCGGCAGTCTGATATTATCCGACAGCTATACTTAAAATCATGGCTTTAATAACTAGGCACCATCTTGTAAGTATAATAACTGTTTTCATGTCAGTATGTTCACATTTTACGCTATTATCTTAGTTAATTTTGTACTTTTAAACCTACAAATCAAGAATTGTATTACTTGGCGCCATATCACAAGTACGATAACTGCTTCCACGATAGCATGCTGATGTTGACATACTAACATTTTTGTGTATTCATTGTAGCATATTTTGTACTTTCAAACTTAAATGTCATACATTTCCTTACTTGGTAACATCATGTAAGTACAGTATGCTGACTGATTCTTTATTAGAATTAATTAGAAAAAAATATATATTTGAATAGGGGTTAGTGCGTTTGCCTCACAATATGAAGGTCCTGGGTTCGATCCTGCGCTCGGGATCTTTCTGTGTGGAATTTGCATGTTCTCCCCGTGACTGCGTGGGTTCCCTCCGGGTACTCCGGCTTCCTCCCGCCTCCAAAAAACATGCACCTGGGGATAGGTTGATTGGCAACACTAAAATTGACCCTAGAGTGTGACTGTGAGTGTGAATGTTGTCTATCTATCTGTGTTGGCCCTGTGATGAGTTAGCGACTTGTCCAGGGTGTACGCCGCCTTCCGCCTGAATGCAGCTGAGATAAGCTCCAGCACCCTCGCGACCCCGAACGGGACACGCGGTAGAAAATGGATGGATGGATATTCTAACATTAGCAGGCAAACTATAACATTTTATACTATTTCTAATTTGTAGTACAAAGGTTACACTTAGAATGGTAATCTCTGTGCTTAGGAACCTTTCTGATTAGTGATTACAAACAACAGCACAACTGAATTTTTGATGAAACTTGTTTATTGGATCTTGTTAGTGTACTGGTGTACCTAATGTTCCGCTCAGTGAGCGCACGTATGATCTTATTTGCATCCATAGTTTTATATACATAGACCACAAATAGCATAAATCCATCACTTAACAGTGTGCCATATGACAAATATAGAAACAATGCCCCACCCCCACTCCCACAATGAAGGTAAATGTCAACCTTTCTCCTTGGTGCCTTTACAGTGATTTATCATGTTCCCAAAGTGGGGCAAAGATGGGAGAGAGGCTGGACACTATGGAGTGTCAGCCCCCACGTCCCCTCCCCTCTACCAAACCCTGGGGGCCTGCTCCATTTCTAGCCACCTGGTTGACTTTGCTGCATTGTGTGCATTGATGTGTGTGTGTGTGTGTGTGTGTGTGTATTTGGGCGATAACCCTCAGCTGGACCTGACAAAAGCAGTGACCGCGTCTCATAATTAGTGAGGAGTTTATGCTGTAGGCCAGTTGTTGCATCACTTCAGTCACCTTGAAAGGCCTACTGAAATGAGATTTTCTTATTTAAACTGGGATAGCAGGTCCATTCTATGTGTCATACTTGATCATTTCGCGATATTGCCATATTTTTGCTGAAAGGATTTAGTAGAGAACATCGACGATAAAGTTAGCAACTTTTGGTCTCTAATAAAAAAGCCTTGCCTATACCGGAAGTAGCAGACGATGTGCGCGTGACGTCACGGGTTGTAGGGCTCTTCACATCCTCACATTGTTTATAATCATAGCCTCCAGCAGCAAGAGCTATTCGGACCGAGAAAGCGACAATTTCCCCATTAATTTGAGCGAGGATGAAAGATTCGTGGATGAGAAAAGTTAGAGTGAAACACAAAAAAAAGAAAAGGCGACGGCTCCAAGCGGCGGCAGTGGGACCGTTTCAGATGTAATTAGACACATTTATTAGGATAATTCTGGAAGATCCCTTATCTGCTTATTGTTTTAATAGTGTTTTAGTAAGATTGTAAAGGCATACCTGAAAGTCGGATGGCTGCGGTGAATGCCAGTATCTGAGAGAAGCCGAGGAGCCAAGATCACAGCTGCCTTTTTGAGCTGCAGGAGGAGGAGGTCCCATAATCCACTGAAGTCTCCGGTAAGAGCCGACTTAATATAACAATTTTCCCATCCAAAAACTTGCTGGTTGACATAGAGAAACATGTTCGCTTGACCACTCTGTGTTAAAGCTTCACAACAAACAAAGAAACACCGGCTGTGTTTCGGTGCTTAAGGCAGCTGCAATCCACCGCTTTCCACCAACAGCATTCTTCTTTATAGTCTCCATTATTAATTGAACAAATTGCAAAAGATTCAGCAACACAGATGTCCAAATTACTGTGTAATTATGCGATGAAAAGAGACGACTTTTAGCCGTGTGTGGTGCTGGGCTAATATGTCCGCTACAACCCGACACGTCACAAACACGTGTCATCATTCCGCGACGTTTTCATCAAGAAACTCCGCGGGAAATTTAAAATTGCAATTTAGTAAACTAAACCGGCAGTATTGGCATGTGTTGCAATGTTAATCATTGATATATAAACTATCAGACTGCGTGGTCGGTAGTAGTGGGTTTCAGTAGGCTGTCATACCTGTAATTTAGTTTTAAGTTTGATCATGTTTGTTTTGTTTTTGGACTCTTTTTTTCCCGTTTTACACTTCCTGGTTTTGTTTTTCCATAGTAACCCATTAGTTTCCACCTGGTCTCCTAGTCACGCCCATGCCCTCAGTCCCGTACCTGTTCCTAATTATCACAGCCACTATATAAGTCAATTTCTTTCTGTCCATCAGTCTGGGAACATCAACTTTCATTACCCATGCCGTTCTAACTTTCATTGCCTTACATACTTCATGCCATGCTTTTTGTTTGTATTTATGTCTTTGATAGTATATTTTGTTTGTTTGTAGATAGTATTGCCATTGTGCTGTTTTTGTCCTAAGTTATAGTATAGATTTTTATCCGCCACAGAGCGCGTCCTTGGTTTGCCTTTTTTTTTGTATTTTGAGTATTAATAAGATTAAAACTATGTACCTGAATTCACGCCTGGCTCGTCCCATATTCCCTCTGCGTCGAAGGAGCTCAAACAATCCAAGTCCAAGCCTGACATAGGCCTTTAAATAAACGCTTCTTTCATATTCATTTAAAAAATCTAAATTGGAATAGAAATTATGTGATTCTCGTGATTATCGTGGGACCTTGCATACATAAGTTAGATCCACTATGGAATGGACTCTCACAATATTATGTTAGATCCACTATGGACTGGGCTCTTACAATATCATGTTAGATCCACTCGACGTCCATTGCACTGGTCGCTCAGGGAAGGAGGGGGGGCCCCACATCTGCGGTCCCCTCCAAGGTTTCTCATTGTCATCCCATTGGGTTGAGTTTTTTTCTTGCCCTGATGTGGGATCTGAGCCGAGGATGTCGTTGTGGCTTGTGCAGCCCTTTGAGACACTCGTAATTTAGGGCTATATAAGTAAACTTTGATTGATTGACTGATTGATAAATATTGTGAGGAAGAGGAGTCAGCAGGGGGTCCAATACTTTTTTTCCGCGCTGTGTCTAGCTGTCCATGCAAGTTTGTTAATGGGGAGTAAACTATGCTCAATAATAAAAATCTAACATTCTATGACTTTGTGGGTTCCTTAAAAATGACCAGCACGAATACCAAATACTCTCTCCCTAAATGTGTTATCAAGCGATAATAAGGTTGTGTAGTCTGCCCACCTGCTCCCTAAGGCGATCGGTCTCTTCCTGGTACTCAGCCAATTGCTGCTTCCACTGCACCACGCTGCTGTTGGCTTCTTGCAGTGCTGCTACCAGCTTGGCGTTACTGTCTTGTAGAGTGAAGAGCTCTGCCTCCAAGTTGATTTCACACATGGACCTGGGGGAAGAAAATTAAAACTCTTGTTTGACTTGACTTTGAAATTTGAAAACATTTCAGAGGACAGGGGACATCAGCACACACATGTTTAAGTGCACACCCTGCGGCTGACATCAGAAATCATTCTCTATCGTTTGCAGACACAGCCTAGAGCACGGGTGTCAAACTCATTTTAGATGGGGGGCCACATGGAGAAAAATCTACTTTCAAGTGGGCCGGACTGGTAAAATCACGGCACGATAATTTAAAAATTAAAAACAACTGCAGATTGTTCTTTGTTTAAAAATAGAACAGGCATATTCTGAAAATGTACAAATCATAATTTTCTTTTTTATATATATATATATATATATTGTATTTTCAGCAATATAAGACTATAAGGCACACCTAAAAACCTAACATTTTTTCAAAAGCTGACAGTGCGCCTTATAATCCGGTGCGCCTTATATATGGACCAATATTGAGCCACAACAGGTCTCGCAATTACGGTAAGCAGCCGCCAACTTAATTTTCCCCCGGAGAAGAAGTGCGCTTCTTCTACCAGGGGTCGGCAACCTTTACCACTCAAAGAGAAATTTTGACCTATTTCACAAAATAAAGAAAATAATGGGAGCCACAAAACTCTTGAAATTTATAATGAAATAACACTGTATACAGAGTTTTTTTTTGCTATGTGCTATGTATAAACCAGGGGTCTCAGACACGCGGCCCGCAATTAAATGTGTACATTTAGTGTTAGTGCGGCCAGTGAGTTTTAATTGAATGCCCCTTATTAACATCACGCATACAATTCCTCACAAATTGTCCGAGAGACTCGCGGGTTTCGGAGTGTCAATTCCCTCGGACGTCTGCTGAGTATTAACCAGTCAACAAAAATAAGGGCGTGCTACGTTGGCACTGTCTCTAAGGCCCTCCACAACTTGAACAAACAACTTACCCGTCGGGTGGCACACATGCGATTGCAAGGCATTCTTGTTCAACAGCCATACAGGTCACACTGAGGGTGCCAGTTTAAACAACTTTAACACTGTTACAAATATGCGCCACACTGGAACCCACAACAAACAAGAATGACAAACACATTTGGGGAAAACATCCGCACTGTAACACAACATAAACGCATCATAACAAATACCCAGAATCCCATGCAACCCTGACTCTTCCAGGCTAAATTATACACCCCACTACCACCAAACCCCCACCCGCACCTGCGCCGGTTGAGGTGGGCGGGATTTGGTGCTAGCGGGGTGTATAATGTAGCCTGGAATAGTCAGGGTTGCATGGGATTCTGGGTATTTGTTATGTTGTGTTTAGGTTGTGTTACAGTGCGGATGTTTTCCCGAAATGTGTTTGTCATTCTTGTTTGGTGCGGGTTCACAGTGTGGCGCATATTAGTAAGAGCGTTAAAGTTGTTTATACCACAACCCTCAGTGGAACCTGTATGGCTGTTGAACAAGTAAGCCTTGCAATCATTTGAGGATTGCATAAAAGGTTTTACACAATACGTGACCGGCCAGCACACACATAGTGTTGTGTAACAGCGGGCATTACCACATGTTTAAGAAGGGCCCGCCCTCAATGTTGCTGATTAAGTGAAAATCGCAGTTGGCATACCTCAGACAATTTTAGGGAAAGGCACTGAGGTCAGAAATCTCCCAGGAAGTTTGGCAAGTTTACAGCTGAGCCACACCATAGTGATCAAAGAGCCGCATGAGGCTCCGGAGCCACGGGTTGCCGACCCCTGTTCTACGGCAAGCAGCCGCCGACCTTATTTTCCCCCGTAGAAGAAGAAGCGCGCTTCTTCTACGGTAAGCAGCTGCTGACTTCCTTTTCCCTCGTAGAAGCAGCGCGCGGTGCATGCTGGGATATATGACTGCGGGAGGCGTGCCATTTCTGTGTGTTTATGTAAAGACCCCAAAATGGCTCCTATTAAGAGACACGCTGACGACGCAGAGTTAAACTCAAGGCAATCAGTCACACAGTAGAACACGGGAATAGAGCAGCAGCGAGAGAATTTAACATGAACAGCAGCGGCATTGACTCGTTTAATGACTACTTCGACGATGCTGTATTCGCCCAACTGTTTGATTCGAACACTGAAGAAGAAGAATCTGAGGGATTCGTGGATGAGGAATAACTTAATGAAGTGAGCTTTACATGTTTATTTTGTGTGTTGTGTTGTGTGACATTATCGTTTGAGCAACATTGAGTTATTGATATATTATTGTTTTGCACTATTTCGAGTGTAACAATATTGTGATTGCACTAACGTTTGATTTACCGTAACAGTATCAGACTGTTTTTTACGTGTTTATTGAATCGGGGAAAATAATAAAACAGCTGTTTATTCATTTTGGGAGTGAACAGAGTTGTCAGAACGCTGGTTTGTAATCTATTAATAAAGTTTGACAGACCTAGCTGACTGTTTTGTTGACATTCTCTTTAGCGCAGCTCCATCTAAAGGATGCATAACATAACCCCAGCCTCTACTGTAGCATCTATTTTATGCGCCTTATAATGCGGTGCGCCTTATATATGAACAGCGTTTTAAAATAGGCCATTCATTGAAGGTGCGCCTTATAATCCGGTGCGCTTTACAGTGCGGAAAATACGGTACTTACATGTGGCGGTTAATAGTATTCTAACTTTGTCCTTGTTTATATTTTCTGAATAAATGATGTGATAATGTTCATCAGTTAGCTCATTGGTGTTCATTTTCAATCTATCAAGGTAAGAAAATAATATTAAAATCAAATTACAGGATGTTATTTATGTAGTGGTGCAGTTGGGAGAGTGGCCATTCCAGCAACCTGAGGGTTCCTGGTCCAATCTCCACCTACTACCAACCTCGTCACGTCCGTTGTGTCCTTGAGCAAGACACTTCACCCGCGCTCTTGATGGGTCGTGGTTAGCGCCTTGCATGGCAGCTATTGACATCAGTATGTGAATGTGTGTGTGTGTGTGTGTGTGTGTGTGAATGTGGAAATAGTGTCAAAGCGCTTGAAGGTAGAAAAGCGCTATAGAGGTATAACCCATTTGCCATTTAGGTTGATCATGTTCCTCGACTAATGTACTAACATCATGTGGTTTATTTTGTACATAGAATTGCTATTGTGACATCTAGTGTACACATTTAGAACAGCTGTTTCTTTCATTCATATTTTCAGGTTATTTGTTATACCGGTACTTATTGAACTCATCCCGCGGGCCAGATAAAACCTATTCGCGGGCCTGATCCGGCCCTAGGGCCGCACGTTTGACACCCCTGGCCTAGACGAACCGGATGATGCTCATTTCTACGACTGGAGGAAAAATGTCTCCATCTTGCTGCTAAGCCGAGGAGACATTTTCATTTTATACTACAGATATGTTGTATAAATCAGTATCGGCAGATTTTCTTGAAAAACGTACTTGATAGCCATTGCAGATGAATGCCTTTCACAATGCCAATCACTAACCACCATCCCCTGCGGCTAATATCTAATTTATTTTTAGTCTCCCAGCTGACAAGCGGGAAGATAATTGTGTCTTCGTACACAGCGTGGAGCCACTCCCTTAATTAAATGATAATCACCTCCATTGCAGCAAATAAACAGTATTTAAATTATTAGGAGGCTTAACCTCTAAGCTAACTAGAAACAACAGAAGAAATAAGTGCTTACTAAAGTTTAAGATGTGTAGATGGAACCACGTTACAGTAGAAAGTAAGCAGTTATTAACAGGAAATTAATAAGTAGATCAATAAGAGTCTAGAAAAAGGATAACACAACAACTGTTGGTGTGTCAGCATTGTCACAGTCAGTAGTACACTACAACAAGGAGGTGGGTGGATCCATTAATTGGTGGTGTCGACACCAAAGGTACAAACCCTGTTTCCATATGAGTTGGGAAATTGTGTTAGATGTAAATATAAAAGGAATACAAATCCTTTTCAACCCATATTCAATTGAATGCACGACAAAGACAAGGTATTTGATGTTCAAACTCATAAACTTTTTTTTTTTTGCAAATAACAATTAACTTAGAATTTCATGGCTGCAACACGTGCCAAAGTAGTTGGGAAAGGGCATGTTCACCACTGTGTTACGTCACCTTTTCTTTTAACAACACTCAATAAACGTTTGGGAACTGAGGAAACTAATTGTTGAAGCTTTGAAAGTGGAATTCTTTCCCATTCTTGTTTTATGTAGAGCTTCAGTCGTTCAACAGTCCAGGGTCTCCGCTGTCGTAGTTTAAGCTTCATAATGCGCCACACATTTTCAATGGGAGACAGGTCTGGACTGCAGGCGGGCCAGGAAAGTACCCACACTCTTTTTTTACGAAGCCACGCTGTTGTAACACTTGTCTTGCTGATATAAGCAGGGGCGTCAATGATAACGTTGCTTGGATGACAACATATATTGTTCCAAAACCTGTATGGACCATTCAGCATTAATGTTGCCTTCACAGATGTGTAAGTTACCCATGCCTTGGGCACTAATACACCCTCATACCATCACAGATGCTGGCTTTTGAACTTTGCGTCTATAACAATCCGAATGGTTATTTTCCTCTTTGTTCTGGAGGACACCACATCCTCTGTTTCCAAATATAATTTGAAATGTGGACTCGTCAGACCACAGAACACATTTCCACTTTGCATCAGTCCATCTTAGGTGAGCTCGGGCCCAGCCAAGCCGGCGGCGTTTCAGGATATTGTTGATAAATGGGTTTGGCTTTGCATAGTAGAGTTTTAACTTGCACTTACAGATGTAGCGACCAACCGTAGTTACTGACAATGGTTTTATGAAGTGTTCCTGAGCCCATGTGGTGATATCGTTTACACACTGATGTCAGTTTTTGATGCAGTACCGCCTGAAGGATCAAAAGTCCGTAATATCATCGCTTACGTGCAGTGATTTCTCCAGATGCTCTGAATTTTTTGATGATTTTACGGACCGTAGATGGTAAAAAAATGTTCTAAAACTGTTCGACAATTTGCTTACAAAGTGGTGACCCTCACCCCATCCTTGTTTGTGAATTACTTAGCATTGCATGTAAGCTGCTTTTATACCCAATCATGGCACCCACCTGTTCCCAATTAGCCTGCACACCTGTGAGATGTTCCATATAAGTGTTTGGTGAGCATTCCTCAACTTTATCAGTCTTTATTGCCACCTTTCCCAACTTCTTTGTCACGTGTTGCTGGCATCAAATTCTAAAGTTAATGATTATTGGCAAAAAAAAAGTGTTTATCAGTTTGAACATCAAATATGTTGTCTTTGTAGCATATTCAACTGAATATGGGTTGAAAAGGATTTGCAAATCATTGTATTCCGTTTATATTTACATCTAACACAATTTCCCAACTCATATGGAAACGGGGTTTGTATATCAGTATTTTTTTAATACTAGAGTGAATTTTTTTAAATATTCTCAAAACATTTTTTTATGTTGACAAATTCAGAGAATACTTCCATGGACACAGGAGGGTTTTAAGGGCAAAAAACTCAATATTTAAATGAGTAGAATATCGGCAAAAAAGCCATTATCGGATATCTCTGGTACTCTGTATACATCCCCAACTGACGCAGTCTTAGAGTTCATTGGCTGGTTGGAATTGAACCTGCATCATCCGTGTTAAAGGCAGCAGCATATCCCCTTGAGAACCAGTGTCTCTTGAAGTGAACAGTTAAGAAAGTATATTTACATTAAAAAAAAACATCCCTGTTATGCAAAACACAAATGTCGACTGCAGAGGACGCTGGTTATCAGTGAGATATACCATACACTAGCTGTGCACACGCTCTAAATCTGTAATACATTTTTTAAGAAGTTTACACAGCGACTTTCAGTCAAGTCACAACTGAAGTACTGATGATGTCTTACCAGTAACCACTTTGAATGAACAGAAAATACACTGAACTGAATTGTTACTGTTTGGATTTAAAATCAAGGAAGATTTTATTAAAATTAAACAGCTGTGTGATGGTAAAGGTCAGGATTTACAGAGGACATCAAATATACCAGAGAGCTTTGAAATGCATTAAGTGGCGTCTTTTCACATGGCAACCAATCCAGCAGCTTAGCAACCATATAGCTCACCATAGCAACAGAGCAGATCTTGCAGTGGCTTATCGTAGTCATAAAATAAAGTCATCTGCTGAATAAAATGCATCTTGCTGATATCCTACAGACTGCTAAGAGACCAGTAAAGGACACAGGTCATGTAACGGAGTAGAAACCTCACCAAATGCTCACCAATGCTTTTACCCCAGAACACAAGGACAAAATCACCTTCAGGCAAAGTTGTTTCCTCTAGGAGGAACACTTATTCACCACTGCTCTTCTTAAAAACGTGTTGTTACATCACTCAGATCTGTGTCTTTCACTGTGTAAAACCATGCGTGTGCAAGGAAAGGCTGGAAGGCAGCAAAAAGAAGAAAAATGTTTCTAATCACATGTACTCATGAAATAAGACCTTACAACTGGTCCAATGTAACACTGATGGAGACTTTATAAATGTGCTCTAAACTCACTAATGACTTTAAGTGAGATTTGATATCATTTGGATATGTAAAGTCAGACATTAAGTCTCACGAGTGTGTGGAAATCACTGGTTTGCCATATTAGATGTGGATAAACTACATAATCTTCTACTCTGCGTATAACTCTCGTTTAAGAATTTGTGGTGGGCAAATTTCTGGAGTCCATTTCTTTTGTCAGAGTTACGAATTTTGGAATAAAATATAGCCCTGATATATAAAACACAACACTGCAGAGGATATTAGCTCTCTGGAGGATATTGGCTTGGATGTCAGTTGGATGATCATCATCCAATAAAGAAGTGGGCTTTATTTAAATATGCCTCTAATAATGTGGTTACACTGTACCAGGCCTGGGCAATTATTTGGACTCAGGGGGCCAAATTTAAAGAACCATTTTTTTTTCTGAGGGCCGGTATATCTATTTTTAGGAACAAAACCTCACAATAATGTCTGACAGAACGCTAAAAACGTTAAGACAGACTGTCTTAAAAAACGGAATAGAATTTTACATTTTTTTACTGAATGAGATGCCCAGAATGTACATGAAAATAAACAATGTGGATTTTACAATATTAGTTATGACGGATAAAACAGTGAATATTGACAACATATGAAACTCACACCCCCTCTTTATGGACATATTTTACAATCAAGTGAAACGCAACAAAAATGCAACACAAGCAGGAAAAATAAGAACGCGAAGGGTAAAAAAAAACAAAAAAAAAACCTACAATCTGATACATCCGTCTGTCCCTGACACCCACATTTCTGTGGAAACGCTCCTCACCCACACCGCTTGGTGCCTTGTCTGAGCTGCTGTGACTTAGATTACTATAGTAACTAATTAGATGACCAAATAGTAACTAGTACATCATGACTGCACATCATAATTGCAGCCACACTTTCCATCTTGAAGATCTAAAAAAAATATTTTGGAATGTCTGGTGGGCCAGATTGAAAAGCTTAACGGGCCTTAATTTGCCCAGATCTGCAATTTAAAGTGGAATGTAACACTGATTTTGACTACCCTCAAAATTGGCTGTGGACAAAAGCAGTTACCAACATGAACAAAATTAAAACTAAAACTAAGCATTGCGTGCACATTTACTAGTGAGTTTGCCCAAAGACACAATGTATTTTTTTAACCATGGCTTTATGGCTTTAATGTAGATTATTCTAAGGCGGTAGAGATGCGCGGTTTGCAGTCTCATCCGCGGAGTCCGCGGATAAACCGCGGGTCGGGCGGGTGACATGACGAAAAATTTGATTTTAAATAAGATTAGGGCGGGTGGCGGTTGAATCATTCGAAATTATTTGATATACATGGTTCAGGGATCGGCAACCTTTACCACTTAAAGGGCCATTTTGACTTGGGTCACAAAGTTAAGAAACAACAGGAGCCGCAAACATTCTCGCGAATATCTGCTGGCGGTCACCCAGTTAACAAGAATTAGGACCTACTATAAAGCCAATGCCTCTGACGCCTTCTACAACATGTATAAACTGCATGCCAGTCCAGCAATATGTTCTATGTGGCTTCCGCAGACACACGTACACGACTGATAGGCATACTGGGTGACACAAACATCACTGATGGTTGTGATATAAACAATTTTAAGACTCTTACTAATATGCGCCACGCTGTGAAGCCACACCAAACTATAATGACAAACACATTTCGGGAGAACATCCTCACAGTAACACAACATAAACGCAACACAACAAATACCCAAAATCCTTTGCATCCATGAGTCTTCCTGACTATATTATACACCCCGCTAGCACCAACCCCCCCCCGTACGTTGGTAAGGTGGGCGAGGTTTGGTGCTAGCGGGGTGTATAATATACATCCATTTATACTGGAATGACCTGCTGGTCAAAAATGTTTCATGTTTTGTGTTGTTTTGATTTAGTGTTAATATTTCCCATGATCACAAACACTGCGTCCGTGCACGAAAGCGTATTGGCGGAGAATGAGGATGTGTTGTTGTGGCAGGTAAAACCTGTTGGAATTGTGTTGTTTGTTATTATAACATTGGCAATAAAAGGTAAAAATAGCATTGGACATTGTGTGCCTTCTTCGGAGGGCTATAATACAATAATATTACTTTGTTTTCACGTTTAAAAAAAAACAACTTAATTTTTAAAGTGTAACTGCAATGATATTGCCGTGGCGGTGCGCCACATTCAAAAAAGTACCAATGATAGTCACACACACTAGGTGTTGTGAAATTTGTCCTGTGCATTTGACCCATCTCCCTGTTCACCCCCTGAGAGGTGAGGGGAGCAGTGGGCCACGCCCAAGAATCACTTTTGATGATTTAACTCCCAATTCCAACCCTTGATGCTGAGTGCCAAACAGTGAGGTAATGGGTCCCATTTTATAGTCTTTGGTATTACTCGGCTGGGGTTTGAACTCACGATCTATCGATCTCAGGGCAGACACTCTAACCACCATATGATGCGCTATCTTTAACAGTACACGTGTATATAACTCTTATTTAAGATGAAGTAACTTTATAAAAGCAACATTGTTTGCAATCGGAAATAAAGAAGTGGATGTCATTACCCTTCAGACAGCATCTTTTTGACCCTCTCCTTCTCTACCGTGAGCTCCACTTCTGCACTTTTACTGCGAAACAGCTTTTCCTCTCCTGGCCCGTTGACTGTCAGCAGCGGTGGTGAGTGACATTCCTCCGACAGCTCCTGTGCCAAGAACACACACAATTACACTTTAGTTGTACTTTTTTATTCCACTGCGTGAGCTTTTCACATTTATAAGAGATTGCGCAAAAGGATTCCAAGTATGATGAAAAAGACCTATTTCATTACATAGTGCTTTTTTTTCCGTGACCTAAAGTATGCGATTAGCAGACGAGCACACACTTATCAGAACATTTAACTCCTGTATCGTCATTCTATTTTAAGAGCAAGTACGCTTCAAATGAAATTAAAAATGTTCCAATGTTGCAAAGCATGTGCAGGGATGCATGCAAATGTCGATTCTACATCATGCACAGGTAATTCTATTCTGGCTTTAGCTGCTGACAGACTCATTGAGTCTCTCTCTTTAAAAGGAGGACCAGGCACAGAGGAGCAAAAATCGGCCAATCATTGATTTGTCCCATCTGAGCTGCTGTAAACAGGCTCCAAGCAACACTTGCCTATATAGAAACACCATAACATCACATAATGTGAAATACTGGGGAATCTGCAGGAACACTGTATGTATCCCCTTTTAGCAACTTAATACACGAAAACAGCCAGAATGTATCACACCTGACATTTTAAGAGATTTTTCCCATGCTTTACAATAAAATGTAAATGTATGGTAGACCAGTCAATTGTGTGCAATTATATTCTACCTTGCTAGAATGTTGCTGTTGTTGTTGACATTGAGGACGCCGAACAAACGTTTGTTTGTTCGGCGTCCTCAATGCAATGTAGTGTCCTCGCTCGTGGCTAACGTCCCTCCACAGTGCAAAGTTGCTTTTAAGTCACTAATCCTCTTGTTTGGCGGCAAATTAACAGTGTTTCTCACAAGTATCGTTACCATTATATAACATGGCTAATCATGTTATACTACACACCAGAGGAGCAGACAAAAAAAACAAACTGCTAAGCTAGAGCTCCTGAATGTAAACAAGGGTGGGCGGAGCTATAAAAATATTGACAATAATGATACAGATTATAGTATCAGTTAATGGTCAGTACTACAGTGATTAGATCAATATGTTTTACTATCACAAAATCGGTTGTCTTTTTTTTGCTGTTTATAAATAACATTATTATAACATAATTGTTTACAAACTGGGGAAATAAAAACCAATGGCAGATTTAATAAGTAATTATTTTTCACTGTTAGAATTTACATGAATAAAAGGAATAAATAAATAATTACAATATTCAATTATTATTGTTACACCGCCAACCTGTGTCATTGTTTTAGAATTTTGATAAAAAATGTAACCATTATAATCAATTTATTTTATCAGCATTGGTGTGACCAATTCAGCCCCTGAAACTATATTGTTTTGGATCGATACCCAAAGGTGTTGTATTGCCCCAAACTAATTTGACGTATCCAAAAACAGAAGACTAACTGCTTTTTCAATTAAATTCAAACAACTTTATTAATCCCTCAATGGGCTATTCATTTTGTTATGTGCGACTACAGAAAAGTAACCAGTTATTAAAATAAATTCGCAAGTATATTAATAATAGTTTTGAGGAAATAATACAACAGGAAATGACGCAATACGGAACCACACACTTCACCTGCTAAATTACAGGACTTTTTCATTTTTTTAATATGGTTATATAATCTATGATACATATTGTGCTATGTATCATTATATGGATTTTAGGCCATATTGCCCTTCCTTACTGTCAACATATGATGACAATCTCTCATTGGCCCCGTTTTATACTGCACACCAAATCAGATTTTTTTTTGCCAGTCTTAACGCTCCAAAAGGCTTCAAATCTGATGAAATTGTGATTGTTTGAGGACTGGAATTGACGCCACGGCATACTTGCCAACCTTGAGACCTCCGAATTTGGGAGATGGGTGGGGTTGGCGGGGGGTGTACCGTATTTTTCGGACTATAAGTCGCAGTTTTTTTCATCGTTTGGCCAGTGGTGCGACTTATATTCAGGAGCGACTTATGTGTGAAATTATTAACACATTACCGTAAAATATCAAATAATATTATTTAGATTAGGGGTCGGGAACCTTTTTGGCTGAGAGAGCCATGAAAGCCAAATATTTTAAAATGTATTTCCGATAAGAGCCATACCATATTTTTTAACACTGAATACAAATGCGTGCATTTTTTTTAAGTAAGACCAACATTATTAGGGTATAATGACTCTGTAATTTTTTTTAATAACATTGTTTTTTCTTGAACAGGTGCGGTAGAAAACGGATGGATGGATTAAAATGCAAGAGAATGTTTTATATTTTGAACGTTATTTTTAACATCGTGACTACCAGTGGAATTATTCATTACTTATCGTGTTAAGCAATGTCAGCTAAGATGTATCTGAGAGCCAGATGTAGCCATCAAAAGAGCCACATCTGGCTCTAGAGCCATAGGTTCCCTACCCCTGATTTAGATCATTCACGTAAGAGACTAGACGTATAAGATTTCATGGGATTTAGCGATTACGAGTGACAGATTGTTTGATAAACGTTTAGCATGTCCGATATGTTAGTTATTTGAATGACTCTTACCATAATATGTTACGTTAACATACCAGGCACGTTCTCAGTTGGTTATGCGTCATATAACGTACACTTATTCAGCCTGTTGTTCACTATTCTTTATTTATTTTAAATTGCCTTGCAAATGTCTATTCTTGGTGTTGGGTTTTATCAAATAAAATTCCCCCAAAAATGCGACTTATACTCCAGTGCGACTTATATAGGTTTTTTCCCTTCTTTATTATGCATTGTCGGTGTGTGCGACTTATACTCCGCAAAATACGGTACATATTTTGAAGTATTTCATATATATATATATATATATATATATATATATATATATATATATATATATCAATCGTCCTGTCCCCTTAGCATAAAAACAGCCCCAAAGCATGATGTTTCCACCCCCATGCTTCACAGTGGGTATGGTGTTCTTGGGGTGCAACTCAGTATTCTTCTTCCACCAAACACGACGAGTTGAGTTTGTACAAAAATGGATACATTGATGATACAGCAGAGGATTGGGAGAATGTCATGTGGTCAGATGAAACAAAAATAGAACTTTTTGGTACAAACTCAACTCGTCGTGTTTGGAGGAAGAAGAATACTGAATTGCATCCCAAGAACACCACATCTACTGTAAAGCATAGAGGTGGAAACATCATGCTTTGATTGATCCGTGTTAAGGAAAGAATGAATGGAGTCATGTATCGTGAGATTTTGAGCCAAAACCTACTTCCATCAGTGAGAGCTTTGAATGGTTGACCAAATACTTATTTTCCCCCATAATTTACAAATACATTCATTAAAATTCCTACAATGTGAATTCCTGGATTTTTTTTCACATTCTGTCTCTCACAGTTGAAGTGTACCTATGATGAAAATTACAGACCTCTGTCATCCTTTTAAGTGGGAGAACTTGCACAATCGGTGGCTGACTAAATACTTTTTTTGCCCCACTATATATATATATATATATATATATATATATATATATATATATATATATATATATATATATATATATATATATATATATATAGCAGCATACCCCTTCCCTTTCGAGCTGTCCTGGATGAACTAAAATTATTTTTTCCAATCATTTTGGAACTTGCAAGCGTACTTCTTCTTCTTACTCATCGTCGCCATGTCTCTTCTTCGTTCTTCTGCTTCGTCTCTGTTATTTTTTTGGACATTACTACTTGCCGTAATTTTGAAGCAATGCATGATGGGAATCTGCATGTTGTGTGTTAGTATATTGATGTGCCGACTAGAATAAACACACGCTGAGAAATAGCTCCATGACTGCCTACTTTATGGGTTATGGATAAACCTATGGATAACGGAGACATATTTAATAGTCTCTATATTCAGGTGAGAGAGGACGCTAAAGGCAGTGCTTTTGAGGCACGCCCCCAATATTGTTAGCTGGGTGGAAATCGGGAGAAATTCGGTAGAATGGTTGCCCCGGGAGACTTTCGGGAGGGGCACTGAAATTCGGGAGTCCCCCAGGAAATTCGGGAGGGTTGGCAAGTATGCGCTACGGTGTATTTGCTCGAGTTGAAAACTAAAGCTAAAGTTGACGCTGATGTCTGTGCCTCCTCTACTTAACAGCCATAGAATGATTATACATTGAACAATTACACAACTGGTAACAAATGCTTAAAATTGCAAGCAGATGCAATGTTATTGAAAGAAAACAACTAAGAAACTAATAAAAAGTTGACACGAAATCATGTAATAGGCCAGTTGCTACACTGCTATTTTCACACACATTTTCCAGAAGATACAGATGAGTTTTGCACATTTCTACACTCTGTGTCACCTGATTTCTCTTTCCTTCTGTGCCGAAGCAAAAACCAAACATTGCCAAAATCAGCTGAAATAATACTGCTGCAGAAAATTCTTGTAATATTAATTTGAGTGAGCCTGACCCTAGTCCCCCGAGGATGATGGTGAGCTTCTTAGCTCTTGTCTGCCCTTATGAATGCATGTAGTCAGACACAGATGTGGAGGGGAACAACGTCTTAAGAAAGGAAACAAGGAGTCGAAATCAAAGCAAAGATAACGGCGGTCAGGCCCAAAAGCCAAGGGATCGACTGTGCTTATACATTCCTGAATAATTAACGCTGTGGATCATGTTTAAGTCATAAACAGGATTACAAATAAGTTCAGTTCAAAGACTTGGGAGGAACTTTAAGGAAATGTCTGCATTTTTTAAATGAGCAGCAAAGGGCATCAAATGGATTTTTGTATCATTTTGGCTTTTACATAAACAGAACGCAGAGGGCTTCTAATGGGATGTTATTTTTTGAGATTTAAAAAAAATCTGGGTCAAATCTGAATAACATTAGGTTTTAACATTTTAATATTTTATATAATTGTAATTTCAAAATAATTGTACTATATCTTCAAATACATAATATGAATTAATACATGATAGGGATGCACCAGGGCTTCACGGTGGCAGAGGGGTTAGTGCGTCTGCCTCACAATACGAAGGTCCTGCAGTCCTGGGTTCAAATCCAGGCTCGGGATCTTTCTGTGTGGAGTTTGCATGTTCTCCCCGTGAATGCGTGGGTTCCCTCCGGGTACTCCGGCTTCCTCCCACTTCCAAAGACATGCACCTGGGGATAGGTTGATTGGCAACACTAAATTGGCCCTAGTGTGTGAATGTTGTCTGTCTATCTGTGTTGGCCCTGCGATGAGGTGGTGACTTGTCCAGGGTGTACTCCGCCTCCCACCCGATTGTAGCTGAGATAGGCGCCAGCGCCCCCCGTGACCCCAAAAGGGAATAAGCGGTAGTAAATGGATGGATGGATGCACCATTTTTTTAAATCAAGATTATACTAATACTGATAACTTCCTGCTTCTCACCACATATACCGATAACCATTAACTTTATTATTTACTGCATATTTACTCCATCCATCCATTTTTTAACGTCTGTCCCTTACGTGGTCGCAGGATTGTTGGAGCCTATCTCAGCTGCATTCGGGCGAAAGGCGGGGTACACCCTGGACAAGTCGCTACCTCATCGCAGGGCCAACACAGATAGACATATAACATTCACATTCACACACTATAGCCAATTTAGTGTTGCCAATCAACCCATCCCCAGGTGCACGTCTTTGGAGGGGGCAGGAAGACAGGAAGATTCTGAGCCCAGGATTGAACTCTTCGTAATGTAAAACACATACGCTAACCCCTGTTCCACCGTGCTTTCTTAAATTTAGATTTAAGAAAGCATTCAATTGATCACAACTGGACTGCTTGGTTTGTCTCAGGGGATGTAAAGCCTCTCGTCCAAGCAGTGCTGTACACTTAGCTTTTTCACTAGTAACAGCAATAATACGAAATAAAAAAAAAATAGCACATAATTGTCTTTGTAGCTCAGAATTTTTTTGTATCATTAATGAAATGTCTTAAAGGCCTACTGAAATGAGATTTTCTTATTTAAACGGGGATAGCAGGTCCATTCTATGTGTCATACTTGAACATTTTGCGATATTGCCATATTTTTGCTGAAAGGATTTAGTAGAGAACATCCACGATAAAGTTCGCAACTTTCGGTGCTAAGACAAAAGCCCTGTCTCTACCGGAAGTCGCAGACAATGACGTCACATGTTTGATGGCTCCTCACAAATTCACATTGTTTTTAATGGGAGCCGCCAACAAAAAGTGCTATTCGGACCGAGAAAACGACAATTTCCCCATTAATTTGAGCGAGGATGAAAGATTCATGTTTGAGGATACTGATAGCGACGGACTACAGAAAAAAAGAAAAAAAAACGCGATTGCATTGGGACGGATTCCGATGTTTTTAGACACATTTAGTAGGATAATTCTGGGAAATCCCTTATCTTTCTATTGTGTTGCTAGTGTTTTAGTGAGTTAAATAGAACCTGATAGTCGGAGGTGTACGTCCACGGGTGTCTTGACGCGCAGTGTCTCAGGGGGGTCGACGGCAGCAATGGACAGGGCAAGCTCAGCTTTTCTCCGGTAAGAAGCAACTTTTTAAACACAATTTTCTCACCGAAACCTGCTGGTTGACATTCCGTCGTGTTTCATGTTCGCTTGACCGCGCTCTGATACATAGTAAATTTTCACCTCCAGGAATTTTAAACAAGGAATCACCGTGTGTTTGTGTGGCTAAAGGCTAAAGCTTCCCAACTCCATCTTGCTACTTTGACTTCTCCAATATTAATTAAACAAATTGCAAAAGGTTCAGCAACACAGTTCTCCAAAATACTGTGTAATTATGCCGTTAAAGCAGACGACTTTTAGCTGTGTGTGTGCATAGCGCTCATACTTGTACACGTCATCATTACACAAAGTTTTCAAGACGAAACTCCCGGGAAATTTAAAATTGCAATTTAGTAAACTAAAAAGATCGTATTGGCATGTGTTGCAATGTTAATATTTCATTATTGTTATATAAACTATCAGACTGCGTGGTGGGTAGCAGTGGGTTTCAGCAGGCCTTTAAATATCACAATTTCACTATCAACACTCGAACGAGGTACACAGTGCCGTCATTAGGGCTACTGTAACGCTTATTAAACACAGAAAACATCCTTAAATGTTAACATGAGGGTAGGGCTGGGTGATATGGATCAAAACTCATATCCCGAAATAGTTTGGCCCATAAACTAACCCATAAATGAAAATATTAGTTGACGTTACTGAATGTTTCCACCATGCTTTGATTTTCAATTTTCAGGACTGATGGGGATCCCAAATACACAAAAACAGGTACCAACAAGTCAGAAAAGTAAATTTTAAGAATCGGCAAATTTATGGATTTTTCTTCGCAAACACCCATAATGTTTTGTATTTCAATAGTTTTAATCAAACATAAGCAGAAACACTAAAAAGTTGTTGTTGTTTGTGATATGGCACTATCTTTTGGACGAGTTAAGGTGTTGTGGGTTGAAAATGTACTTCCTGTTTTAATACCCTGAATGTAAGTGAAAACGTCAATTGCGTTTCTGCTCAAAAGGATTCGTCATTCATCACTCCAAGGAACGTTTGAAAGTTTTACAACTTAGCTAAAACAATTCATACTTACTGAACCGTTCTGTCTCTTGAGTGTTTGCATGCATATGCATCACGTTGTTAGCAAATAACTAATATGCTAATAACACGTTTACGTGTGTATATGTGTGTTAATATTATTAACTTACAATGGCATTCTTTTTGTATTGTTTCAGTTGCAAAAAATTCCGCAGTACCAAAACGTCACCGTGGAGTTATTGTAACGGTTTGGCTGATTGGAGAGCTAGCTTCTGTTGTGTTTTATTAGGCATTTTACAGACACGGCTTGGAAACAATTAAGGGATGTAAATAAACATTTACAGAGTCTTTCTGTGTAACTAACTTCAGAAGGTTTTTATCTGAGGCTTATAGTCCGGTGCGGCTAAGATATGGAAACATGTTTTCCTTCTAAGTTTTAGTGGGTGCGGCTTATTTATACCCTTGCACTCTATAATCCGGAAAATACAGCAGTTGAGACATTTTTTAAGATGGTTGACACAATTTCTACCTGGATATCACAGAGCGTCTGCAAATGATGCCTCTTCTCCTTTACATACAATCGTGGTCAAAAGCTTACATACACTTGTAAAGAACATCATGTCATGGCTGTCTTGAGTTTCCAATCATTTCTACAACTCTTATTTTTTTGTGATAGAGTGATTGGAGCACATATTTGTTGGTCTCAAAAAAACATTCATGAAGTTTTTTTTTTTTATGAATTTATTATGGGTCTATTGAAAATGTGACCAAATCTGCTGGGTCAAAAGTATACATGCAGCAATGTTAATATATTTGGTTACATGTCCCTTGGCAAGTTTCACTGCAATAAGGCGCTTTTGGTAGCCATCCACAAGCTTCTGGCAAGCTTCTGGTTGAATTTTTGACCACTCCTATTGACGAAATTGGTGCAATTCAGCTAAATTTGTTGGTTTTCTAACAAGGACTTGTTTCTTCAGCATTTTCCACATGTTTAAGTCAGGACTTTGGGTAGGCCATTCTAAAACCTTAATTCTAGCCTGATTTAGCCATTCCTTTACCACTTTTGACGTGTGTTTGGGGGTCATTGTCCTGTTGGAACACCCAACTGCGCCCAAGACACAACCTCCGGGCTGATGATTTTAGGTTGTCCTGAAGAATTTGGAGGTAAACCTCATTTGCCATTGTCCCATTTACTCTTTGTAAAGCACCAGTTCCATTAGCAGCAAAACAGGCCCAGAGAATATTACTACCACCACCCTGCTCTGCGGTAGGAATGGTGTTCCTGGGATTAAAGGCCTCCTCTTTTCTCCTCCAAACATATTGCTGGGTATTGTGGCCATACAGCTAAATTTTTGTTTCATCTGACCACAGAACTTTCCTCTAGAAGGTCTTATCTTTGTCCATGTGATGTCATATGAAACAAAAATTGAGCTGTTTGGCCACAATACCACAGAACTTTCCTCTGGAAGATCTTATCTTTGTCCATGTTTTGTCAGATGAAACATAAATTGAGCTGTTTGGCCACAATACCCAGCAATATGTTTGGAGGAGAAGACAGCCATGACATTATGTTCTTTACAAGTGTATGTAAACTTTTAACCACAACTATCATAAGTATCCTGTTTGTCAAGGCATTTACACACTGTTTGGATTTTTGGCAAATATATATTTTCTGTCATGTTCATATACATCCATTTCTTACTCGTATGAACGCTGCAGTGGGAAAAGGCAATTTTTTGCAACGGGTTAGTGCTTGAGCAGTGGTTATAACTATATACTAGGAGGGTAAAAATTAACCTGTACACATTGTTTACCGATTGTAACGTTAGAGATATGAATACATTGTTTAGTGAGCTTCTGGATTGATCTGTATGAAGTATGCATCGGTCCATGTCCGGCTGGAAAGTCATGAATCTGTTGATTGTAGATCGAATACAGAATATGGCCGCTCTAATCTTGCGAGACTTCTGTGATAGTGCAATATGAGAGTACCATGCAATGTAAACCATAAGATTTTTTGGGCAGTGTTGTCAACTTGGCAACTTCCCTACTAAATTTAGAATCTTTCCAACTCCTCTTAGTGACTTGCTTTCTCAAAAGTGACTCGCGACAAATCTAGCATTTTTTTCTGGGATGTTTGGAGACATGAAAGCGCATATCACTCTCATGTCCTCAACGTGAAAGCGGTGCTGCTGTGAGCCTTTCCTCACAGGCGGTCCTCTGTCAACTGATTACCTGCTCTTAGACATCTTGTACTGAAAACACATGTTGTAATTTTAAGTGTAATCACTAGCAAGTCCATTCCTTTCTTGTCAGATCAGAAAGGAGACGCACACCCAGTCTGTTCAAAGCTGCAGCAGTTTCTGCCTTGGTTGAGATGTAAATGTTTCATTACTGTCACACTTTAAACAACAAACCTATCGTTCATGTCAATGAGCCAGTCAATTGGTTCGTTTGTAAATGTCTCAACCTTTCAGTCTTTTGATCAAGTTTGATATTCTAACATTCAGCAATGTATGACAAATACAAATACAACTAAACTAAGAATTAACAGAACAAAATTAATTTACAGTTCTAATCATAAATTGCATTTTTGAAACCACACATCTTTTCTGTAAGTTTATGGATTGCAATGCCTTGAAGTTGATAGTTCTACTTTTGGCTAATAATACAGGAACCGCCTTTTTGTCTATTTAAAAAATAAACATATTTCATTGTTCTGACATGATACATTTAATTTTCTTTTCATCAAGCAAAACTTACATCTGCACTAAATCGCATCAAATCGTATCACATCTAAATTTTAAAAAAAGTATTGTTAGTGAATGGTATCAAAACCCAAGTATTGAAATTTATATCGGTTAGCCATTTAAAGGTAGAGATGCACATCCCTACTATCTATTAATTATTTATTTTTTAAATACTTAATACTGGTATCATGTGTATATATTGTCTGCTGATGTAGCTATGTTGTAAACAAAAAAAAAAAAGACTGCCATGTGTCCAAATGCCAAATATCGGAGCCGATAAACCGTCGATCTCTCCTTATTAATCTACTTTTTAATGTTTATATTATCAGCTGTTTACTTTCTGCAGTAAAGTGGTTCCACCTTCACTGCTGATGTAGTTCTGATGGAGTTGTAAAAAGAAAAAAAAGACCGAAACCGTAGAAACCGATAAATAGAGGCCGGTAATTCCATCCATCCATCCATTTTCTACCGCTTATTCCCTTTCGGGGTCGCGGGGGGCGCTGGCGCCTATCTCAGCTACAATCGGGCGGAAGGCGGGGTACAAATGCCAAATATCTGCTCCGATAATCGGCACTGCTGATAATTGGTCGATCTCAAGTTGATACACATCGCAAATCAATAACAGCACAGCGCAAGTGGCATACAAACTAATAAAGCGCACCAATGAAAACAAAACCTGATTGGCAGAAGTAATTATATTTGCAGGTTTTCTGCTAGTGGCATAACAAAGACAGTTTTCTCTGTTGATCCACAAGCTATGGTCTGAAGCTACATTTGCTCTCAAGTTGAATTTGATCAGACTGCAGATTAATTATTGAGCAAGAAGGTTCATGCAACCCAGAGATGCATGACTAACAATACAGTAGCGTTGGCCTCAAGACGAAAGAAATTGCTTTGTTTTGTGTTTGTGATTTTGTGAGACGTTTCACGCACCTGAGAAAGCTGAGGGGGTGTCCACATCCCGTGATGCGTTCCATGCAAAAGGAAAAAGATAGTTAGAAGAGAAGAGTTATCAAAGTTTAAGCGGGCTTTATACACAATGAAGAAAAGAAGTAAAAAGCTCAAACTTTCTCCCGGCTAAAATTTAAAACGTAAATAAAAAAAAAAACAAAAGGATGCACTTTCACATGAAAATGTTCCATTATTGTGTTTTTAGGTTAGCTGTCAAATGCAAAACTGACTCAATGGGATCTTGGATATTTTAAATATTAAGTTGCTTCGCAGAGAGCTTTCACCGTGATGTGAGTTTGCCACCGTCCTCTTTTTTTTTTTAAAGTACATTTACACTGTTTACTTATTTATCCAAGCATCAGTCCATTTGCTTCCTGAGCTTTTATAAAGCTCCCGTCTCCCCATTCTGAGCTTCATTGAGACCACAAGCCTCCTTCATTTATGCATGGGTCCATGCATGCAAGGCTTCCCTTGAAGCACCTGCGCCACTCACGAAACAACACATACTTTTTAGTGTACTTTTATTGTCGAGAAGTAAATTTCAAATATTGATGACTGACATTTGTATTTGTTTTGCATATATACTGTGAATAAGGGAGGAACTCTTATCACCCCCACAACAGACCCTGACAACACTACCATATGAAGTATAAACAATAAAACATTACATTTTAAGAGTATGTGAAAGTTAAACTCTTACCCTGTTTTGTTTACTTCCATGAGAACCTCCTTCAAGTTTTGTTATTAGAGAAATATCCATCCATCCCTCCGTCCATTTTCTACCGCGTATTCCCTTTTGGGCTCGCGGGGGGCGGTGGCGCCTATCTCAGCTAAAATCTGGCGGAAAGCGGGGTACACCCTGGACAAGTCGCCACCTCATCGCAGTAGAGAAATATCAAGCACCTAAAATGCATTTAACATGTGTGGAGAGAGTGTTTTGCATATTATTGCATACCATGTTTCATAGTGGATTTATTGGTGTGTAATTTTAAATGTGCTGCTTAGACATTTTTTTCAACGTCCATAAAGTTCAATAAGTGTTATGTGACCATGTGTGCTCACTTTCTGTGTTGTCAAAGGTGAACTCATAGTCATTTACTAAAATGACCAATTATTGGCCACAAAAGATGGCATATTTTTAGCGATTAGGCTGAAAGGTAATTAAAATTGACCTTAAGAGTATCGCAGGCCCCATAACAGTTGGATATAAGATGTCTTGCGGTGTCTGCAATTAGAGAAACTTCGGTTCTTACAGAAAGGATCTGTGTCATCTTTCCATAAAACTTGGAGTCCCCTCTTAGACCTTATTAGGGACAAGCTTGACATCACCCCCAGCGATTCGAGTAACACAACTTAGACAGAGCTAACAGCTTAAGACCCCCCCCCTCCCCATTCCTTGTGTTAATTTACTTTGACGTTATATTTTATTGTGTATTTTATGTCTTATTTATTTATTTTATTTTATCTATTATTTTATTCATCTTTAATATATTTTGTTAGATTGAATCTATGGTTACGTATATTCATGTGTGTCTATATTCGTCGTGGGCACGAGGTGACAATTACCTTGGGAATTGAGTGGGTGGGTATTATAAGGGGTGGGGTTTATTTTGTTACATATCATAAAATGTGCAGATACCTCAACTTGCTGTTACCATGAACCATCATGCTGTAGTGTCTGCAAAATTAAATAAAAATATTTGAAAATAAAAAGAAGAAAAAAAAAAGGGGTATCGTAGGCCAGACTTCTTATTTAACTTTTGACCTGTCGCGGGTCAAACTGGAGACGCCGGTGAGACGCACTTGGCTCGCGGGCCGTAGTTTGGACACCTGTTAATTAAGCGGTGTGTCTGACCATATGTATACCGGCCTGACTCTTCCCCTTTCACACTGTTCAGGGACTAAACCGGGTTCACAGAGGAAGTCAGAGGAATCAGCTTCAGCGCGACTTAAGGTGTCAGGGAGTGAGATTTACACACAACATGGCACAGCCACACAAGCTGCCATGTTGTTCTCTAGACCAGGGGTCTAACACTTACCAGTGAGCTGTCTCTATTTTTTTAATTTTATTTATTTACTACCAAGCTGATCTTGCTTTGCTCGACATTTTTAATTCTAAGAGAGACCAAACTCAAATAGAATTTGAAAATCTAAGAAAATATTTTAAAGACTTGGTCTTCACTTGTTTAAATAAATTCATTTATTTTTTTTACTTTGCTTCTTATAACTTTCAGAAAGACAATTTTAGAGAAAAAATACAACCTTAAAAAGGATTTTAGGATTTTTAAACATATACCTTTTAAATTCCTTCCTCTTCTTTCCTGACAATTTAAATTAATGTTCAAGTAAATTAATTTTTTTATTGTAAAGAATAATAAATACATTTTAATTTAATTCTTTATTTTAACTTCTGTTTTTTCTACAAAAAATATTTGTGAAATATTTCTTCAAACTTATGATTAAAATTCCCCAAAAAATATTCTGGCAAATCTAGAAAATCTGTAGAATCAAATTTAAATCTTATTTCAAACTCTTTTGAATTTCTTTTAAAATTTTTGTTTTGTAAAATCTGGAAGAAATAATGATTTGTCTTTGTTAGAAACAAAGCTTGGTCCAATTTGTTATATATTCTAACAAAGTGCAGATTGGATTTTAACCTATTTAAAACATGTCATCAAAATTCTAAAATTAATCTTAATCAGGAAAAATTACTAATGATGTTCCATAAATTATTTTTTTATTTTTTTCAAAAAGATTAGAATTAGCTAGTTTTTCTCTTCTTTTTTTTTTGGTTAAATATTGCATTTCAAAGAGTCAAAATTGAAGATAAACTATGTTTCAAAATTGTATTTTCATTTTTTTCCTGTTTTCTCCTCTTTTAAACCGTTTAATTAAGTGTTTTTTTCATCATTTATTCTCTACAAAAAACTTTCCGTGAAAGGAAAAAAAATGTACGACGGAATGACAGACAGAAATGCCCATTTATTTATTTATTTATATATATATATATATATATATATATATATATATATATATATATATATATATATATATATATATATATATATATATATATATATATATATTAAAGGTAAATTGAGCAAATTGGCTATTTCTGGCAATTTATTTAAGTGTGTATCAAACTGGTAGTCCTTCGCATTAATCAGTACCCAAGAAGTAGCTCTTTGTTTTAAGAAGGTTGGTGACCCCTGCTGTAGACTCCTCTTCTGCAGCGCATTCCTCATCTTTAGTCATTTGCTGAACATCTGACTGTAGTTTTCTTGCCATTAACACATCCTAATACAAAGCACATAAAATAGCCACTCTAAAATTTTGCCTTAAAGATTTTTTTTCATGTTTTATTTACTTTACCTACTTAAAAACTAAAACCCAACTGCTTGCCTTCTTGATGACATATGCTGCCCAGTCTACATATCTGCAGGTGTTACTGACCATCTGAACCCTCAGTGAAGAAGAAAATAAAGTAAGACAGCACTTGATAATTCTGTAAGTGTTGCATGATGTTCTATTTTTGCAATGTGCACACTGTAGAACTACTAAAATTCTTGAAGCTCATCACATATTCAATGGCTGCAATACCATGGTTAGGCAATCAATACATGCTGATATGTCTGTGTCCGTGTGGGTGACCTTGCACCCTGGGTTCCCGGTTTCCATGGTGATGAGTCTCTCAAACACCAATTGAGTAGTGTTTCTGTGCTGCCCCTATAGCTCTTGGCTCAGGCAAGAATTTCATGTATCACTCCTGCTACATGTGTTACAAAAGAGTTGATGTGTCCAAAACTACAGCATTGCATTCTATTGACCACCTTACTATTGATGTTCTGTTTTGTCACAATCAAGCCTTGTCTTTCTCTGAAAAATGAGTTTCACGCGTGGCAAGGTGACTATGCAGTGATTCTAGCTGAGCATTAAGAGCAAAATCTAATTCAACCCCAACAGCAATTGCGAAAATATTGTTACATTTCCAGAGTGGACTGCTTGGTAGTGTAGTAGTTGTCACATCAGGTCCACTATCTGGAAATCAGGTTTTGAATGTGTTGAACATTCTTGTGTGGAGTTTGAATTAGGGCTGGGCGATATGGCCTTTTGTGTGTACATTAAAACATTCTTGTTCATACTGCATTAATATTGTTTTTAACATGGCTGTGCAGCACTTTGGAAACGTTATTGTTGTTTAAATGTGCTGTATAAATAAAGTGGATTGGATTGGATTGGATTAATATCTGCTCATTTTAAACTTTCATGCAGAGAGAGAAATCACAACTAAGTCGATTGACCAAAACTTTATTTATTAAACAGTTATGAAGCAGTGGCACAAACATTCATGTCATTTCCTAGAAAAGTGCAAGATTGTCAGAGATATTTTAAAATAACTCAAAGTGCACTTTTGTAAATAATGTCACCAAGATGACATATCAAAACAACACTAAATTAAAGTGTACTTTTTCTACAGAATGCCACTACAATAGTTAAAAACATATTAAAGTGCACTTTTGTGCATGATGTCACACAAGATATTTCAATAACTGTCAATTAAAAATTTGCGGCATAATAGGTTTCTGCGGACGTTATCTCTTTTTGTAGTTGACTTTTTTTTTCATACGATGTTGATCTGGAAATATTTGCTTCGGCATTTTGTTGGTGTTGCACCGGCTGGAGATGTTGACATGCAGAGTTTCAAGCACTCCTCATTCGCTAGTTGGTGACTTTTCAAATTATGCTGTATTAGCAGTGCTGCTACTTTTTGTAGCAACGCTTTTGCCGCATAAATGTTGAACATATTCCTGCTTGAAGCCAAACCACCGCCGGACGATGGACCCGTGCTGTTTTTCTTGGTAATTAATTATTCCTCAATTTGTTACCAGATTCGCACCTTCTCCCTTTCGTATTACCACTCGCACCTCACTGTTAGCATCACAGCTAACGTTACAATGTCACTACCTGTCTGCTCCCCGAGAGCGTGTGACATTGCACACGTGTTGTGTGTAAGAAGGTGTGCTTGTTTAAGTCTCTGTGAGAAGGAGAGACAAGAAAGAGTGGGAAATGTCTGTAGTGTAATGCCCGCAGCTAAGAGCAACTGCGTGAGAATGTATACTCGAATATCACGATAGTCATTTTCTATATCGCACAGAGACAAACCCGTGATATATCGTGTATATCGATATATCGCCCAGCCCTAGTTTGAATCATGTTTCCTCCAATGGGTGTGTGTGTCCGCCTACATTCCGAAAACATGCATGTGCTTTTAATTTTCCTGAAGGAACTCCCCTGAAGGAATCAATAAAGTACTATCTATCTATCTATCTATCTATGTATCTATCTATCTATGTATCCATCCATCCATCCATCCGTTAGGTTAATTAGAGACTATTCATCAGGGGTGTTCAAAGTGTGGCCCACTACAAATTTTACAGGCAAAATAAAGACATCCAGAATTAGAACATTAGACAAAAAAAAAAAAGCGAATAAAAAATGGAACTAATTCCCCCAAAATTAGTATCAGAAAACCGAAATGGCTGACCACCTGTGCGCCCAATCGTACTGTATGCGGCCTACGATAGTTTTCAAGCATCCTGTCTTGATGAACGTGCGTACAAAATAATTTCTTGGAAAATATGGTAAGTTTTTGAATTTGCTAAAGCCTTTAAAAAGGTTTTATTTGGCTCAATAATTCTAATGATAATAGTGACAAATAATAAAACATAGCATACAAGACTACTTTGCTTTGTCAGCTCCAACACAAAGCAACTTATTATAAATATCTATCAGGCTTAGGGCTGAGCAATATATCGATATACGCGATACATCGCGGGTTTGTCTCTGTGCGATATAGAAAATGACTACATCGTGATATTCGAGTATACGTTCTCACGCAGTTGCTTTTAGCTGCGGGCATTACACTACAGGCTCTTCCCACTCCTTTGTGTGTCTCCTTCTCACAGACAAAGCGCACCTTCTTACACACGTCACATACTGTCACAACATACGTCACATACGTATACGCCCTCGTGGAGCAGGGAGGTAGCAGACCGGGTAACGTTAGCTGTGATGCTAGTGAAGCCGTGCGAGTGGTAATACGAAAGAAAGAAGGTGCGAATGAAGGAAGAATGAATTCCCAAGAAAACAACAGGGGGTCCATCGTCTGGCGGTGGTTCGGCTTCAAGCGGGAAGATGTCGAATAGACAACTTTAATTTGTCAAGTGTGGGGCACAAGCGTTGCTACCAAAAGTAGCATTACTGCTAATATGTAGCATCGTTTGAAGAGTCACTTGCTAATAACTGTTTAGTAAATACAGTTCTGGTCAATTGACTTAGTTGTGATTTCCTTCTTTGCATAAAAGTTTAAAATGAGTATATATTATACGCAGTATGAAGAATGTTTTAATGTAGACACAGAATCCTCATGCTGCTGTGACTATATGTATCCAGTGTTAATTCAAGGCTAAGGCAAAATATCGAGATATATATCGTGTATCATGATATGGCCTAAAAATATAGAGATATTAAAAAAGGGCCATATCGCCCAGCCCTTATCTGGCTCATTAGATTTTAGTTAATTAAGCATGTGGTCGTAATGCACTGGCAGGTTGAATAAATCGCTGGTTTAAACACTAATGGCCCATATCAAAACTTCCCTTCATGCCAAAAATCATTGACAAAGTGGTAACTAAGCAGCTAACCTCATTTTTGGAACAGCAACATTTTTTCGATAAATATCAATCTGGCTTTAGGTAATTTCACTCCACCGAAACTGCTTCTTTTTGAAGTTTCAAGTGACGTGAAGATGGCTGCTGACTTTGGTCGCTATACAGTTCTGGATTTACTCTACTTGACATCTGCTTTTGATACTGTGGATCACAATATATTGATACTTCACTTCAAATCTGAGAGGGAGTTTTCTGGTGCAGTTCTTCAGGGGTTTACTTCTTATATAAATGGAAGAACTTTTAAAGTCCAATGTGTCCAACCTGTCATGTGGTGTGGCCCAGGGTTCTGTTCTGGGGCCTGTTTTATTTTTGTTGTATCTGATGCTGCTTGGGAGGTTGATCAGTAGTTTTAAAAATGTTTCTTATCATTTGTATGCAGATGATATTCAACTTTTATGCTCCTTCATTGATTCAGAGTTTCACTTTTTTTTATTTGAGTTCTTGGAGTGTGTATCCTGTATTAAAAACTGTTTGTCCTCAAATTTCCTTTAGATAAATTCAAACAAAAGGGAAACTCTGATAACTCCCCCCGATAAAAAAAAATACCCCCTGATCAAGAACACCCTTGGTGCTCTGGATGTATCTGTTAAAACCAGCCTCAGAAACTTTGGGGTTGTGTTTGATCAGGCCATGTCTTTGGACGGTCACTGACCAAAAAATGTTTTTATCATCTCAGAAATATTTCTAAAGTGAGAAATATGTTGTCAAACTTGGATCTCGAAATGATCATTCACGTGTTCATTTCGCCCCGCATTGACTATTGCAATTTTCTTGTCACTCTCTTCAGCAAGTCACTGCTAAAGATACTTCAGACTGTAGAAAATGCGGCTGCCAAACTTTTGACCAGTGCACCCAGCCCAGCCCATATCACCCCCATTTTATGCACTCTTCATTGGCTTCCAGTTAAATTCCGCATTGAGTTTAAGTTTAGTCCTGACATTCTGTGCGTTGCATGGTGGGGCTCCTCAGTACATCACTGACTTGCTATGCCCCTACTCTTCAGAGCGCAGCCTCCAGTCTTCAGTCCAGGGTCTTCTAAAGATCCCAAAAACTTGTTTTAAAACCTGTTGAGACTTGGAATTCCAGGCTATAGACTCTGGAACAATTTGCACCAGTCCCTCCGTGGTCTAGACTGTGTTGAAACTTTTAAGAAACATTTGAAAACTTCTCTTTTCAGTAAAGCTTTTCGTTGATGCCCCTTTTAACTATCATTTTTAATCCACTTTGTATCCTTTTTATCATGTTGCCCATGTTGTGTTAATTGAATTGTAGTTTTACTTAACCTATTTTTTTACGGCGCTTTGTGATTTTATCTGTGAAAAGCGCTGTATAAATAAAATTGACTTACTTACTAAACGTAGGTAGATTTAATGGATAACAAGACTACAATTGCAGCTGAAGTATTCATAATGAATGTATTCAATGTTTCAGTAGACTGCAGCAATGTGTGCTATATGTTTTGTAGCGTTGCATTTTTTGGAACAAAAGGAAGCTCTGACAAACTTTTACTTCTCCAAACAAATCTCAAACTTGTCGAGTGCAAGAAAGAATCTTGCTATTCTCCTCCAAACAGCAGCGGTACTGCCTTCAATTATGGATGATTCAGCTCCTCTCTAATCTACTTTCACTCAGTTCACGCTTAGTTCCAACCCTCCTAACACCTTTGGCTACTCCATCTCTCCAAAGTGGAGAGGCGTTTATGCATTCCAAGCATGAACTCTTTTAATGGAGTTAACCAATAAGGAACTAGTGGAGCAGCCAGGTGGAGAAACAAAAAATCCTCCTGATTCTGAAGTTGATAATAAAACTGTACAAACTATAATAGACAATATAAAAAGTATTTTTCTTGAATAAGTGGGCCAAATCGAAAATAATAAAAATTGTGAAGCAGTGTCCAAATAAGACTTCAAGCGACAATGTAGACATAAACATGTCGTTCATTTAAAGCATTAATTTGTCAATCATGAAAGGTGTACTCCCAGATCATATGAAAATTGCAAAAATATTACCACTTTACAAGCGTGGAAACAAACACGCCACTCCAATTATAGACCAATATAACTGCTTCCACAGTTCTCAAAGATCTTAGAGAAATTGTTTGCTGCTAGGTTAAATAAATGTATTAAAAGTTATAATAAATAACTTATGGGTTCCGTCCCAATACTCAATGGCAAAAGCAATAATTAATTTAGCAGAAGAAATTTCAACCGCAATAGATAAAAAACTATATTTAGTGAGTATTTTTGTAGATCTTCAAAAGGCGTTTGATACCCTTGATCATAAAAATATTATTATTGGACAAATTGTACAAATATGGAAAAAGAGGAGTGGCTCATGACTGGGTTGGAAGTTACTTGAAAGACAGAAAACTTTGTGTTGAAGTAATCAATATGAAATCTGCCTTACATAATATTAATTGTGGAGTACAACAAGGACCGGTCCTTGGACCTATACTGTTTCTCATGTATGTCAACGATATTACTCTAGTTTCCAAAGTGTATTTTATTTGCGGACGACACAAAAAAAAATTTTTTTTTTATTAACGAAAAAATATTACACATGTGCTAGAGGAGGTTGAAAACAAATTCATCCGATTTAAAGATGGTTTAATCTACAAAAATACTTAGTAAATATAGTTTTCAACCTACTGCAGTTGAAATTTCTTCCGCTAAATCAGGTATCGAGGATTTGGATGGAACTCACAAGTGATTTATTATAACTTTTAATAAATGTATTTAACCTAGCAGCAAACAAATTCTCTAAGATCTTTGAGAACTGTGGAAGCAATTTTATTGGTCTATATTCGGAGTGCTTGTGTTTGTTTCCACGTTTTTACTTTCATTTTAGCCAATGTGTAAATTAATTAGTCATCTTTGTTGTTAGTTAGCACATGCTTAAAGCTATGTCAAGCTGAATGTAAAAGCGGATAAATAAGAGCAACTAAATAGATTCCAGGTTCATGAACTGAATATATGATTAGATAATAGTTTTTATAACCGCTTTGTTTGTGGCTGATCCCTTTTGGAGGGAAAAAAATGAGTACCTTGAAGGATCTGATTTCTTGCAAAATACAATGGCAAAGTAGCTAAAATGGCAACACTAATCCCTCCTGCTTTGTCTTCCTATTCTCTGGCAAACGAGGTGTCCCTATAACCAATCAATCAATTGCTGCATTTACGGGTGGATGGATGGATGGACAGTATTATTAGATGTAAATACTTTTAAATATAGAATAATAAAAACAGATTAATCCTTGCTAATTACAGACATCCATTCCACACCATTGCAAATCATACACCTTTGCCAGGTTTCTCTGACAACAGAATAAGGCATCAAATGATGAGCAAATAAAAAAATAAAAATAATTACACAAAGACCTTGGCATTTACTTATGCTCAGAACCTCTACTACGATGGAAAGGCTACAACGTAATGAAAACATTGGTGTGCAAAGGCTTTAGTGCTTCTATTCACCTGTGGGGCAGCGATGTTGAGAGCAGGGTTGGCCAGTTCGTACCTCTCCTGGGACTTCTCTCTGGCCAGACGAGCTGCCTCCTTCACCTCCCTAAACTGTTCAGCAAACTAGAGGGGAGCCGACAGGAGAAACAACTGTGACCTGTCTGCAATTCTTCCAAAGTCACTGTTGCAAAAAGAAACCCACTTGCAGAAACAGTTGCTTAGCCCTCAAATGTATCCCTTATCGCTTATAGCTTTGTAGGAATTACAATGAGCCAGTAAAAAAAACAATTTACTTTTATGTTTCAATTTTTATCTGTTATGGCTTATTTTTAACAGAATCATATAGCATAACAGATCCCCATCTGGTTCACAAAATCCCTTGTTCGGATCTTATCACGTTTTGTCTGACACAGTTCTTTGTACATTGGTGTTCTTTTTAACACCACAGAATACATATATCACAATGATCAGTTGTATCTCATAAAATACACTTTAAAAATGGCTCCTAAAGCGCTCACCCTTGAATTAGTGTAAACAAAAAATGTAGATCTTTATACCTTCATTATCTACCATCAACATAACGCTTAAAACCAATTAGGAAAGTTAGCGCCCTTTAGCCATCCGGGATGCAAAAAGCTCTTTAAATTATGACAGACGTTCATACCACAGACTTTTTCTCATATATTTTATTACCTGATGAATCCAGCCACTTTTTACTGTTGTGTTTACCTGCTGAAGCTGCTGCTCTGTAGAGAAGCCGAGGCCGTAAACCGTGTTTGCCCGACTGTCAGCCCACTGGCCAAACTTCTGGGAGGTTTTGGTGAAAGTCATGTTCGGGGTGATGGTGCTGTTGATGATAGCCTATCGCCAAAGGGAATAAAAGAGCAACACATAAGGAAAGTAAAAAACATGTAGCATAGATTCATTCATTGTATCTCTTTCCATGGGGTATTTTACTGTTTGACTTTAAACAGAACATCATGCTTGTCTGTGGTTATGCTGTCATTCTTATTTTAATTGTATTTTTTATAATTATCTTTTTGTCTGCAGAAAGTTTTGCCTTTTTGTCCACACTACCGAATCTGTAAGACTGAAACTTCACATGTCACAAGGCAGGATGGCAGCTCAAAGCTCGTCATGCCTTAAAAGGAACCACAGTACAGCCAAAGTGGTTTTGGTTCATGGACTGACAGTTCTGTCAGTGTACAGACAGCGGAGAGGCTTTGTGATCCGCTGCATGTTTTTCCGCTAGCTAAACTAAATTTTTTTTTTTCCCACGAAAATGAAAGTAATAACAACAAAACCTCTAAAGTGCACGGATAAAATAGGAGTCTCCTGCACTCTTTAGCTGAGATGAGATTTTATATAAACTGAAGCTGAGGACAACATTTGCTCCAATGTCTATTTGTCCAAGTGCTTGAATGTTCACATTAATCATAAATTGAGCAGGTCAAAATGAGTGCGTTAATGCTGATTAATAACCATTTTTAACCTGATGCTCTAACCAAGCTCTGGAACGACCTACCTTGAGTGTTAGACAAACCTCCTCTCTTCCTGTTTTGAAATCTCTTTTAAAAACATACTTTTATTCCATGGCTTTTAACACTGAGTGGTATCCATCCTGCAATGGCGCTCCATCATACACCTGCTGTGAACCTGTTTTTATGTTTTATTTATTTATTTTTTATCATGTTCTGTTTGTGTTGTGTTGTGTTTGCTCGGTTCTCATTTTTAACCTGCCCATTGTACAGCACTTTGGCTACCCCTGTGGTAAATTTTAAATGTGCTGTATAAATGAAGTTGGTTTGATTTGATTTGATGAAAAGATTTAACGCCATTAACCCATCTGTAGTGCATGAATAACTTTAAATCTTTCAGAAGTTTCTGGCATCGCATTTTGGGCTGTTTGTTAAAAGTTAAAGTACCAATGATTGTCTCACACCCACACTAAGTGTGGCAAACCTATCCCCTGCATTTGACCCATCACCCTTAATCATCCCCTGGGAGGTGAAGGGAGCAGTGGGCAGCAGCGGTGGCCGTGCCCAGGAATCATTTATGGTGATTTAACCCCCAATTCCAACCCTTGATGCTGAGTACCAAGCAGGGAGGTAATGGGTCCTATTTTTATAGTCTTTGGTATGACTCGGACGGAGTCTGAACTCACGACCTACCGATCTCAGGGGGACACTGTAACCACTAGCCCACTGAGTAGGTAAGGCCCTATGATTTCCGTGTTAACGGAATCGCTGAGTCACGGAATTGGCCAAAAATAACGCAATCTAATTATAATCATGGGGACGTTTGTCTTGGAAATCCATGTGGACCAATGTCTATTTGTGCAAGTCTTTGAATTTTGTCCCTGCTTATTTGTCCCTGAAACATTAACCCAACCTAAAATATGTCAAAACGGCTACTTGATATACCGGTTGAATAAGCAAACTATGAAGCTAATGTTTATACGCTATTCCTTGAGACTAAGAATATGTTGATACGCAGTCTAAAAGTAATCCGTTCCTTAACTCGTTATGTTTAGTTTTATGAATTTTTATGTGTAAAATATAAAAATGCAAATGGAATCGCAATTTGAGAGAAAAATCGCAATTAGGGTTTTTCTCAAAATTGTCCAGCCCTAACCTAGAAGCAGTTTGACCTAGTCCGCTCTGAGTGATTGTTTGCCCGCCAAGTGAATAAGCGGTCGTGGCGTCATGTGCCACGAAGGTATCAAAATATGGCACCGTTTGATTTTAAATGAATGACTGGTAATACTGACGAAATTCAGTCGGTGCCTGTTGAAGTACCAAATTTGGTACAACCCATCCCTAGTTAAAGCTATTTAATAAACACCTAAAGTGCATGTATATTGCCTTCCTTCTGAGTATTGTTGCAAATGCAAAACAAACACTATTATACATGTACATTAAAAAGGAATGACTCAATAGGGTTGAATAAAAAATAATCAACAGTAACCCTCCAGTTAATCAATTAGAAATGTTAATCATTTAAAGCACTAATCATAACAAGTCTTGCTGAAGTGCCAACTGATTCTGCAGTATTCCATGTAGATAGAGCAGAATAAAAAAGCAGGAGTTTAATAATATATAAATTCCGAAAGACTTTGTCTTTTTTTATGGACACAGGGAAGTCTTTATTATTCAAATAAATCATTACCTACAATATCTGCAGTGCGATGAAATTAGCAGGGAAGTTTCCATGCTCATTTATCAAGCTGCTTTGTACTCAACAACCTTGCTCTCAAAGGGTTTTCATTGACACAGTCACACTGCGGAGGAACATGAATAACGCCTTAAGATGACAAAATCATTGTGCTAAATTGCTGTTGCCTTAATCACCTAAAAATACTTCCATGGCTGTGGTGCTATAATATTTTCATTAGTTTGCTTTTCCTTAACCATTAATAGCATAGTAGCATTAATAAGCAAGTAATACTCATTCCTAAGAAACATTTGCAACAGTAATTTATGCCGTTTTACCAGGCTCAGGATGTTCTTGTGGAAACAGAACAGAACAGATGTCACCTCTGACAAACATCAGAGCTAAGTGAAAAAGCTTGTACAAGATGTTGTTGGTTAACTTGGTCAAATGAACCCTCTCATGAGAGGAGATTATTTCAGCAAAATGCCAGTTGTTTTAATCTGTCCTTAAAAGCCTCTCAGGGAAGCGGTAGTGAGAAAGCAATGTGAAAGTGCTGCGAATCAGCTGCAGGTGATGCAAACATAAACTCAGTAAAACTAAGATATTCATGCTTGATACAAAGCAGTGTACAACTTCATTACCAAGTGCAGGGCGAATTCTCTGACATCTCTTGTAGGCGCTGGTTTAATTTTTTTACCCCTTCCCCAGTCTCTAGTGTTCTTAAGTCTTTATGAAATAATTCATGACAAGGCCCAAGATCCCTTTACACGTGGGATCCCTGGATAAATACTGTAGGGTTGGTAAAAAAAAAAAGGTACTAGAGTGCATTTGGTAAGTATTCACAGCGCTTCACTATTTCCACATTTTTTATGTTTCAGCCTTATTCCAAAATGGAATAAATAACTTTTTGTCCTCAAAAATTCAACACAAAATACACCATAATGACAATGTGACAAGGTTGTTTTTTTAATGTATTTATAATAAAAAAAAAGGTTTTAAAAATCACAGGTATTCACAGCCTTTGCTCAATACTTTGTTGATGCACCTTTGGCAGCAATAACAGTCTCAAGTCTTTTTGAATACGATGCCACAAGCTTGGCACACCTATCTTTGGGCAGTTTCGCCCATTCCTGTTTGCAGCACCTCTCAAGCTCCATCAGATTGGATGAGAAGCGTTAGTTTTACGGATGAAAACGGTGCTAATTTCTTGGAATCGCTTGCCATTTCGTCTCGTGGTTCTCTTAACTGTTCTTCCAAATGGGGATGACATCATTTTTCAATGTGCGTAGTGAAGTCAACTAGGGCTGGGCAATGATATCATTGGGATCGTTGATCATGATTAATTTGAGTTCGATAACGGAAATCAGCTGTTAGGATATTTCCTCAATCGAACATGGCAGAAATGTCTGTCAGAAGTTTCTGCACCTACCAATTTAATCAGAGAAGGCATTTTTACATCTAAATATTTTCAATCAGACTTTTTAAGTGCCTGCAAATATTCCACTCCTGATATCGCATGTACTTAAAAAAAACTTTGCAGACGGACACTTTGTGTTCTTTTTGTTTGTTGGGGCTATAAAAACATGTTGTCCTTGAAATAAGCATTAAACTTGTTTTATGTGTGGGTACACATTATTTTAAAGGACCTCAAATTCGAACTGCACTTTAATGTATTTTCATTCAATTTAAGATACAGAATTTGAGGTTTAAAAAGTCCACAATCTGTGTCACCACTTGTTTGTCAAAGCACTGTTGAGAAGCACTGATGTATACAACACAGCTCCATTGAAGCCCTCGATGAGGTTTCACGTCACTTAGCAACAGGCCCCACCTTTTAAAAAGCACATACTGCCTAACTCAGAACACTTGTTATGAGCCTGCTGCGTGTTGGTACTATGACGAAGTGACTAGGTAGATGACAAAGATTCTTAAAATGTTTTAAAATATTAGATTCTTGTTTGATTTGCACATGTTTTATCTTGTTAATATTCTACAGAAAGTTTTTATTTAAATCTATTCTGAAATTTTTTTTCTATGCCATGTGCCTCTTAAGACCTGATTGTTGGGTTTGTAAGGTCATGTTAGGTCTGGACTAAACATTATGGATGCTAGGCCATCATACTGTTGTTTTTTTTTTCCCAAATAAGAACCGATAAAGAACTGAATTGTTAAGCAGAATCTAAAGTGGAATCTTATCAATTCCTAACCCTTGTTGGTTTTATCAAGGACGTCTCGGTACATTGCTGTATTCATCTTAAAATAGTCAGGGAGGTGACCAAACACCCAATGGTCACTCTGTCAGAGCTACATCATTCCTCTGTAGAAAGAGGAGAATCTTCCAGAAGGAGAACTATCTCTGCAGCAGTCCACCAATCAGTCCTGTATGGTAGAGTGGCCGGACAGAAGCCATTTTTTACTAAAAAGTTTGCCAACATGCACCTAAAAGACTCTCAGACCATGAGAAACTAAATTATGTGGTCTGATGAGACAAATATTGAACTCTTTGGCGTGAACGCCAGGTATCATGTTTGGAAGAAACCAGGGCAATACCATCCCTAGAGTGAGGTATGGTGGTGGCAGCAGCATGCTGTGGGGAAGGTTTTCAGCGGTGAGAACTGGGAAACTTGTCAGCATAGAAACATTCTGGATAAAAACCAAAGCTTCTTATTCCACATAATGGAGCTTGACCGGTGCTGCAAAGAGGAGTGAGCAAAACTGCCCAAAGATAGGTGTGCCAAGCTTGTGGCATCGTATTCAAAAATACATTAGACTAATATCTGCCATAGGTGCATCAACAAAGTATTGAGAAAAGGCTCTAAATACTTACGTTAATGTGATTATTTAAGTGTGTTTTTTAATAGATTTGTTAAATTTTAAAAAATAAACAACTTTTTTTACATTGCCATTATGGGGTATTGTGTGTATAAAATTAGCGTATTCCACTTTTGGAATGAGGCTGTAACATAACAAAATGTGGAGAAAGTGAAGAGCTGTGAATACTTTCCAGATGGACTGTATTTGGATTATAAAGTGTGTACTGGGATGTCACTCACTTTAGTCCCACCCACGCTGATGATGCGGTAGACGCTGCGGTTGGCATCGTAGAAGAAGGACACCGTGGCGGCATGCTTGCTGGCTGGCAGCCAGTTGCGTTTGGTGGCCGGGTCAATCTGGAACACGTGAGCTCGGGCACTGTAGATGGGCTGCTCCCTTTAAGACACATAAATAGTGTATGTTAATAATTCTATTGTATGCTAATGACCTGGTTTATTCATAATCTTTGAATGCAATGGCCATGTTTTTGTGTAAAATGTTGGATGTTACATATGACAAAAGGGACACGGTGTGGACAAAAGTATTGGGACACCTTACCATTACACTATAGTGGTGCTGTGCAATATGGCCAGAAATATAAATATTAAGGGTGTAACGGTGCGTGTATTTGTATTGAACAGTTTCGGTAAGGGGGTTTCGGTTCCGTACGGAGGTGTACCGGACAAGTTTCTAAGCCAAAGTCTTAACAAGCTGCTTTGCTTCTTCTGCCTCTGTCTTAGCACCCAGCATTGTCCCACCCACACAAACATCTGATTGGTTACATATATAGCGGTAACAGCCAATCAGCAGTGCGTATTCAGAGCGCATGTAGTAAATGCTTCAGCGTCGACCAGATAGGTGTTTAGCAGGTGAGCATAAGGCAGCGTACTCTCCCCAAATGATAATAAACACCTCCCAGTCAACTACTACTAATATCACTATGAGTCCGTTGACCTTCTAGAAACTTCAACTGCAGCTCAGCTCGCTCTTAGTTCTGGCTTGAGGTGAAGACTAATTAGCTTTTAGCGTAACGTTAGCTCATTTTGTGGTGTGTGTGTGTGTGTGTGTGTGTGTGTGTGTGTGTGTGTGTGTGTGTGTGTGTGTGTGTGTGTGTGTGTGTCCTTCCCAAATGCTGCGATAAATTAGCATGATGAGTTGACTTGAAACTGTTTAATGTTGCACTTTTTATATCTAGAAGAAAAGTTTTGTCATTTTATTTAATCTGAGCAACAATTTGAGGCAGTTTAATGTTGATTAACGTGGGCAGAATTATAATAGTGTTCCCAATGTTAAAAGGATAAGCCATTGGTTACAAATTTGGTAAATAAATAACCAAAATATTTATATTTAGTTGTATTCTTACTGTACCGAAAATGAACCGAACCGTGACCTCTATACCGAGGTACGTACTGAACCGAAATTTTTGTGTACCTTTATAAATATATACAGGTATCTTAATTTAGGTAGGTTTAATTCATATCTCGATCACAATATATATCACAATATGTTATTGCATATAAATTGTAATTGTGAAAAATATAGACAATTGTAAAACAAATGTGTTCTGTTAAACCACTAATAGTAACTAACATAATCAATATAAGTAAACATTGTTTGATTGATTGATAAGCTAGGCAGTGTTCTTGCTTTGAAAAATGTTAGTGTGAGAAAGTTGCAAACAGCACCTTTAATGACATGCGTCTAAGAGGAGCATCAACATTTGCATTTCCAAATATGGGAAATCTCCTAAAAATTGGTAAAACTATGGGATTTTACTACATCACAATAACTTGTAAGATAATTAATTTTATAGCAGTTTATAGATTTAATACATTTTCGGGAAGGAAAAATGTATTAGATCTCTGAGGAACTCTGAAAATTTGGTTGGTTGAAGTTTATTTCGAACAAGTATAGAGTTTCAATACGATACATCACATATTTTACATATTTTAATTTCTCTTTACAACATTTCCGAAAAGGAGTAGGAAAAAGCAAAGCTTGTTTAATCCTACCCATTTTCCACTTCATAGCAATTACTAACACAAAAGTTCACTCCCTGTTCAAAATTTGTAAAAAACAATTTACGTCAATGATATCTAAATGGTATGACTCACATGAAATATATGATTTCTAAACTCGGCAAACATTTAAATACAACTAATTCTGGGATCCTTCGTGTAGCTTACACGTGAGACATTTTTCAAGCTGGCTGACAATTTCTTCCTCAATGTTACAAAAATGAGCTGCTGCCTGCTCTTCTTCATGTATTATATCATTCCCCTATTTGTCAATTTACACAAAGTGTGGATTTTTGGCAGAAATATATATTTTTTGTCATCTTAATGTCCATCCGTCTGTCGCATTATTTCATTGAAACACAGAACATAAAAACTCGCTGCACTCTATAATGAGCCCACGTTGCAAGTGTTGAGGACAGAGGCTTGTTCTGCAACTTAGTTAGTCTAGTTAGTTAGTTTAATTTATTATTCATTCGGTCAGTGATCAACAAAATAAAAAAACAGTTTTTTCATTCATAAATTGACAATTTTACAGACCGAAAGGGTTTAGGCTGAAGTTGAGCACTTATTTCGCCTAACCCTATAAACAATCTCAAATACCCACTTATTTCGCCTAACCCTATAAACAATCTCAAATACAAGATGTAGTAAAACCAGGAGACAACGGGCTTTGATCATGAGCTTTGTAGAAATATGAAATTTCCTTTACACATCATATTATGAATACACCTTGTACACAACATAATTGCTGTTTAACGCTGTACACAGTAAAGACTACGGCTGTGGGGAAAAATTGATTCGAATTTGAATCGCGATTCTCACGTTGTGCGATTCAGAATCGATTCTCATCTAAAAAAATATGTATTATTTTTTTTTTCAATCCAACAAAACAATACACAGCAATACCATAACAATTCAATCCAATTCCAAAACCAAACCTGACCCAGCAACACTCAGGACTGCAATAAACAGAGCAATTAAGAGAGGACACAAACACGACACAGAACAAACAAAAAGTAGTGAAACAAAAATGAATATTATCAACAACGGTATCAATATTAGTTATAATTTCAGCATAGCAGTGATTAGAAATCCCTCATTTACATTATCATCATACATTTATAAAAATAAAAAAAAACAACAATAGTGTCACAGTGGCTTACACTTGCATCGCATCTCATAAGCATGACAACACACTGTGGCCAATATTTTCACAAAGATAAAATAAGTCGTATTTTTGGTTCGTTTAATAGTTCAAACAAATTTATATTATTGCAATTAGTTGATAAAACATTGTCCTTTACAATTATAAAAGCTTTTTACAAAAATCTACTAGTCTGCTTGGCCCTGCGATGAGGTAGCGACTTGTCCAGGGTGTACTCCGCTTTCAGCCCGATTGTAGCTGAGATAGGCACCAGCGCCCCCCGCGACCCCAAAGGGAATAAGCGGTAGGAAATGGATGGATGGATGGATACTACTCTGCTTGCATGTCCGCAGACTGTTTTAGATCCTGCTGAAATCCTATATATTGAATGAATACCCCTGTACACATGTTGGTTAAATATTTGTACCAATAATATACTATATACAAACACTTATACTTCCATTATTATTTATAACCAACATTTAGTTTTGTAATTAACATTTAACTTCATTCCTGCGGTAGCGAAAACACACAAAATGGGTGGAAGAAGGAAAGAGCGCCAGGAAATAAGGACAAAAACTGGAATTCACAGCAAATAATGGAAGTTCTGACAAGCGGAGATGTGCTGTCGGCGATCAGCATTTCAAGGAGAGAAAGGGAGACAGTGTGTGAGCACAGGGGGATGTAGAAATATTTTAAAATGTGTTTTTCAGGCCAGCTCAAGCTTATTTGCTGCAAGTACATGTCATATGGTGCGGTATAGCTCGGTTGGTAGAGTGGCCGTGCCAGCAACTTGAGGGTTGCAGGTTCAATTCCCGCGTCCGCCATCCTAGTCACTGCCGTTGTGTCCTTGGGCAAGACACTTTACCCACCTGCTCCCAGTGCCACCCACACTGGTTTAAATGTAACTTAGATATTGGGTTTCACTATGTAAAGCGCTTTGAGTCACTAGAGAAAAGCGCTATATAAAATATAATTCACAATTCACAATAAGTCAGCAGCCAAATGAGCTTTTGGAACCTGTAACCTATTTTGAAAAGGTTGAATTATAATATCCATCCATTTTCTACCGCTTATTCCCTTTAGGGTCGCGGGGGGGTGCTGGTCTCTATCTCAGCTACAATTGGGCAGAAGGCGGGGTACACCCTGGACAAGTCGCCACCTCATCACAGGGTCTATATATAATAATGTATACCAAATAATATCAAATCAAATCAACTCGAGAATCGGAATTTAATTGAGAGTTCATTGACATTTCTAATAAGTGATAGATAAAGCAAATTAGTTTCCTTATGGGAGTTTGTCTTTTTTCTGGAGCAGTGGTTCTTAACCTTGTTGGAGGTACCGAACCACACCAGTTTTATATGCGCATTCACCGAACCCTTCTTTAGTGAAAACATTTTTTTATTTTTTTTTCAAATTCAAGGCAAAGTTATGTTTTTGGTAACACTTTAGTATGAGGAACATATTCTAAGTAACAGAGACTTATTTAGACACTAGGGGAACATATTTATAACTAATAAAGACTTAATTTAGAGTTATTTGGTTAGGGTTAGGGCCAGGGTTAGAGGGTTAGGGTTATAACAAGGCCATGCCGAATAAGGCATTAATAAGTACTTAATAATGACTAGTTAAGAGCCAATATGTTACTAATTTGCATGTTAATAAGCAACAAATTAATGGTAAATATGTTGCCCAGACTAAAGAGTTACCATGTTTTTTTTACTGGTGGTCAAATTGAACCGTGCATGAACACCACCTTGTTCAAACAACAAAACCAACACAGTGCATAACCTCACAACAAATTACACACCTGCAAATCAGTCAGCTGTTGCCGTATCCGTAATACGTCGATAGGGAGAAGTTTGTATTTACACGATGAGTCGGGTGTGTTTTGACCTCCGCCGAACCCCTGAGGCCGACTCACCGAACCCCTAGGGTTCGATCGAACCCAGGTTAAGAACCACTGTTCTGGAGCATGGCAATTTTTGTCCATCGTTCGTCACCCACAAAAACATTTGAGGTCGATGCACGATACAATGTAGTTTGCGACTTCATTACCAAGTGTAGGATGAACGTTGATGTCTCGAGCAGGCACTCCTATGATTTTTTTTCCCCCCTTTTCAGAGTCACTAGTGTGCATAGCTTTCTATGAAATAATTCATGACAAAGAGCATGATTGATTGATTCATCAATTAAAAGGGTGTGTTCCAATTCACACAGTACACTTAATGAATCACTCAGTAAAAACTCAATCTTGAGTATGGGTACACACACAGACCACAACATGAAGCTCAGAACAAAACATTGGTAGCCTACATAAAACAAATGAAAGAACAGAAAGCATGCAATTAAAATATGTTTTACATCCACAAGCTAGGGGGACAATCAGTGGAGTCGAAGATGTATGCAGGCAATATTTCACTTCTTTTGAAATTGTAATATCATGTATGCAATAAGACATGCCTGTTGCAAGCCAACCACATTTGATGTTAATGAGGACAATGTGGGCCAGTCAAAGCACTGTTCCTATTAGAAATACTCATATTGGTCGGTACAAGGTAATGACTATATCAAGCATTGTTTCCTGTGGGATTGCTTGGAATTACCCAACATTTGCATACAAACAATAGCCATTGTTGCCGACACTCGGACAATTAAACGAAAGCAGGGCAGCCAAGACACTTTTAGCTATAGTTTGCATCCACAACTGCACCACATAGAATAGACATATTTAACTCAAATGTTTTTGGGAAAACATTTCTCAAAAACTAAGGAGTGGGAGGCCAGACTTCTCGCTTCTCTATTAGTCTACTAGAGATTTTTTTTTTCTTTATTAATCAATCCAACAAAACAATACACAGCAATACCATAATCCAATTCCAAAACCAAACCCGACCCAGCAACATTCAGAATGGCAATAAACAGAGCAATTGAGAGGAAACACAAACATGACACAAAACAATCTAAAATTAGAGAAACAAAAATGAATATGATCAACAACAGTATCAATATTAGTAACAATTTCAACATAGCAGTGATTAAAAATCCCTCATTGACATTATCATAACAGACATTTATATAAAAAAAATTAAAATTAAAAAATAAAATGAACAATAGTCTCACAGTGGCTTACACTTGCATCGCATCTCATAAACAAAACAAAAAAAACAACTTAGATGTATATTGCGCTTTTCTAAACACTCAAAGCGCTCACAGAGAAGTGGGACTCAACATTCATTCACACCTGGTGGTGGTAAGCGAGGCTGCCAGTTTGCGCCTACGGCCCTTCCGACCACCACCTATCATTCATTCATCATTCACTCACCAGTGTGAGCGGCACCAGGGGCAAAGGGTGAAGTGTCCTGCCCAAGGACACAACGGCAGCAATTTTTTTTGGTGGGGATGTCAATAGGTGGGAGGCGAACCTGCAACCCCCAGGTTTCTGGCCGGCCACTCTACCCACTACGCCATGCCGCCCCTCATAAGCTTGACAAGACACTGTGTCCAATATTTTCTCAAAGATAAAATAAGTCATATTTTTGGTTCATTTAGTAGTCACAACAAATTTACAAACCCCGTTTCCATATGAGTTGGGAAATTGTGTTAGATATAAATATAAACGGAATACAATGATTTGCAAATCATTTTCAAACCATATTCAGTTGAATATGCTACAAAGACCACATATTTGATGTTCAAACTGATGATAAAAAAAAATGTTTTTGCAAGTAATCATTAACTTTAGAATTTGACGCCAGCAACACGTGCCAAAGAAGTTGGGAAAGGTGGCAATAAATACTAATAGAGTTGAGGAATGCTCATCAAACACTTATTTGGCAACATCAAACAGGTGTGCAGGCTAATTGGGAACAGGTGGGTGCCATGATTGGGTATAAAAACAGCTACCCAAAAAATGCTCAGTCCTTCACAAGAAAGGATGGGGCGAGGTACACCCCTTTGTCCAAAACTGCGTGAGCAAATAGTCAGAGTTTAAGAACAACGTTTCCGAAAGTGCAATTGCAAGAAATTTAGGGTTTTTTATAATCTACGGTCCATAATATCATCAAAAGATTCAGAGAATCTGGAGAAATAACTTCACGTAAGCGGCATGGCCGGAAACCAACATTGAATGACCGTGACCTTCGATCCCTCAGACGACACTATATCAAAACCAAGATCAATCTCGATAACTGTGACATAAAAAAAAATAACTTATGTGGCATGGGCAGGAGGGAAACTATGGACAGTATGAGTAACAAGAGTAGCATGGCCTGAAGTGAGTAGAGGTAAAGTCGCCAAGCTGACTTCATGGCAACTTTCGGTTTAAATAATACAGGTGATGGAACAGGTGCGTGAGTCAAAACAAATCAGGTGCGTGACATGAAAGGTGAAACTAATTGGTTGGCATGGTAACAAAGCAAACAAGGAAGAGCAAAACAGGAAACAATGGAGTCTAAAGCAAAGCAGAACATAACTAAACAAAAACATGATCACAAGACATGACAGACCCTCTACTGGCTTCCCGATGGACTGGACATTCACGTTATCATGAATGCAACAATACAATAACTGTTCCCATTTGGCATACATTGTACCTTAGTTTATGTTCAAAGACCAATACAGGAATCTTTGAATCAGTGGATAATAGTTAGCCTGTAAGATTGCTCGCGAAAGAACTTGTGTCTTCTGGTTATGTTTTCACAGAGAGTGTTGTTAAAAAATATGGATAGAAACATTATGCCTATGGAGTTCTGTATTTGCAGGACTGAACAACAGGCAACACTCTCACGAAAATGCTTTGAGGAGTGTCAGACAGCAGTAAGCCTCAGCTCACAGATGGCAGGATGGAACATACAACTGAGTTATCAGACTTGAAGGACTGAAGATTCTGGCTGTAGATTAAATGTTTCCACAAGTAAACACAAACACAAAGAAAGCTCCTAAAAAAGTAGAGCAGGTAAAGCAGTAGCCAAACACACTTTGGCATAAAGTCAAATCAACTTCTGTTTTCAAATCAACTTCTTTTTTCAATAGGGAAGAGGTACATTGCTAAATAACTGCCAAATGATACCAACTCACACCCCCATGTCAGCACGCAATCTGAAACATTAGAAAATGAAAGATATAAGTGCTTAAAGTTTAAGAAGTGTAGATGGAACCCCATAACACATTACATTAGAAAGTAAGCGGTTATTAACAGGAAATTAACAAGGAGAATAGTCTAGAGAGAGGATAATATAACAACTGTTGGTGTGTCAGCATTATCACAGTCGATATACGGTTTGAAAGAGGACAATCAGATCGATCCATACATTGGTGGTGTTTGTACCAAGGGTAATATTAGTATAGGATCCATATTAGAGGGATTAGGTCAATTTAAAAAAAAAATCCATGTTAAACTCAAGTAAAACAATCCTTGACATAGGAGGACTTTGAAGGCAACAACCAGAGGATTTAAATGTCTTGAAAAGTTTTTGCTTTTGTTTAGTAATTGTGTTACTCTTGACTTTGTCTTGCTCAAACCGTTGTAAGAAATAAAAGAGAATAAGAAATTAGTTTAAATATTGTGTTGATATTGTTAAACTTTCAGAGGCATTTATAATACAGTAAATTAAGTTAATACATATGATCGGTATAGGTATTGGTTTCGGCCGATCTCACTCATTGATGACTGGTGTTAGAATCGGCAGCATAAAACCCTAAATGGAACATCCCGAGTACAATTGCAATGCCTTGATTTTAGTTAGTGCACAGTCAAAGCTCCAAATGCAATTGTCATCATTTAATTTGGTGTTTCCGTTTTGGAAAATCATTTTCATTTCGATGCATCCCTACTCCAAACTAATGTCCCAAAATCTTGGATAGAAAGACGGCTTTATTTCAGAAGTGATGACCACAATAGAGCTGCTTGTAGACATTTCTGAAGAAGGTGGAAATACGCACTCCAACATAGTGTTATACATTCCTGGAATGTCATCGACACACTAGGACCAGTGTGTCCTGACCGAGCAGTACAATCCATTACACCAGCACCATGCAGGATGACATTTAGTTCTATTTAATTAAATTACCACCTGGCAATTACATTGACACAAATATGATAGAAGAATAAACTCTGACTAAATCTGCACCAGCACCAAAGTTTGATACATTTTTAAATAAAAAATTAAAAGGGGTTTGAGTAGAATCAATCAAGACCTGCAGAATAATGAGAGCGATACACAAAAGAGACAATCCATAATTAACATAGATTAAAAAACAAAAACCATGCAAAGTGGCATATTTCCCCAGTGAAAATAATTACCTGCCTGAAAAATGGATACACAAAAATAGGCTGAATTAATTATCATTCGAGCAAACGAGAGTCTGCCAAAAGTTCCACTCTATCTTCCTCTCATCTTAATAAGAATTGATGATTGACAGCTCATCAGCTCCAGCCGTCACAGCCAAAAGCACCGTAATGAAGTTTCAGCCGTTCATTTGGCTCGTTCTGATGTACGAAAATCCTCTCAGGCTAATCAGCTGAGACAGGATGCATCACACAGAGGTTTGACAACATGGGCATATTTGAATGGGATTAAACTCATCCTGAGGTGAGCACAAGCAAACATGGGAATGAGAATGGAAAACCGGTTCTTGTTGAGAACCGACTCTCAGGGTTTCAAATCCTTGGAGCCATTTGACAGGTTTATTAACGATTACCAGTGGTCACGCATGACATCACCACGCACAGCGCCGATCAGCAGCACAAACGTTAGAACTCTTCACGAAAAAGAAAGACAACAGGGCAACTTGCAATACTTGCAAAGTGGATATTTTAACAAATTGCAAAAATAATAGCAGAAACATTAGCAGACACAGCATGCAATAACATTTGAATGAATGACGCGTTTTCAAACCTCTCCAAGACGAAAGTGAATAACCACCAGTAACAAGTCGTCTGCTTTTCAATACTGCAGCTAACTAACAAACTAAACACTGATTATCATGTTAAAACATGCGATTGGGGACATCTCTACGCTGCTGATCCCACTCCGCTTGGGATGGTTTCCTGTGGACGGGACTCTCGCTGCTGTCTTGGATCCGCTTTGAACTGAACTCTCGCGGCTGTGTTGGAGCCACTATGGATTGAACTTTCACAGTATCATGTTAGACCCGCTCGAAATCCATTGCTTTCGGTCCCCTGGGGGGGGGTTGCCCACATATGAGGTCCTCTCCAAGTTCTCATAGTCATCATTGTCACTGGCGTCCCACTGGGTGTGAGTTCTCCTTGCCCACTGGGTGTGAGTTTTCCTTGCCCTTATGTGGGTTCTTCCGAGGATGTCGTAGTCGTAGTGGTTTGTACAGTCCTTTGAGACATTTGTGATTTAGGGCTATATAAATAAACGATTGATTGATTACTAACGAAACGGGAATAGAACTTTTCTCATGAATCACATGACGAGACGGCGTCTGACCGGCGGTTTGCACGCCATCTTCCTAGCCCGATTTCAACAGGACGCTAAACGGCAGCGGGACGTCATCACCATTGCGGGAGATTCTTTCAATTTTTATTCAAGTCAATGTGCTTGTCGCCGCAGCAAATCCGTTCAATTTAGCTTAAATCTGATGGTTTTGGATAGGAAGTTGTGTACAAATTAAAAATACATTTTACGGTATATTGCAGGAGTTAAATGAAGTGTGTGTGTGTGTGTGTGTGTGTGTGTGTGTGTGTGTGTGTTCAATGCTTGCCAGGGATGATGTTACTGGTGTGTTTGCTACAAAAAAAAAAGTTGTCATTCTGCAAGGCGAAACTGTCATCTTTTCCACAAGTCACGTCTAGGCAGTCTGTGGGTAATGATTTGTGAACGGCAAATTTGGCTTGAGTGTTTACTTAAGTGTTAACTTATTATGCGGAGATTTGCAAAGCCACAACAGAGTGGCGTTGGGGATTGCTGGATGGCAGATGGCTGTGCCGTTCCGTGGCGGCTATGTTTCGTAGTCGCTAAGAACCCTGTGGAAATCATGGGTAAGAAGTGTTCTCCTTAGCTGGAAACACCCTGATTAGTCAAATATTTTGTATGCTTCCTAAAAAAGCAGATAAATTAAATTTTTTGCAAAATAATGGTTAACTTTCATAAAAATTGCAAAGTGTACAGTTGTATTTGACTTGCTTCTATTGGTCTTTGACTGGTGTAGTTGTACATTCTTTTGAGCACTTAGCATGATATACTGTATACATTTTTTTTTTTTAACTTTTAATTTCTATTTGAAAAAATGTTAAACATGCTACTTAACATTTTTGTGTAATTGTCATTTGTCACAGAATAATTTATGTTGTACTTTGTTTATTACTACAGTAGAATATTTATTTATATAATTATTATCCATCCATCTGTTCATTTTCTACCGCTTGCCTGTTCGGTATAGTTATTTTCAAAACCACATTTTTTTTCCTGCCACTCCGTCATGGCCATGGGTCTTGTAGCAACTCACTGTTGTGTTGGTATACTTTTTTTCTAAACTAAAAAAAAAATTGATACTTCTCAACTTCTTTGCTATCCTTTTATCCAAACAAGAATCAATAAGAGAACAGATAAAGAACCAAACCGTTAAGCAGAATCAAAAGTGGAAGCAGAATGGTAAAAATTGGGTGTGTAACGGGTATTGTAGTGTCAAACTTGAACTCGGATTTGTTTTGCTTCTTCCACGCAAAGGATGGTTGGCACGAGCCAGACGAGAGTGTGAGTACATATTTGATTTATTTAAACACTATAATACAAAACAGGAAAACAAAGGGCGCGCACAATGGCGGATAACAAACTAGACTATACTCTTAACAAAAACAGCACAATGGCATGACTATATATAAATGAACAAAATACACTAACTGTGGCACAAAACAAACCAAAAACTTGCACTGAGGCATAAATACAAAAACTTATGTGGCGTGGTCAAAACAACAAACAGCATGGCATGAATGTTGGTACATGAAAACGTGGTTAAGGTCTCAGAAGGAAAGGTAAAGTTGCCAGAATGAGGACAGAAACAAAATGTCTTAAATAATGACTATGATGATGATTAGAAACAGGTGTGAGGGCTGAGGACAGGGGCGTGACTTGAGGGCAAGGTGAAAATCGATGGGTTGGCATAGAGACTAAAACAAACCAGGAAGTGAAAAAACAGAACTGAATGTCCAAAAAAACAAAACATAACATGACCAAACATCACAAAAACAAAACATAATCCATAGGCGTGACATGTAGATATTGTGGTATTTCAGCTTCAAAGTCCTCACAATGACGCCTGAATGTATAAAACAAAAACTTGGTGTCTAGTTGTTTCGAGTGCTTTAGCCTTGGCCGGGTCTCAAAATAAAACCACAATCCGCTGCACAACGCGAGGCTCCAAGGTGGGGGCGTGGAACGGCGTAAGCAGGAAGTGAAGTGTGTTCGCAGCAGATGAAACAAAGTTTTTTTGGACATTTCCTGAAAAATGGCATCAAAATCTATCCATAACTGTTTGAGTTATGTTGCTAACAAACACAAAAACAAACCCTGGTGCAAACATAACTTCTTTGGCGGAGGTAAGAAAGTCTGCGTTCTGCAAAGCAATACTTTCGTCTTGAGCATTTCGAAAGCGACACAGAGCCAGCCGGCAACATCGCACTGCACTAAAGTCATCACCCCAAAAAATTTTCAACACGGAAAATTTAAACTGAAAAACTACTTTATGAATCCTCAAACCATCCATCTATTTATATTTACTGTGTATATGTATATATATATATATATATATATACAGTGCTCAATACCGGGGTACAGTGGAATATACGTTGGACATATACCACAATAATATCGTACTGTGGCCTTAATACCGTATAATATCGTACCTTTAGATTTGATACCGCTCCAAGTAAAAATCCCATAATTTCCCATCCCTAAGCAAACACTGCAAAACAGCTTGACAGTCGCAGGACAAGCTGTCGATACGATAACTGCACAGCTGTATGGACTTTGCAATGCATGTGATCCAATTAACCTGAAACTGTGTGGCTTTTTTTGATTTCAGGGAATTGTCTCCAGTTTTAAATGATTTACACATAACAGAGAACTGTAAACACAACATTACTGTCTTTAAATTTTACATACCTAATACTCGAAATGAGGAAAATTAAGCAAGAGGAAAGTTTTACCACAACAGCTGTTTTTGATTGTCACTCTGGGGTTTCTGCTGTGAGCCAGGGGGCCCTGAATCCATTTTGATCAATTACAATTGTTTTCAGGTCATACATATATTCACTTCTCCATCCCCCCTCAATACAATGCACGCTCATTGCTGCTCATCCATGCACGAGTGCACAGAGAGTAGCGTGCAGATTACAGTTCACTAATTAAAAAGGTCAGGATGGATGTTCAGTTGTGTTGATTTCAGCCATGGTTGCTTTTGTGTCACTGTGAGTGGGGTCTATTTTGTTCATAGACATTGGGTGACTTTTTTTTTTTTATAAATATACTTATTGATACAAGAATTGACAGAAAGTTTAAAAGGAACCTATAATGATTTTAATCTACATTTAAAACAATTCCTTCGTGGTTTAGATCAGTGTTTCTTAACCTAGAGGGCTGCCAAAAAACTATCGGTTTATCAGCTTTGGTCTGTATTGGCCGCAGAGGTACTAAGTTATAATACACTTTCCCACCATTTTTGGCAGTAATGACCAAATCAGAGTCAAACAGAAATAGTCTGGAGCTAAAGTCATAGAGAAGTTTCTTAAGCGCAAAGAATTCTGGGGACTGGTCTCTCAGCTTTTTACCTTATAATCTGCAGATATTTTTCACAGTATACAGAAACAAATTTATAATAATACAATGCGCAGACAATTGTGTTATATTGTCATGAGGCAAATCCTTTTGCATATATATTGATACTGTTGCGATCTGTGACTCAGATCTTCACATGTTTATTTTTCCATCTTTGTTTCATTCTCTTCTGACCCACTTACTTCCTGTTTAGTCCGTTACCATGGTTACACATTGATTTCACCTGCTCCTCGTTTTCTACACACCTGGTTCTCCTTGATTTCTCCCTATATAAGCTTTCCTCTTTTCTTTGTTCAGTCTCGGATCCTAATTTGCCCACGCGCAACAGTGACGACTCTCGACCTTCATCTTTGTATGTATATTCTCGCTAGCTTTTACGCTAAGCCATTTGTTTATTCCAGCTCACATGCTGAGGAATTGTTTTTCTGTTTTTGGTTTGCCTTCTCTTTACAGCAGTGTTTTTGTTCCTAGCCTTTTATTATTTAATAAATCCATTTATAACTTACCTTGTTGTGTTCATCGCTTCGACGCATCCCCGGAAGAACCAATCCGGCATTACAATGCCACACAAGCGTCACAGTAGGATCCGAGCATCAAAATGTTTTTCCGCGTCGAAACCACGGGAGGAACCCTTCGACTTGGGTTTGTGGTTGGAGCTCATGGCTTGGGAGCAGGAAAGACTTGACTGTGGGCCTGAAGTCCCCTCCGAAGCCGTTCGCGCTGCCCCGAAGAGGCGGGGGGTCCAGTGGAGAGGTCCCCCGCACGGCAGTAATTATCCAGCACCACTTCATCCTTCCTACGAACACAGCAAAATTCACCCCGACCAGGATTCACCTTCCACTACCGGTAATCCAGCTTGTTTTTTTTCCCCTGACTCTAGCAGTCACGACATTTGGGGTACGCCCACCGGTGACGCAACACCGCCCCCTGTTGTTGACATTTTTTCAGAAGATTTTTATATTGTGGACAGTACTTTTCATTCCCAACCTTTTTCGAATACCAATAACATTTATGATAAAATACGTAATTATCAGGATATTTTTTCTCATTATTCTAGTCAACCTCAGTCACCTAGTTTTTCTCCTACACCTCCTTTAAAACCTCATTCTCCGGCCAAGTCCAAGGTGTTTCCTCCCTTTTCTAAAGGAAATTCTGGACAAATTAAAGGGGAGGAGTCGGCCCGCCTCCAAGCCTCCCACCACCCTCCCTTAAGGTCAGTCCCTGACCATAGGGAACGGGTCTGGGATCCCCGTCTGGAGGAAGGGGCTATGACCTATAGCTGTGCTACGGAGGTAGCACAGATACTACCCTCTAAACCACAGCCACCATGTAGACCTCCTCCACCTGTTTTTCCCCCGGCCAAATCTCAACGGCCTTGTAGACCTCCTCCACCTGTTTTTCCCCTGGCCAAGTCTCAACGGCCTTGTAGACCTCCTCTACCTGATTTTCCCCCGGCCAAATCTCAACGGCCTTGTAGACCTCCTCCACCTGTTTTTCCCCCGGCCAAGTCTCAACGACCAAGTAGACCTCCTCCACCGGTGTTCAGACTCGCGAGGTCATTACCTCAAGCACATCCTCCACCACCGGTGTTCTGCATTTCTCCCAGTTTGGTTCTCACACCAGCACTTAACTGTAGTCTGGTTCTCGCACCAGAAACTGTTGTTAGCCTGGTTCTCAAGCCAGCACTAGACTCCCACCTGGTTCTCACACCAGCCTCCGACCCAGAACTGGTTCTCATACCAGTTACAGACTTTAGCCTGGAGCCCACTCCAGTACCAGCTCCAGAGCTGGAGCCTACTCCAGTACCAGCTCCACGCCGCCAAGCGCCGGTACCAGCTCCACGCCGCCAAGCGCCGGTACCAGCTCCGCGCCGCCAAGCACCGCCGACGACGGGGCTGGAGCCCACACCAGCGTCGACGACGGGGCTGGAGCCCACACCAGCGTCGACGACGGGGCTGGAACCTTCACCTGTGTCGACAGGGCTGGAGCCCACTCCAGTGCCAGCTCCTCGACAAGCGCCGGTACCAGTTCCACGCCGCCAAGCACTGCCGACGAAGAAGCTGGAGCCCACACCGGCGCCGACGATGAGGCTGGAGCTCACACCAGTCACGACTCCTGCGGCTCCCAGGCCGCCTCCGACGACTCCTGCGGCTCCCAGGCCGCCTCCGACGACTCCTGCGGCTCCCAGGCCGCCTCCGACGACTCCTGCGGCTCCCAGGCCGCCTCCGACGACTCCTGCGGCTCCCAGGCCGCCTCCGACGACTCCTGCGGCTCCCAGGCCGCCTCCGACGACTCCTGCGGCTCCCAGGCCGCCTCCGACGACTCCTGCGGCTCCCAGGCCGCCTCCGACGACTCCTGCGGCTGCAGCACCCGCATCATCCTCGCCAGCTGCAGCACCCGCATCATCCTCGCCAGCTGCACTCGGGCCTGCTTTGGCTGCAGTCCCCGCACCCTCGTCTGCTGCTTCCAAGCCTGCTGGGATTTCGGTGCTGAGGCGTCGTCCACCACGTCGATCACGGGCGTGGCCTCTGCGAGGTCATCCTCCTCGCCAGACACTCCCTCCTCCATGTCGGCCACGGATGTGGCCGTGCCCGGGTCGTCCACCTCGCCGGGCACCTCATCCTGCGATGCGGCCACTAATGTGGCCTTTTCGAGGTCGCCCGCCAAAACTTTTTCGGCAGCGGCGTTCCATCCGCCGCCGCCACTTGACTTGTCCTCGGTGGATTCGGGGACACACGACTTGGCGACCCTCCACCGTGGCCTCCCTCCGCCCTCCCTTCGTTTGTGGACTCTGTTTTTGGGGAGGGGGTTCAAGTTGTTTCTTATTTGTTTTTGTTTTCTTTGAGACATCTGGAATCTGTCTTTTTGGGGGGGGGAATACTGTTGCGATCTGTGACTCAGATCTTCACATGTTTATTTTTCCATCTTTGTTTCATTCTCTTCTGACCCACTTACTTCCTGTTTAGTCCGTTACCATGGTTACACATTGATTTCACCTGCTCCTCGTTTTCTACACACCTGGTTCTCCTTGATTTCTCCCTATATAAGCTTTCCTCTTTTCTTTGTTCAGTCTCGGATCCTAATTTGCCCACGCGCAACAGTGACGACTCTCGACCTTCATCTTTGTATGTATATTCTCGCTAGCTTTTACGCTAAGCCATTTGTTTATTCCAGCTCACATGCTGAGGAATTGTTTTTCTGTTTTTGGTTTGCCTTCTCTTTACAGCAGTGTTTTTGTTCCTAGCCTTTTATTATTTAATAAATCCATTTATAACTTACCTTGTTGTGTTCATCGCTTCGACGCATCCCCGGAAGAACCAATCCGGCATTACAATGCCACACAAGCGTCACAGATACTTTATTCACCATTACAAGCGGACCTCTGAGGACAGTCATAACGGCGATGTGGCCCTCAATAAAAACGAGTTTGATATCCCTGGTTAAGATACGATGTATGATAGGATAATATCCTTTGGTGTAAATTTTGTACACATTTTGCCCCACAAACACTTTTTTTAAACTAGTTTTCGGCTTATGTTTGCTAGATGTTTGCTTGTGAAGGCGTTCTCCGATTGCAAATGAAACCACGCCCTATCCTCTCCAAAAGTATCAGAATCTATCTTTGGAAAAACCTAGTGTTTCAATATATACTTAAAGTTGAACGTCACCGCTATTTTTTTTCCTCCAGACACCATCAAAAATAAACTTCATATATTCCCTCGGCCACATAATTAGGTACACTCGACAATCAATACAGAGCTGCATTAAAAAAAACAGCTATTTCTGTCACTGCCTGTTACATGTCGCTACTGTTTGCATGCCAAGATTAGGAAAATAAACCTTTTATCCTATTTATTTTTTGTTTCCACAAAATCAGCTGGCCTCTTACAGAGCGCCTCCCCCTCTGGCTGATAGCTTTACTTCATGTCCAAATAAGTACGTCCACCTCACTGGTATTCAAGCTCACACCCAACTGCATGAACCTTACGATTTGATGCTTTGGCATTGTTTAACAGCCAACATTGAAACAACATTAAGCCCTTTACCACCGCAGGGACTTTTACAGAAACTTTATCATTTAACCTGGTAGATGAAATACACTACAGGTGCTGTTCATATTATTAGAATATCATGAAAAAGTAGATTTATTTCAGTAATTATATTCAGAACGTGAAACTTACATATTATATGAATTCATTACACACAGTGATATATTTGAAATGTTTATTTCTTGAAATTTTGATGATTAGTACTGACAATTACTGAAAATCCCAAATTCAGTATCTCAGAAAATTAGAATATTAGTTTCGACTAGTACCAAAAAATATTTTTTAGAAATGTGGGCCAACAGAAAAGTATGAACATGGAAAGTTTCAGCATGTACGGCAATCAATACTTAGTTGCAGCTCCTTTTGCCTGAATTGCTGCAGCAATACGGCGTGGCATGGAGTCCACCAGTCTGTTGCACTCCTCAGGTGTTATGAGAGCCCAGGTTGCTTTAATAGTGGCCTTCAGCGCTTCAGCATTGTTGGGTCTGGCATCTCGCATCTTCCGCTTCACAATACCCCATAGGTTTTCTATGGGGTTAAGGTCAGGTGAGTTTGCAGGCCAATCAAGAACAGGGATACCATGGTCCTTAAACCAGGTACCGGTAGATTTGGCACTGTGTGCAGGAGCCAAGTCATGTTGGAAAATTAAATCTTCACCTCCATGAAATTGGTCCGCGGCAGGCAGCATAAAGTGTTCTAAAACTTCCTGGTAGACTGCTGCATTGACCCCAGACCTCAGGAAACACAGTGGACCAACACCAGCAGATGATATGGCACCCCAGACCATTACCGATTGAGGAAATTTGACACTGGACTTCAGGCAACGTGGATTCTGTGCCTCTCCTGTCTTCCTCCAGACTCTGGGACCTTGATTTCCAAAGGAGATAAGAAATTTACTTTCATCTGAAAACATAACTTTGGACCACTCAGCAGCAGTCCAGTCCTTTTTGTCTTGAGCCCAGGCGAGACGCTTTTGACGTTGTCTCTTATTCAAGAGTGGCTTTACACAAGGAATGCGACAGCTGAAGCCCATATCTTGCATACTTCGGTGCGTGGTGGTTCTTGAAGCACTGACTCCAGCTGCAGTCCATTCTTTGTGGATCTCCCCCACATTTTTGAATCGGTTTTGTTTGACAATCTTCTCCAAGGCGCGGTTATCCCTCTTGCTTGTACACTTTTTTTCTACCACATCTTTGTCTTCCCTTCGCCTCTCTATTAATGTGCTTGGACACAGAGCTCTGGGAACATCCAACTTCTTTGGCAATGACCTTTTGTGTCTTGCCCTCCTTTAAAGTATCAATGGTCATCTTTTGGACAGTTGTCAAGTCAGCAGTCTTCCCCATGATTGTGTGTCATACGGAATCAAAACGAGAGACCATTTAAAGGCTTTTCCAGGTGTTTTGAGTTAGTTAGCTAATTAGAGTGTGGCACCAGGTGTCTTCAATATCTGACCATATTCTAATTTTCTGAGATGTTGAATTTAGAGTTTTTATTGGTTATCAGCTATAATCATCTCCTTTTTGGCAAAAAACACTTGAAATGTATCAGTCTGTTTGGAATGAATGTATACATTCTACAAGTTTGACTTTCTAAATGGAATTAATGAAATAAATCAACTTTTTCATGATATTCTAATAATATGACCAGCACCTGTATATTGCCAAAAATATTTGGCCACCTGCCTTTACTCACATATGAACTTGAAGTGCCATCCTTTCCATTCAATGTCCAATGTCCCTTTTAGTGGAACTAAGGGACAAAGCCGAACTCCTGGAAAAAAACAACCCCACACCATAATTCCACCATTTTCACTCTTGGCACAATGCAGTCTGAAATATTATCTTTTTTTTTTTCTACATTTAAAACATTTCTTTTTTTCCTTGTCATACATGCATGTAATGATGGTTCTTTGGTCAACATTTCACATGGATTATGTTTTACAGACAGTTTAGGCAGCTTTCTGACCGTCATTTTGCGGGCGGTCTTATTCATATGGCTTCAGTTCGACAGCGTCTTCTCCCGTCTATCTTTGTTGTAGTTTTAAGAGCTTCCATTGCAAGTCTGCTGACAGATATAAGTTCTAACTATACGTTACTTTGTATTAGAAATGTCAATAGCAGAGGATGCATGTATATATGTCCATGTACAAGCCAGTCTGCCCTGCACAAGATGATAAAGAAAAATGAATAGAACCCCTTTATTACTTGGTGGACAATATGATTGCATGGCAGCTCCCTCCATCAGTGTGTGAATGTGTGTGTGAATGGGTAAATGTGGAAGTAGTGTCAAAGCGCTTTGAGTACCTTGAAGGTAGAAAAGCGCTATACAAGTACAACCCATTTATTTATTTAAAAGCGTTCCTTTTCAAAATTTTAGTGTAAAATGCAAGCTAATTTGGTTACAGCAATGTAACCACTAATATGTCACCAAGGGTCAAAGCTAAGATGAAATCCGCATTTGCAAATTTGATTATTGAAGGATGTGGATGGATAAAAGTTATTCCAATTCGAGTGTAATTCTGTTTATTTGGTATTATCAGTTGATACTTTTGGGAAAACTGCCGTCAAGTAGAAAACAGAGGTTGCTGACTGTTGTAGCATGCGTAAATTGGGTAGTGACAACAGCTATCGGCATGTAGCATTCTTTTCCACTAAACACATTGCTAAATGAGCTGAAATTACAAGAATCACCTCCTTGCGTTTTGGAGTCCTAGTGGTTAGAGTGTCCGCTCTGAGATCGGTAGGTTGGGAGTTCAAAACCCGGCCGAGTCATACCAAAGACTATAAAAAAATGGCCTCCCTGCTTGGCACTGTTGGAGGTACCCCTGTTGGGGTTCGGTACCTCCAACCTTGTTGGTGGTACCGAACCCCACTAGTCTCATTTGCGCATTCACCGAACCCTCCTTTTTTTTTTTTCAAATTCAAGACAAAGTTACCGTATTTTTCGGAGTATAAGTCGCACCCGCTGAAAATGCATAATAAAGAAGGAGAAAAACATATATAAGTCGCACTGGAGTAAAAGTTGCATTTTTGGGGGAAATTTATTTGATAAAACCCAACACCAAGAATAGACATTTGAAAGGCAATTTAAAATAAATAAAGAATAGTGAACAACAGGCTGAATAAGTGTATGTTATATGAGGCATAAATAACCAACTCAGAAGGTGCCTGGTATGTTAACATAACATAACATGGTAAGAGTCATTCAAATAACTATAACATATAGAACATGCTATACCTTTACCAAACAATCTGTCACTCCTAATCGATAAATCCCATGAAATCTTATACGTCTAGTCTCTTACGTGAATGAGCTAAATAATATTGTTTGATATTTTACGGTAATGTGTTAATAATTTCACACATAAGTCGCTCCTGAGTATAAGTCGCACCCCCGGCCAAACTATGAAAGAAACTGCGACTGATAGTCCGAAAAATACTGTATATGTTTTTGGTAACACTTTAGTATGGGGAACATATTGTAAGTAACAAACACTTAATTCAGAGTTTTGTGGACACTCGGGGAACATATTCTAAGTAACAAAGACTTAATTTACATTTATTTGGTTAGGGTTATAATAAGCGCATGCAGAATAAGGCATTAATAAGTACTTAATAATGACTAGTTAAGAGCCAATATTTTACTAATCCGCATGTTAATAAGCAACTAATTCATTGTGAATATGTGTTCCCCATACTAAAGTGTTACCATGTTTTTTACTGGTGCACAAAATGAACCGTGCATGAACATCATCTTGTTCAAACAATAAAACCAACACAGTGAAAAAACTCACAACAAATTACACACCTGCAAATCAGTCTGACTTCTGCTATTGCCGTATCTGTAATACGCCGATAGGGAGAAAATGTTTATTTACACGATGAGTCAGGTGTGTTTTGACCTCCGCCGAACCCCTGAGCCCGACTCGCTGAACCCCTAGGGTTCGATCGAACCCAGGTTAAGAACCACTGTGTTAGATCCACTATGGACTGGACTCTCACACTATCATGTTAGATCCACTATGGACTGGACTCTCACACTATCATGTTAGATCTACTATGGACTGGACTCTCACACTATTATGTTTGATCCACTATGGACTGGACTCTCACACCATTAACTAGATCCACTCGAGGTCCATTGCACTGGTCGCCCAGGGGGGGTCCTCACATTTGCGGTCCCCTACAAGGTTTCTCATTGTCATCCCAATGGGTTGAGTTTTTTCTTGTCCTGATGTGGGATCTGAGCCGATGATGTCGTTGTGGCCTGTGCAGCCCTTTGAGACACTCGTTATTTAGGGCTAAATAAGTAAACATTGATTGATTGATTGGTACTATGATACTGTTTTATCGCCCAGCCCTATCTCTGTGATATTATATCTAAGAGTCAGTGGTCAGTAATCAAATCATTTTTATTGGTCATGTTGAGCATGGCTTGTGTTCCTTCAGCAACCATTATTCTTTTAAAATAGACCATCTAACACACTTTTACTAGGATCTGTAGAAAAGCGAGTGAAACAGGAGAGAAAGCTCAGAAAGCATTGGAGTGCAACCAGGCCAGCAGGTGAACCAGAGGGAGTCCTTAAGTATAGTTCAAACCTCCCACTTTGTATGACTCGTGTCTGGTTCTTTGAATTTGCTGTGGCAGCATGGGGGAGTTACCGCTGGTGGATACATCTGTCTGGTGTTTTACAACCATTTGCTGCCTCAAAGAAACTTATCAAGTTTGGCCTTGAGAAAACATTTGTTTGATTCTCTTCCACAGAGGACAGAGGAGCAAAGTGGAAGTTTCGCATTTCCTTTAATTCGCTGAATGCACATTCGCGTTCGAATGACACCAGAGAAAGCACACAAGCCTGAGGCTGTTAGCGACACTCCACCCTCATGATAAATTAATTAGCATGCAGCTATCAGATGAATGGGGGATGTGAGTGTACATACAATATGAGGGTCCTGATGAAATGCAGAACAGATACAACAACCGTATCCTAGAACGCGTTTATACTGCAGGCCAAAGTGGACCAAATCGGATTTTTCCAAGATCTGATATTTTTCAGATGACTGTTTAGATTACAATCAAAACGGGATCTTTATCAGACTCCAATATAAACACGCAAAGGCCCCATTGTGGTCTCAACGTCAATCGCATGCGCCGTTCGATAAAGTGAAAACAAAGGAAGTTGACCGGATTCCATAAATGAACAAGGAAGTCACTGATGCTACTACTTTGTCACAAACAGGTCACATTGGGCTGCAGTCACATTTAAAAATATCACATTCCAAACAAATTCGGACTAACTCCTGATCATACTTGCCAACCTTGAGACCTCCGAATCCGGGAGGTGGGGGTTGGGAATCGTGGTTGGGGGTTGGGCGAGGGGCGTGATTGGGGGCGGGGTGTTGTTGGGGGCGTGGTTAAGAGGGGAGGAGTATATTTACAGCTATCCATCCATCCATTTTCTACCGCTTATTCCCTTTGGGGTCGCTAGTGCCTATCTCAGCTACAATCAGGCAGAAAGCGGCATACACCCTGGACAAGTCGTCACCTCATCGCAGTATGTGTAGAAATCTTTATTTATAATTAAATCCCTTGTTTATTTTTCAACAAGTTTTTAGTTATTTGTATATCTTTTTTTCCAAATAGTTCAAGAAAGACCACTACAAATGAGCAATATTTTGCACTGTTATACAATTTAATAAATCAGAAACTGATGACATTGTGCTGTATTTTACTTCTTTATATATTTTTTTTCAACCAAAAATGCTTTGCTCTGATTAGGGGGTACTTGAATTAAAAAAATGTTCACAGGGGGTACATCTCTAAAAAAAGGTTGAGAAACACTTCTCTAAAAGCCGTAGATGTTATTGTCACATATGCATGCACAGTAGATGGCAGTATTGTCCTGTTTAAGAGTGTCACAACATTGCTGTTTACGGCAGACAAACTGCTTTACGGTAGACGAAAACGTGACTGCTGTTGTGTGTTGTTGCCGCGCATGGAGGACGTTAATGAGACTGCCTAACAATAAACCCACATAAGAAACCAAGAACTCGCCCATGATCATTCTACAGTTGTAACGTCGTTGGGCAGGCACTCTGTTTATATTGTGGGAAAGCGGACGTGAAAACAGGCTGTCGACACTTCACTAGGGTCCGCGTGGAGCTGGAGGGGGCGTGGCCTCCAGTTCCGCTTGAATTTTGTGAGATTTTCGGGAGAAAATTTGTCCCGGGAGGTCCGCGGGAGAGGTGCTGAATTTTGGGAGTCTACTGGAAAATCCGGGAGGGTTGGCAAGTATGCTCCTGTAACTGCCCAAATCTGATGTGAAAAGGTCAGATTTGAAGCCCTTTGGAGCTTTTAAACTGGCAAAACATATCAGATCTGTTTCATTTGAGGACAAAAAATATCAATTAAAAAAAAAAAGTTTAAGTACCAATGATTGTCTCACACACAAAGGTGTGGCAAAATTTTTGGTCCCCAGTGTAAAGAGGCCCTTGTGGAGAGGTGTCTTCTGTTTGTATGCATGTTGCAACCTACCTTTATATTCATACAATATAAAGTACTTTAAAGTCTTAATCAAATAAAATGAGAAAATAGCTCCTCTTTTGGATCAGGAATTTAGTACTTATAAGCTATTAAGGGTATCCTAAAGCGCTGGGAAGCAAACAGTATTATTTTATTTCCCGTGAAGACATCAGAGAGAAACTCCAACGCTACAGCCTTTCATGCTCTGTTTTGAATTACTGCTTGCGCATCTTTGATGACGCTTCATTACTTCCACTGCAATGAAAATCACATCTCATAGAAAGTGACAGCGATGTTGGGAAAGCCGGGCGGCTTGGGAACAAATCATGACTATCATCTTTACCAATCTACGCTGCATCATCGTACATGCAGACAATACTAAATGTTTAATGTTGTCTTATTGACTAAAAGGCAAAAAACATTTTGAGTGGTCTATGAAGATATGATGGATGGTACACTGAGGAAAAAACATCAGGAATACATCATGATCTACAGTACTTTGTATCAAGAGGTTTTAAAGTGAGAGATGAGCTTCTCAGTAGAGGAGGTTTAAGCTAAAGTGCAGCATCTTAAGAAGATGAGGTTCCAGCAGACGAAATTATCTTTTTGATAGTTTTTATTGAATTGAAGGCAAATACTTAAGTAAACAATGAGGAGTTCAGTAGAAAATTATACAGTATGACAAAAGATGGTGTAACTGTTGTGTTTTATTAAAAAAGGAGAAATGATAAGTAAAATGGCACACATATATATGTATATACCGTATGTATACATATATATGTCCATCCATCCATCCATCCATTTTCTACCGCTTATTCCCTTTTTGGGGTCGCGGGGGGCACTGGCGCCTATCTCAGTTACAGTCGGGCGGAAGGCGGGGTACACCCTGGACAAGTCGCCACCTCATCGCAGGGCAAACACAGATAGACAGACAACATTCACACTCACATTCACACGTATATATATATATATATATGTGTGTGTGTATATGTATATATAATCTACTGTATGGTCAGAGAGTGTTTGGGCCTGTGTGTGCGTGTGTATGTTTTGTCTGGTTTTGTCTTGTCTCATAGTAACAGTGGTACTATCATATTGTTAGTGTACAGGAGTTTTTCTTGTTTTTGTTTATATAGTATTGTTCTTGTATTATATTGTTTGTTAAATGTGGAATGAGTAAGAGGGGTTGGGATATTATAAGCATCTGCTTCATCCAACCCCTTTTCAAGCCTTGCATAATTATCCCTGCCAAAATGTAAAAAATGAAAAAAAAAGTGTTTTGTTGTACTGTGCAGGTTTGAAAGAAATATTTCAATCAATCAATCAAGTTGATATAGAGATTTAGTGTAAATGCTAAATAAATAATAAAAATAAAAAAATATATATATATATATAATATGTAAATCTGGATCTATATTTAATATTTACATTAACGCACAGGACTAACGGAAACACTGAAATCGTTTTTTAGGAACCCAAATAAACTTTTTTTTCTTTCTTTTTTTTTTTTTTTTTACAGCAGACCGGAATATTTTTCGGATTGATTTCATTGAATAATTGAAAACAACTATTTTACCTAAGTAAACAATGTGGAGTACTGTAGAAAATTTTACACTTTGACCATAAGATGATGTAATTGTCATAAATCAGTTTGTTTAAAGGCCCAGGATGACAACAAGCTATATTAATATTCGTGTATTAGTCTTCAAATTACCACCTATGTTAATTCCACGTCGAGTCATCATGAAATGGCCCTGATATGTCAAAAGCCATTAATAAATCATGTTATTTTCGAATACCTCTATAAGTGATAACAGTAGTTCAGCCTGGATATGCTCATTTAAAAATTAGATTTACAGCCCCGAAATCTTGTTATTGTTTTAATTTCGATGTCCCGCTCTTTACCATTTGACCAACTAGAAAGTCTGTGAATGTGTCACATCCACTGCCCTCTTGTCTGGCTACTGCCACTGGTAAAGTTACTAAACATGTCAGACCTTAGTAAATCTACTAAAAGGCGTCATTACGATTCTCAACTTATTCATGACAAGCCAGAAGCAAAATGAGAATTTGTATCGAGGATGCCTTTAAACGATGAAGACGATTTTCATCTGACACCAAACTTTCTAATTATCTCTTTGATAGATAAGTCGGACATTTAAGTTTTCTTACTTGTAATAAATGGAAATGGACGTTCCATATGTAAACTATTTTGTCCAATACAGTCTATGATCTTATCTAACAAAGCTAGTATGTTTTTGCTACGAATACTTAGTGTGATGGTGTATAGCTCCTAGTGTAATACTTAGCATGCTAGCCCGGTAAATGACACATTGACATATAGGCTAACGGGCCTATATGTCGTTAGCCTCCTATGTGGATGTGTATTTGAACTGACAGGGCAAAATATATTTTCGACAAATAAAACTTATGTGGATATGGGTAGTGTCAGTGCCTATTTCCTTCTCAATATGCTAATACGCTGAGAAAATGGGTTCCAACATTAGCACGGCTGTCATCATGGCAATGTGAAACGTATGGAGACGGCTAAGCATGCTCTACTTATTTTCACCAGTGTAACTAGCGTTGGTTGCCGTTTGTTTTAGTCTTTGTTTTCTGAGAGCACTGACAATAACCATATGATTGCCATTTGTTGTGATATTGTACGCAGGCATCAGGTACTTCTTCCTGAAAATAGCCTACTTTTTGTGTGAAATGTGTTGGTTAGAGATTTGTTATTGACAAAACGCTATTATGGTCCCAGCACCTCAACCCCTAGTAAGAGGCAGTGGAAGTTTGAAGTTCCTTGGAGAAGCCGAGTCGATGGAGCTGGATTCGGCTGCATATCGGGCAACGTCAGTCAGGAAGAGAGGGAGGGGACTACAGAATTTTGACTGTGATTGCAGTACCGTTTCTGGCCACATTTTTACACCATTTCCGGCCACATTATTACATATGGCACCTTTTGAGTTTGTCAAATCAGACTGTGGGAAACAATATGTAAGATAGTGTGTCCTGAATTTTGCTTCCAAACTAAAATCTAAATTAAAGCCTTGTTTGTTTGTATCATTTTCACCATCTGTGCATTAAGATGACACAGACATATTCAATGGGGACTTGCCGTTTAGGGAGTGATTTGTTTTTGTTTTGGAAGGTTTTGTTTAAAGTGGATTTCTCTTCATATCTTTTCCTCCTTTGAACATCCAGCAACATACTTACAAAATAGCACAGCAAAGAAAATGTACCACTGAGTTAGCCAAACAGCATACCTGCATTCAAAGTAAAATGTATACAGTGCATAGAGAAAGTATTCGCAGCGCTTCACATTTTCCATATCTTATATAACAGCCTTACTTCCAGAATTGAATAAATTCATTTTTGTCCGAAAAACTATACACACAATATCCCAAAAATGATAATGTCAAACATTTTTTATAAATTTTTTTTCATTCAAAATAAGGGGTAAAAAAAATCACGTGTACATAAGTATTCACAGCTTTTGGGCAATACTTCAGTCAATGCACCTTTGACAGCAATTACAGCCTCAAGTATTTTTAATATGATGCCACAAGCTTGGCTAAGGGCAGTTTTGCCCATTTCTCTTCGCATCACTTCTCAAGCTCCACCAGGTTGGATGAGAAGGGTTCTTTTTTTATCCAGGATGTATCTGTACATTGCTGCCAAAGGTGCATCAACAAAGTATTAATCATATGCTGTGACTACTTATGTACTTGTGGTTAGTGTCCGCCATGAGATCGGTAGGTCGTGAGTTCAAACCCCGGCCCAGTCATACCAAAGACTATAAAAAATGGCACCCAGCATCAAGGGTTGAAATTGGGGGTTAAATCACCAAAAATGATTCCTGGATGCGGCAACCGTTGCTGCTCCCTGTTCCCCTCACCTCCCAAGGGGTGATCAAGGGTGATTGGTCAAATGCAGAGAATCATTTGATTGTCACATTATGTGTGAGAATCAAGGGTACTTTAACTTTTATTTTTAACATGTGAATTTTTAATACATTTACAATCATAAAAAAATACAAATAAAATTGCATTGTTATTGTGGCATTTATTGTCTGTAGAATTCTGGGGACAAAAATTAATTTATTCAATTTAGGAATAAAACTGTAACATTAAAACATGTGGAAAAAGTCAAGAGCTGTCAATACTTTCTGGATGTACTTTTTTTTTTTAACACTCAGTAAAGGAAGCAGAGTAAAATCACCAGAACTCTGCCCAGACAAGGACAGCAAAACACTCCGTGCGTGTGAAACAGCAGCACTTATGTGAAGGTCAAGCACTAACATAGGAAAACTGACAACTTTCTTCTCAAAATTGCCTCCCCACTGTGACGCTGGCTAGGCTGTCAGAGCAGTGTGAGGACTCAGTGTGTACTGTGAGTTTTAGGGGTTATTAAAATGCCAATTAACTGATCATGAATCCCAAACTTTGATGATGAGGCACATTGAGTGTGACACAAAATATCAACAATATGTGAGATGGGATGTGGGCAGAAATCCTCCACTCATGACCACCCAATATGGTCATTAAGTAGATTAATGATCACAGGGTGACTTTGCCCAACATGACATGTCAGATGAATGGGTTCACAAACCAATCTGATGAAGAGGTGACAATCTATTAGAAAAGGTGCAGGTGTTTAGGGGAAAAAACATTGAAGGTGATTGGGCAATTGTTTAGTCTGTCACATACATTATAGCCCATTTAGATTGATAAGTAAACAATAGGCCATCTCATCCTGGAATAATTTATTGACGTGATTGTTTTGCGAAAGAAGCACCACTCCTGTAAGCTGATTTGAACTGGGCTGCAAGACTTGAACAAGTTTTGTACATTTATTGTACAGACTTACAAACTCCTGATAACCAGTTTTGGTCTAAAATCTTTGTCAGAGTTACACATTTCGGGGAAAGTGTTGCCCTGTTATGCACAATGCTCACTGCAGAGGACGCTGACTTTCGGAACAATATAGTTAAAGATGTCGAGGACTCAGTATTTTTGCTTCATCACAAACCAATAAAATGGTATTCGGTCTTGGTAGCCACTACTTTTTATTTCATTCAATAAAGGTTTTATCGTTGCGGTTATTGATGTACGGCCAACATTGTACGTAATGTTAACCAGCAGGTTTCGGTGAGAAAATTGTGGTTAACTTCTCTGCTGCCCCCTGCTGGACAGACAAGGTGGTGCAGCCATCTCAACCAACAAACAAACCCTTTTGCACACAATCTAGTGCCCATTGGGGACATAGGCCCAAAACAAATACTCCCTCTTCCCCCTTGTATTGGCCCTTGGTCTTTGGTTTTGCACATTGTGTCTTATTTCTCTGTCAGGAAAGGGGAGAGGGTCAAGTGTTAAGTGAGCTCGGATACCTCTCTAGATATCAAGTGCTAGACAGCTAACAAATTAATCACAAGTGTTAGTTAAATAAATGGATAGAATAAGGTAAATAGTGGATTCCACAAAACCTAGCCAGAACTTGCATAGAATCACTTCCCTCAATGAAACACATTTCATGTGGCGCAAGATAGCATTTATTTACCATAGGGCCGGGGCCTATTGTTGGGCCGCAAGCGCTCCCCATAGGGCCTCCAAAAAACAACAGTTTCTTGGCTGAGGTCCATATGAACCGCAGCGGTACTCAAATGTAATACTTTTCCACCAATTGTGGGAGTAATGACAATATCAAACAAACAGAAAAAGTCTAAAGCTAAAGCCATAAAGAAGTTTCTTAAGCGCAAAAATTATGACTAAAGTGGTGAAGATGTATACCTCCCTACACTATCGAGCAAAGTAGAAAGATGGCAGACCAGAAAACAAGAGAAACGTACTATTGTAAGTAATAAGCGATGATAAGGATTTTCATAATGACACACATGGTTTTAGTCAGACTTCAAACCTTTGGTACTGCACGTAAATATTGGCTTCAAACAAAATGAAACACACTTTACATACCGCAAGCTGAAGTGCCAGCACTTGCACATTTTGCCAAAAATATGCGGTCTTCTTAATAAAGACAGGCAAGAGAAATTAAAGTACCAGTAGAATATGAAAAGAAGTTGAATTTTTATGCTTAATTATGTTTCATTGTAACATTACACCATATCCAATTGCATCTAAAATCCACAAAGTATGTGGAAATACCGTCTAAACATCACAAAACTTAACAAATTCAGTCGGTAATTCAGATTTGGAAAATTCTGCTCTGAATATCTTCTGCAATTCCCATAGGTTATACGTCACCGTGGTAACGCTTCTGCACACTAACAATAGTATTAGATCGGTCCTACTAGAAATACTCAAAAATTGGAAAGAGATGTGTTGTTTATCATTTGCTATCCTTATGTAAGACAACACATATGGGTCACGGGGGGTGCTGGAGCCTATCCGAGCTGTATTTAGGTGGAAGGCAGGTTCAATAATGAGAGGCGGGAATCTTTTAGGGACCGAATGATGTCCAATTGATTCAGAATCAATTCTCAATTCAACACAATTCTTATAATATATTATTTGGTATATAAGTTATAATAAAAACTTTTTATAACAAGTTAAAAAAGCTCCTATTTCCTGCTGACGTGCGAATTGTACACGCAGAATTAGCCTAAGAAATGCTCTTAAAATATATTTTTTTTAATTTACAAAAATATAAGGATGTTCATCAATTTAATAAAAGAAAATAGAGAAACCACAACTCCAACCCAATTCCAGTTTCACAATAAATTGGAAAATAATTTACAAAGTAATTGAGAATAAGATTTTAATCTAAAAATTGATTATTAAAAAAAAAAAAAAAGAAAGGTAAAAATGGTTTTAATTATTTTTTTTAAATTATAAATCGATTTAGAATAGGGATTTCCAAAAAATTGGGATTTGGATGTGAATTGATTTGAACACCCCCGTTCACTTATCATTTTTTCCCATTTATCCTTTTTATTAGTCACTGACAAAAAGAAATACTAAGCCCAGAGTTAATTGTAACTATTGGGGGACGGCGTGGCGAAGTTGGGAGAGTGGCTGTGCCAGCAATCTGAGGGTTACTGGTTCAATCCCCACCTTCTATCATCCTAGTAATGTCAGTTGTGTCCTTGAGCAAGACACTTCACCCTTGCTCCTGATGGGTCCTCGTTAGCGCCTTGCATGGCAGCTCCCGCAATCAGTGTGTGAATGTGTGTGTGAATGGGTGAATGTGGAAATTGTGTCAAAGCGCTTTTAGTTCCTTAAAAAAAGGTAGAAAAGCGCTATACAAGTACAACCCATTTTCCATTTCCATATTGTATTGAATATGAATTAATTTGCAGCTTTTGTACAATGGAAAACAAAATGCTTAACTAAAAACACCAGAAACTTCTCTATTGTGAACTAACATTTGTCTGGAAAATAATATAGGCTAACATCCTGAAAGCCATAATGCCTTCACCCCCAATGTTCAAAATTTTTCTTGCAGAAGGTGCAGTGTACTTTATATCAAATGTTTTCACTTGACAACAACAACAACAAAATCGGCCATGGTGGAGAAAAAAACACAACCATATTTAGTCTCTTAAAAAGAATGTTTGCACTTTTGCTAAAATTAAATGGTTAACTTTTTCAGTGTCAGATTTGAGAAGCAAATATGAACATCTACAATACTAATGTCTTTACAAAGTTGTGAAAAACAGAGAGAAGACACAACAATTGTCTAGTTATTGAATTAAAAATTTAAGATTAAAGATTACTTGTTTTTACGTTATTTATGATAGAATAGAATAGAAAGTACAAAAGGAAAAATTGCTTTGGTTTTTGTATGATTCGGTTTTGATTTGACATTTTGGAACAGGAAACCATACCGTTGTAAAAACATGTCTTTTAAATAAAACACAAACTTTACAAAAATGTTTTTGTGCAGAATGTTACAAAAGTCTTTTAAAATGACCAACAACCACATTTAGCACACAATATATAAAAATACCTGGTGAGTGACAGGACAATATGATAAGAGGAAGATCTACTGACAGCATGACAACATGATTTGCAACATACATGGACACTTTCCACTGAGGAGCAAAATTAAGATGGAGATGAAGAGCGATAACTGCTTAATTAGCAGGGATGGGCACGTTGATCCCCAATTGGTGCCAGAAAAAGCCTGGTGTTGATTTGGAGTCTCGCCAAAACTAAAGACACAAAGATGCTGTTTGCTACTCTTTATAAGACTCAGCAATGTTCCAAAAATGTAAAAATCCAAACATCTTCTATATTCACAGTAACTGATCAATTATGAATAGACTCTGTGCTTATCTTCGATGGTAGACACCATCAATAAGCACAATGTGATGCTGTTAATCGCCTGATACCACAGACAAAATGAGCTAATAACAGTGTGGGATCATTACAGATCATTTGTTGCCCATCCCTGCCGTACAGGGCCGTGACACAGTTGGGAACAGGGGTGTGTTTGTACCTCTCTCTGTGCAGCGGGTACATTTTATAGCCGGTTGACAACTCCTCTGCAGCAGAACCAGAAGAAAAAGGTGAAAGAAGTTGAGATCGTCAAGTGTAATTGCATTCCATCAAACTGAATGCTAATCCAAGAATGACATTTTAAACATGTGTTCATCTCAGATGGAAGAATTTTAAAAAATATAGCGTAGTATATCAAATAATATAATGGAATTTAAAAGTCAGTCTGGAAATTGTACAATGTGGATTGCAATCATTATGTTCCAATATTCACGCAAAAACAGTCTATTTAACATTATATTTGTGTTGTCTTTAGGGATGTAACATTAAACGCTAATATTGATAACCGCCGTAAAACTCCCGCCAGATAATATTACCGTTTTAAATTCAAATTATTGAAAAAATGTGTTTAATAACTGCACTTTTATAAACTCACGGACTGACTAACATAAAAACAGGAGACACTACGTTTTTGTCATTAAGAAATGATATAACCCAATAATCTAAACTTATATAAACACATTGATTTCTGAGTAACTATTCAATTGTGCATATTGAACCTACAAGCTGTGCTCATAGTACTGTGTGATCGTTCTATAGTCAGAGGAATACGAGACAGGGGTGTTTTTACGGTGCGTTTGAAGACCGTTGTACAGATTAGGACAATACAAAGTCCAGCAGAAGTACTGAAAAATAGATCTAATTTTTTACGTACTTTCCATTTAAATAAATCTTAAAAGTGCTACAGTACAACCCAATATTTAAAATAGTACAAGCTTAGCTATTAAAACAGATAGAATATTAAGATTAAAATACTATCAGTGATGCATAAGAAAAAAAAAAAAAGCAAAATAGTGGGTTTTCTGACTGTCTCTCTTATTAAAAAAAAAACTTCAAAGATTTTAGTGTGTATTTAAGTATTTTCTTGAGCGCATTCGACAATTGCTGTATTGCACATGGAGGGCAAACAAGCTTGAGCTTAGTGATAAATCATTAGCATCCCGATCACAACTATACAGCACTAGTTAATGTCAATCAAATACATTACTTATCGATGCACTATCAAGTTCAACATGGTCTTTCTTGGATTAATGTTTAATTGGTGGACCACTCTAGATGTAAATACATGATGTGTCTCCAATCTTTTCTACTATACAATTTGTGTGAGCGTAAAAGGAAGTGCGAACGAACAGTAGACCTTGATGATGATAAATCGTTTAAATCATTACAAAATATTTTTTCCCAAGAGTGTAGAAATCCACTCCATCAAATTTCAGTATTTTTTCATAAAAGCTTGTATACTTGCTTCTACACCAAGGGTCGGCAACCCGCAGCTCCGGCTCTTTGACCGCTCTGATGTGGCTCAGCTGCATAATTGCCGACCTCCCCCATTATTCCAGGAGGTTTCCAGATTTAAGTGCCCCCGCCAGAAATCACCTCCGATTATCACTCGAACTACTTTATTTAAGGCGTGCCGTGATGGCAATGCCTTTACCGCATTCTTAAACATGTCGTCGCGCCGGTTTTTACACCATGTTATCTGCGCACCGGCCAGTCACAAGTAGTATACAGCCTCTGTTAACACACGAAAGTGACTGCAAGGCATACTTGGTCAACAGCCACATAGGTTACACTGAGGGTTGTGATATAAACAACTTTAACACTGTTACTAACATGCGCCACACTGTGAACCCACACCAAACGAGAATGACAAACACATTACGGGAGAACATCTGCACTGTAACACAACATAAACACCAAAAAACAAATACCCAGAATCCCATGCATCCCTAACTCTTCTGGGCTACATTATACACCCTCGCTAGTACCAAACCCCGCCGCCCCCAACCCCACCCACCTAAACCGACGCACGGAGGAGGGGGGACTTTGTGCTAGCAGAGGTGTATAATGTAGCCCGGAAGAGTTAGGGATGCATGGGATTCTAGGTATTTGTCCTGTTGTGTTTATGTTGTGTTACAGTGCGGATGTTCTCCCGTAATGTGTTTGTCATTATTGTTTGGTGTGGGTTCACAGTGTGGCGCATATTGGTAAGAGTGTTAAAGTTGTTTATACGGCCACCCTCAGTGGGACCTGTAGACTGTTGAAAAAAGTATGCATTGCTGTCTTTTACGTGTCTGCAAAAGCCACATACAACATGTGACTGAGCTGGCAAGCTGTTTGTACATGTGGTAGAGGGCGTTAAAGGCAGCGCCTTCATAGCATCGAACTCATTATTGTTGTTTGGGTGAAAATTAGCAGACATTCACGAGAATAGTTGCTCTGATATTCGGGAGTCTCCCGGAAAATTTGGTAGGGTTGGCAAGTGTGATGCTGTCAAACGGCATTCATATAAAATTTGTGGGTCGCACTGACGTTAAATTTCCATATTAAGGTGCGGGCCGCGTGTCTGAGACCCCTGTTAATACATAGCACAAAGCAAAAAAAAACTCTGTATGCAATGTTATTTCATTTTAAATTTCAAAAGAGTTTTGTGGCTCCCATTGTTTTCTTTATTTTGTGAAACGGGTCAAAATGGCTCTTTGAGTGGTAAAGGTTGCCGACACTTGCTCTACACCTTTCAAAATCTGCACTGATGCAGGTAAATAAACAGTAGCCTAATGGGACTATTGTTTTCATTTTAAACAGGCACAAAGCTCAAGGTGAGTGCACAGCAGTGTTTACCATATTTTTATTTTTGGAGCTCTGCCACAATAAAATTTGGACTGCCGGAGTAGGATTTGGCTTTTTTTCTTCTTCTTTTTAATGCAGCATGTTCTATTTACTCACAAATACATAATATTGGGACTTTCTGTGAAGCATGTGGTTTAAACAATGTGCAATGGATGGTATCATAACTCAGTCACATACCACAGTTGACTTTGTCACACATAACATGTTGGTCCATCAATATAGTGACGTACGATGTTTACGTTATCTTAAGAGTCACACACTTAAATGGAGTCAAAGAAAAATCATTAATATTTTTTAATCCCTTTAAGTCTTGTAAAACGCAAAAATAACAAGTTAACTCATGTGAAATAAGAAAAATATCACATTAATTATGTTTATGTGCAGATTAATCACAAAATTTATTTTGATCCCACATCCTGATGATGGTTACCTGAAAGGTGATGTGGTTTGTTATAAGGTCAGTAATCAGGTCAATACATACATCAGTGCAAAGATGAATGAGGAGACGCTGACTGTTGTGCTGGCTTACAAATTTCACTTCAAAATAAACCCTGACTGGACTTTAGATTAAACTGCTGGCAAGTTTTGAGCAAATTAATGACGTACATTCAAGTAAAATATTTTAAAAAAGGCTCCTGTATGACATTCCAACAATGAAATGGCATTTACTTTCAAATATTGGGGTCTTAAGTTGATTGTAACTATGCAAGCGAGGAATAACCTTTGATTAATTATGCTTAGTCCATCCATCCATTTTCTACCGCTTATTCCCTTTTTGGGGTCGCGGGGGGCGCTGGCGCCTATCTCAGCTACAATCGGGCGGAAGGCGGGGTACACCCTGGACAAGTCGCCACCTCATCTAATTATGCTTAGTCCAAATTCAAAAGAATAAAATAAATAATAATTTCACAGCACTACTATTATTTATTTATTCATATGGTAGTTGAGAAACTGTTACCTAAAACATTTCCTATATTGTCAATAGTGTTTCAGTTTTTTATCCCACATCTGCATATGCAAGGTATCAAAATATACTGTAGACCATCTCCTTTATCAGCTGCAGGCACAGAAGAGGAGTTTGATTTATCAGCTAAATGTCAGCGCTGGCTGACATTTGCCTTGTTGGGACGCAAGGCGGCATTCACAAATGCCAGTGGATGTGAATTATCTGGTAATGTGTCTAATGTTTGTGGACAGGCATGATGCAAGAGGGCCAATGAGTCCAGTCCGTTTTTTTAATGAATGTCTGACTTGACAACATCAAATATTACTTTTAAATCTTTTGTATCGGTGAAAATCAGAATGTCAAATAAAGTTGAAGTTGCGATGAAAATATGCAATTGTGCTAACATGAGGAATTGTCCAAGAGGAAGCTTGTTTTGTACACATGGAGTTGACTGAGTGTTTGAACCAAACCATTGGTACTGGCAGCATGCATAATCCAAACCAAACATACACTCTACAGCTGAAGAGACAATGCACAGCTTGAGGTTCTCAATGCAAATACACCCAGTATCCACTTTGCAGCAAGCAGGCAGCCATGTAGTGTGTGAGTGTGTGTCATGGAAATTGAGAAATGGAGAACAGGAAATAAAGAGTCGCTGTAAACGACAAGCCAATGACCTCTGCTTGTGTCTCAGCCATTGAATATTAAGTTGGCCTAGTGCATTTTAAACAAAACAAACCTCCAGCGGTCAAATGCGGCACCAACCACTCTAGACAGAAATTATATAAACCCATATGCCACACAAAAAATAATAAAACTGGCCTACTGTATTCAACTGTTTGTCCGGGGGCCAAATCCGGCCTGGGAAGCACACCATATCGGCCCCGAGTTCATTTCAAAACTTGGAGCAAATTCTTAAAAACACTAGGAGGCTCATATATTATAGAGGCACTTAGACCACTGTAAACATGTTGGCAGGTCCTTGCATTGACATTTTAACCTTGCTAGCAAACATTTAACACTAGAGTCCAAACTTGTAAATTACATTACTGAGCCGTTCCTCAAGGCTGTACTTTTAGATCCTCTTCTTTTTGGCAGTTACAAATTTGTTTTTATATTGTTATGCAATGAATGTGTTGCTGTAGCTTGTTTACTTCAGATGCAGTCAGTGGTAATTTGTTCAACTTCTTTAGTTATACTAATGGTGTTCCTCAAGGTTCGAGTTTAGGTCCTCTCTTATACATCATATGGGCTATTTAACTAGTGGCTTGAGTGTTCAGTTGAAAAACTTGTGAAAATAAATCATGTTTTACAATGTATTCCAGAGTGCTGTCATAGATGACCTTAACTAGCTTTTTTGTAGATGGTCCTTAAAAAGCAGCACGGTGCTCCTGTAACTCAAAATAAAGAGACCAAATTCAAATATCCACCATAGAGGACTCTGGTTCCCCGGAATATGGCCTTCAAAATAATTAGGTTGAATATTCCTGCCAGAAAAAAAAATGCAACAGGGAAACCCAGCAATTTAAAAAATACTGCATTCATAAAAACACGAACAACATTTAGATGACAAAATTGAAAATGTTGATTATAAAAAATAATCCATAAATATTTGTTATTGTTGATGAGACGCTTCATAAAATTTTAATGGATACACCCCCAGGAATGTTCGTGTTCTGTATGAGATTTAAAAAATACTTTTTGGACTGAATTTCATTTTTACAGGACCTTTTGTACCCTAATTCTGTTTGTTTATTTTTCACTGTGGTAATATACTTGAATAAATAAAGAAAAATAACCATTTGATTATTCAACTAATCAAAAAAATTGTCGCTTGTCTACTAATAAAATAATCATCAAATAATCATTATTCAGCCCTAACATAACCACTGCAAAATCTAAAACGGATGTGAAAGAAACATTTTGCAAATGCCAAAAACACTCCGAGAAATGCTCCGAGTTCTCGGGACAAAAAAAATACTTTTTTGGGCTACCAGGGGATCAAGACCCGTGCGACCTTTGTTAAACAACCGATTCATGTGCCTAATGTTTATGTTACAATAAAACCCAATTGTTTAAAGGGAAACTACACTTTATTTTGCAAATATGCCTATCGTTCATAATCTGATTTTTTAAAATGCATTCAAAATATTAAGTAAATGCGATCAAAAGTTTGCTTACAATAGAGCCTATGGGAGACACTGAATTATGCCTACAAAGCCCTTAAAAACATCCAAACACTTTCATTGAGGTTTTATTTACATGATGTAAGTTTTATATGTAATGTAGTAATGGGCACATTTATAATAACATTTAATATTTATATGTATTTTGACGCATCACAATGATTGCTTTTTCTTTTCTTCATCACTGATTACTACTCACTGCAGATTTTATGAGAGCCAACAGGCATAATAAAACATCACTTACTGTACATGGTCTGCTGTCATTAGAAGGCAGACTATTCGGATGTTCATATATTCCCATTTAGATTAAAATGGTCTCATAATCCTTGCGATGAAGTTTAGTTATAAAAGTACCAGATTGCCATTGCCAATCAATGTCTTTCAATGCCGATCACAACAATCCGTGAAAAACGAATGAAGGAATGATACAAGGATTGAATCACAAACACTGGTCCTATTTTTATTTTTAGTCCTGCAGATGACAAGCTAGAAGCTAATTATGTATCTCCAGACACAATGTATAACCACTACCCTAAGATGATAATAATCACCTCTATTACTATGGGAAATAAACTGCATTTGTTAGTATTTGCTCAAATACTATTATCACAGAAGGATGAGGCTAAACATGTTACACACCAAGAGCAGACCAGGAGCAGTCATGCCAATAGCTAAGCAAACCACTAACCTGGAATGAAACAACACCAAGGAATAAGCGAATTGTAAACTTTAAGAATTGTAGACGCAGCCACGTTTCAGCAGAAGGTAAGCAAATATTAACAAGTAGATTAATAAAACTCTCCTTGATAGAGGTTAAGGTGGGACTGCACTTTTTTTGGAAATGTTCCTATCGGTAACAATCATCAGAGACAGAAAGACATACGTTTTATTTTTTCGCTTTTGTAATAGGCAACAATTGTCTTGTACTTGGTGGCTAGCAATGCAGCCAATGTGAGCAATCAATTCTACCTCTGAATCACTTTAAAAATGCATTCAAAAACCGTCAACAATACTTAAAGGCCTCCTGAAACCCACTACTACCGACCACGCAGTCTGATAGTGTATACATCAATGATGAAATATGAACATTGCAACACATGCCAATACGGCCTTTTTAGTTTACTAAATTGCAATTTTGAATTTCCCGCGAGTTTCTTGTTGAAAACGTCGCGGAATGATGACGCATACGCATGACGTCACGGACTGTAAGGAAATATTAGCACTACACCACTGGCGGCTAAAAGTCGTCTGCTTTAATCGCATAATCACACAGTATTTTTGACATCTGTGTTGCTGAATCCTTTACAATTTGTTAATTTAATAGTGGAGACTATAAAGAACAATGCTGTTGGTGGAAAGCGGTGGATTGCAGCTGTCTTTAGCACGGAGACACAGCCGGTGTTTCTTTGTTCGTTGTGAAGCAGAGCGGTCAAGCGAATATGTTTTCCCTACGTCAACCAGCATGTTTTTGGATGAGGAAATTGTGATATATATCTTACCAGAGACATCAGTGGATTATCCGTCGTCCTGCAGCAGCTGTCAAAAAAGGTAGCTGCGAGCTTGGCTCCTCGGCTTCTCTCTGAGACACTGCGTGTTCACCACAGCCATCCGACCTCGAGGTATGTATTTACAATCTCTAAAATCTTACTAAAACACTATTAAAACAATAAGCAGATAAGGATTCTTCCAGAGTTATGCTACTAAATTTATCTAATTACATCTGAAACGCTCACACTGCCGCCGCCCGGAGCCGTCGCTTTTTTTTCTCTCTAGTCTTTCACTATCAACATCGTAATTCACAAATCTTTCATCCTCGCTCAAATTAATGGGGAAATTGTCGCTTTCTCGGTCCGAATTGCTCTTACTGCTGGTGGCTCCCATTATAAACAATGTGAATATGTGTGGAGCCCTGCAACTCGTGACGTCACGCGCACATACTTCCGGTAAAGGCAGGGCTTTTCTATTAGCGACCAAAAGTTGCAAACTTTATCGTCGATGTTCTCTACTAAATCCTTTCAGAAAAATATGGCAATATCGCGAAATGATCAAGTATGACACATAGAATGGACCTGCTATTCTCGTTTAAATAAGAAAATCTCATTTCAGTAGTCCTTTAATTTACGTTCTGTAACCTGTATAATAACCAAGCTGTAGCGACACTGTTATTGTAAGAGCGAACACAGAGGAACTCCCTTTTTTTTTTTTTTTTAGCACATCGGTATGCTTCGATATTTTCCATAACAACTAACTACAGCAAGGGATAAGCTAGCTTTTAGTCAGTAAGAAACACGTTTTTGAGTTTGTAATTTAGAATACACTGCAATAGGACACCAATCTGTGCTGAAAATCATATTGCAGTATGTGTATCTGTATCATTATTTATTTGTACAAAGCTAGCCAGACAGCGTTATCATATACGCACAACGTGCTGCGTGTATCATGATCAATATGAAGCGTGACTCACTCGATGGACAGTTGTATGTTTGGTCCAACTGGCCGGGGAGTTTTTTTTCTGGTGTATTTGGGTAAGCACTCCATTTATGTCGAAATAGCATGGCTTCAAATTCCACATTTTGCAGCTTGCAGTCAATTTCACGTCACTCTCTCAGCTTCCGTCAGCGCCAACATCTCACTGTTCCTTTGTGCTCGCTTCTAGAAGCAGTGGTTCATCCTTTGTATATTCAGCTTCAAAAAGATAAGGTTGTGAATAGTTTATTTGTCCAAAAATAGTCGTCTTTGTTGTTTGTTACCGAATCTGCCGTGTTTAGAACACAAGTGGGAAGTATTGCCAGAAGTCGGAAGTGCGCTGCTATATGGAAAAGGAAATCAATGCCCTGAAAAGAATCAGTCCCGCCAATAGTTAAAATGACAAAAATACAGTAAATATTGATCATTTATTGTTATGAATGTGTCTGGTACTACATGATATATTTACTTGCAGTGTGTATATAAAATGTTAATAGAAGGTTTTGAAGTTGTTTGAGGGCTTTGAAGGCTAAAACGGTGACTCCCGTTTGCCGCATCTTCCAAGCGTTTTTTTATCATCTTTAAAATTCCCACCGCACCAAAAAAAGATGTGTGATCTTGTCTCTCATGATTGTAAACAAAAGGCAAAATTAAATTAAAAAAGTGCAGTTGCCCTTTAATACAACAAGGGTAGTATATGATCAATACAAGACTGACCAGAGAGATACTTTTATTTTTTAGTTTTTACTTTAGTTATCCTGCACCATTGAGTTTGTTGTGCGCAAACAATTTTATGTACTAGAATAGGGAACTAGTTTAAATACTGTGTTGATATTGTTTAACTGTCAATAGCAATCACAATAAATCTATGAAGAATGTACAGTTAATAGATGTGATCGGAATTAGCCAATCCCACTCACGGATGATTGGAATACACTGCCTAAGGCTATGTCTACACTAAGCAGGATAACCCCTTAAATGAATGTCCCCGGACCATTTTTTAGTCAGGTAAATGCACCGCGTATTTCTTAAATCTCCGGCTCTTAGCTTTGTATGGACAAAGAGATCGTTTACGAACTGTGTTCGTAGAAAATGACGCCAGAAAGGCCGTGTCCCACACAGGAAGTGACGTCAGAAAGAGGCAGCTTTGTAACTCGGAGCTAACCACTGGAAATATGGCGGCGAGTCATCCAGGCATGCCCGTGTTTCTCCTTCCGTCTGTACAGACGCTTGTGGAAATCACACATGAATACCTTAAGAGAAAGCGATTGCAGCTATTTCGGATACAACACTTCTCAGACGGCAAGAGAACTTCTGAATGTCCAGGTCAGCTGTGATTCTACTTACCGAAAAACGTTGTCCCTTTGTCGAAGGAGAGACAACGAGAATGCGAGCTCCCGTGGACGTGATAAAAAAGGTAGCGTGTGATTTTTATTACATGGTCGTCGAGGGAAGACTACAGAAAACGGAGAATGCTTTTGGACTGGCAAAGAGGACTGTATCAGTTATTGTCTGCCATGTATGTCGCGGACTCAACGTCTAGGTCCAGAGTATATAAAGTCACCAACAACGAATGGACAATGAAGGTGAAGACAAAAAAGTGAGGAGTGTCCTGAACAGATATCTATATCCCGAGGTTGATGTTCTTTGTCACATCGTGTACTTTCAAGTGTTTATTAAAGATTTGATTAATTATGATGGCTCTGGTCTGATTCACAACAGAAAGGGCCCCACAGCACATTGGATTCCAGTTCATTCAAATACTACAACACTGGACATTGTTTAGATAAGTTAAATTAAAGAACCTGCACACAAAGCAACACTGGAGGCGCATGTGCCCATTTTCCGCACATGCGCATTAGGTTGCGTTGCGCTGGCGGACGGAGGGGGTCTTAAACGGTGGCATTGTTGTGTGTGGACACGGATAAGGTTAGGTGGGATAGGCTCCAGCGCTTATTGTAAACAGGGTCTAAGTCCCTGACTGAACCCTAGTGAAGACAGGTAATGAGGCTCAACATCTCTGCTCATCATGCCAAGTCTGGCTTACCTGGCCAACTAACTTGTTCTGTAAAGTTTAATAATTTTTCTCATGCAGCGTTTTATTGATAGTTTGGTTTGTGTGTGTTTAGGCATTTGCAGCATTTCTCTTTTGCATGTTTAAACCCTGCAGCGTTTGTGATTTTACAATTTCAAATTTGCAGGATATTCCCCGTTGCATTTTTTTTTAGGTGTTCTTGATTGTTTTGAGATCATTTTGGTCTTTAATGATGTTACTGGACATATATTCCCACCCCTGTCGTACACCGTGCAAACCCCACATTGGGGACGGCGTGGCGCGGTTGGGAGAGTGGCCGTGCCAGCAACCGGAGGGTTCCTGGTTCAATCCCCACCTTCTACCAACCTCGTCACGTCTGTTGTGTCCTTGAGCAAGACACTTCAACCTTGCTCCTGATGGTTCGTGGTTAGGGCCTTGCATGGCAGCTCCCGCCATCAGTGTGTGAATGTGTGTGTGTGAATGGGTGAATGTGGAAATAGTGTCAAAGCGCTTTGAGTACCTTGAAGGTAGAAAAGCGCTGTACAAGTATAACCCATTTACCATTTGTTAATAATACCAATATTTATGTTATTCATTCTAATATATGGTAACTATTAGGGCTGCGAATCTTTGGGTGTCCCACGATACGATTCAATATCAATTCTTGGGGTCGCGATTCGATAATATATCGATTTTTCCGATTCAACGCAATTCTCGATTCAAAAACGATTTTTTTCCGATTTAAAGCAATTCTGTATTCATTCAATACATAGGATTTCAGCAGGACCTACCCCAGTCTGCTGACAAGCTAGCAAAGTAGTAGATTTTTTTAAAAAAAAGCATTTATAATTGTAAAGGACAATGTTTTATCAACTGATTGCAATAATGTAAATTTGTTAACTATTAAACTAACAAAAAATACCATATTTCCTTGAATTGCCGCAGGGCATATAGTATGCGCCTGCCTTGAATTACTGCCGGGTCAAACTCGCTTCGCAAAATAATTAGCGCATGCTTAGTATTATCGCCTGGTCAAACTCGTGACGTCAAAAGTGACACTTCCCCTGTCATCATTTTCAAAATGAAGGAGGCTGATTTCAATACCGGTAATTTGAAATTGCATAAAGGGAAGAAGATTAAAAGCTATTCAGCAGGATTTAAGTTCCGATCTTAAATCACATGGAAATTTTTACTGCATGCCTTTGGTAAGTGCCGGAGTGAGAAGAAGTTTTAAAATAATTAGCGCGTGCTTACTTTTACCGCATGCCTTTGGTAAGCGCAGGAGTGAGAAGAGGTTTTAAATTAATTAGCACCCCGGCGGCAATTCAAGGAAATACGGTAAGACTTATTTTATCTATGTGAAAACGTTGGACACAGTGTGTTGTCAAGCTTATGAGATGCGATGCAAGTGTAAGCCACAATGACACTATTGTTCTTTTTTCAAATATTTTTATAAATGTCTAATGATAATTTCAATGAGGACTTTTTAATCACTGCTATGCTGAAATTATAACTAATATTGATACTGTTGTTGATAATATTCATTTTTGTTTCACTACTTTTGGTGTGTTCTGTGTCGTGTTTGTGTCTCCTTAACTGCTCTGTTTATTGCAGTTCTGAGTGTTGCTGGGTCAGGTTTGGTTTTGGAATTTGATTACATTGTTATGGTATTGCTGTGTATTGGTTTGTTGGATTAATAAAAAAAATAGATTAAAAAAAAAATGATAATCGCGATTCGTATTCGAATCGTTTTTTCCCCACACCCTTAGAAACTATCTAGTTATCCATCATTGAGTGGTCAAAATATCAAGATGCATGAAACAGCTTTTCAAACACAACAAGGGCTAACATTTAAGAAAGACGAGTAAGTTGAATATTTTTCACTGGATATAGTAGTTGACTTTAAACATGTCCCTCATTGCCAGTGGACAGTTGAGACGCCGCAGACGTCTAACTTACCCCATACTCCGAAAGCTGAAAGTCTTTTCACCGAAAAGAAACTCCGCCTCTCTCGAACTGTTACTGTTTGTCCTTCAAAACGCTTCGAAGCACATTTTTTCCCCCCCGTGGATAAACAAATCACTTCCGACTCTCCGTCTTTCTTCCAACAGTGGCGCTTTCTTGTCAAATCAGTTGTTGTAGTCCAGCCTGCCTCCCCTTTCTTTGTCCGCTGCTTTCGTCGGCCAACAACACCGCGGCTCGGACTCTGCCAAGTAATGTCCCGCCGAGAATCTGCTTGACAATTCCAGTTGAGCGCAAAGAGTGAAACAATGCCGATGAGAGCCGGTAATAAAAAAAAAAGAGAGTGTCTTTTTGCCTTGTCTTCTTCTGTACTTGAGCTTGGCTCCTCTCCCGCTTGACTGCCAAGTCACACTGGGATCCCATTCAAGCCCATTGGTGGCACTGTGGCAGGAACGGCGCCATCTGCTGGACATTAATGGGAAGTGGGAGCAAGCACCCCGCCCCCAATGATAGTCAGCGGCGTCGAAGTTCAGTTCAGTTCATCCATCCATCCATTTCCTACCGCTTGTTCCCTTTGGGGCCTATCTCAGCTAAAATTGTGCGGAAGGCGGGGTACACCCTGGACAAGTCGCCACCTCATCGCCGGGCCAAAACAGATAGACAGACAACATTCACACGCAAATTCACACACTAAGGCCAATTTAGTGTTGCCAATCCACCTATCCCCAGGTGCATGTCTTTGGAAGTGGGAGGAAGCCGGAGTACCCGGAGGGAACCCATGCATTCACGGGGAGGACATGCAAACCTCCACACAGAAAGATGTGGAGCCCAGGATTGAACCCCAGACTACTCAGGACCTTCGTATTGTGAGGCAGTCGCACTAACCCCTCTGCCACCATGAAGCCCCAGTTCAGTTTCAGTTTATTTCGAACATGCAATGTGTAATATCCATCCATCCATTTCCTACCGCTTATTCCAGGGGTAGGGAACCTGTGGCTCTTTTGATGACTGCATCTGTCTCTCGGATAAATCTGAGCTGACATTGCTTACCACAAAAAATAATGAATAATTCCACTTGTAATCACAGTGTTAAAAAATAACGTTCAAAATATAAAACATTGTCATGCATTTTTATGTTCAAGAAGTTGGTAAGAAGTCATTTATTTACTATTGGTTAGGGTGGGGCTTGCCCTCCAGGGGGTTCTTCAGACCACCAAGCACTGACATGAGAGCCTCTTTCAGGGTAACAATATTGTTTTATTTTTCAATAAGTCTCTCAGTTGCTTTCCAGCAATTGTCTTTTTCTGTTTCGTTCTCGCTCGCGCTCTGGTTTCTAGCCCCAAGCCCGTCTCTCCTCCTGGCTGCTGCTTATAACATAGCGACAGGTGATCAGATAAAAAGGCCCAGGTAGGCCATCTACGCACCTGTCGCTGATTTCGAGGCCGGTACTGGCAACACCCCGCTTCGCTGCAGGCCCACAGGCCACGCCTCCTCCACAGTTAGCCTCAGAATAACAATGTTATTACAAAGAATAAGAGACCTCTCTAGAAATGTTGGTCTTTCTTAAAAATGCACGCGTTTTGTTGTTTTCAGTGTTAAAAAAAATATTATATGGCTCTTACGGAAATACATTTTAAAATATTTGGCTTCTTGGCTCTCTCAGCCAAAAAGGTTCCCGACCCCTAGCTTATTCCCTTCGGGGTCGCAGGGGGCGCTGGTGCCTATCTCAGCTACAATCAGGCGTAAGGCGGGGTACACCCTGGACAAGTCGCCCCCTCATCGCAGGCAATGTGTAATAGTATAATAATAAGTTAATATATAGAAAGTTCATTAATTACGGTTGCTTGATTGAAATTAAGAATGTCTTGACACATCTTTAAAAGTAGCAAAATGGTTTGTTCCACCTGAACAGTGGCAAGCCGGCATCTGTAACTTTTTATGTAAATAAATGTCTGCCTATTAAATTACTTCCATACATAAATAAGAATTTTGTACCAAATCAAATGTTACACATGTAACATGAATTGATTAACGTGGACCCCGACTAAAACAAGTTGAAAAAGTTATTCGGGTGTTACCATTTAGTGATATCATTGACTGATATCAACCAAAGCTCCTCATCCCACCCCCGGATTGTAAATAATGTTAATAATTCAATGTATATACTCTGATGATTAACCTGTGTGATGACTGTATTATGCTGATAGTATGTATTTTTACCATAAATTGATTAACGTGGACCCCGACTTAAACAAGTTGAAAAACGTATTCGAGTGTTACCATTTAGTGGTCAATTGTATGTACTGAACTGTGCAATCTACTAATAAAAGTTTCAATCAATCAAACAAAAGTGGTCCATTGTACGGAATATGTACTGTACTGTGCAATTAATCTACTAATAAAAGTATCAATCAAAGTCCAAAGTGCAGCCCAGGAGACCATCTCTGTCCTGCACGTCCACTTTTGTTGGCTCTGCAACATGTTGTCGGAGAAAAACAGTCAAAATGTAAGCAAAAAGACAGTGTAGTGAGAAAAAAAGCAGAACATTTAATACAAAATATTAGAAGTCCAAGTAGTTTTTAAATGCTATAAACAGACTTTATATGTTGCAATGAGGTAGCGACTTGTCCAGGGTGTATCCCGCCTTCCGCCCGATTGTAGCTGAAATAGGCGCCAGCGCCCCCCGCGACCCCAAAAGGGAATAAGCGGTAGAAGATGGATGGATGGACTTTATATGTTAATTTAGTGTCAGCTTTGAGTTATAAGTGACAAATTTTATTAATATTAGTTAACCGTTCCAAAATATCACCCTTTTCTCATTACATTATGTCTTTTTGCTCTTTTTTCATACATTTTTACAAAAAAATTTTTAGACAAAATGTTGCGGACCAACAAAACCCCAGCTGTTGCCCGGAAATGGCCCCCTGGTCGACTTTAGAGGCCCTTGAAATAACTATTAGTAGTACTCTTTGTCACCTACAACACAAAGATGATAGTCATTTTTTTTTAGCATTTTTTTATTCAAAATAAAAAATATCAACAACGCCCATGCATACTTAGACTTTTTGCTATATGGCCCTTGGTGGAAAAAATTTGGACACCCCAGATCTGAAACTTAACACAGATGTCATAACGTCGTCAGACTCATGCTATAATTTTTTTTACATTCAAACCAATGGTCGACATAACATGTACTTGTGGGCTGTCTTCTTTACGTGCCTCCACTTCGACAACGTCTTCTCCCTGTCACCTTTGTTGTAGTTTTTCGCACTTCCACATGAAGTATACTTACAGATTAAGTTCAAACTCTACGCTACTTTGTATTAGAAATGGCAACAGCGGAGGATGTATGTGCATGTACGAGACAGTCTGCCCCACAACAGGAGGATAGTGGAAAAGAAGGAACTTTTTGACTACAGCACGGACTACAATGGCAGACCCGTGCAAGGCCGTTTGGGTAAATTTATACCATATGTGATATAAATTTTAAAAAATGACAAGTTTGGTGAATTCCGAACAGCTCGTTTGGCGGAAGTATGAACCCAGCAGGCACAAGACATTAAAACAACATTGTGAACTTGTTGACTTAGGTCCTGATGTTGAGGAACTCAAACCGAACAATGGAACAACATGCTTATTGACGGTGATTTGACCATTCAAATTTGGTCATTTCCCAACCAACAACGTGGATCCAACATTGCCTTAATTTACAAATACAACTATTTTGTAACGTTGTTTTAAAGTCAGTTTTAAAGGACATGTATGTATAATTAACATTGTATCAATGTATTGTGCCTGCTGAGAAGGAAGGTAAGATTATCTTATATATATATATCTTCAATAGACCCATTATGCAAATCTCAAATGCACAAAAACTAGTACCAAAAAGGGAAAAAAGATGGTTTTGCATAAGGCCCCTTTAGGCATTCACACACAGCACCAGCTTTTTGGAACATAGATGAGGTGATAAAGAAAAATCACAAGATTGACTTTTACATTCAAAGACCCTCGATTAAAGTTAGAAATAAAACTGTCATTAGGTTTTCAAGACAGTGGGAGACTAAACCCCCAGAAGATACACTAACAATAATAATAATACCATAATAATAGTGATATATTATGATAATCATACGTGTATCAGCTAATCTCTACTTTACACTCTGAAGTAAAGGAAAACCTAACAGATTTGTAATCTTATTCAAGTTAATAATGACAGGTTATTGGATTAAAATCATATTCTGGCCCCTTTTTATGGAATTCATCGGCACTTTTGTTATAAATTATTTTTTCAGAGGGGGTAATCAGTTAAAGGCCTACAGAAACCCACTACTACCGACCACGCAGTCTGATAGTTTATATATCAATGATGAAATATTAACATTGCAACACATGCCAATACGGCCGGTTTAGTTTACTAAATTTAAATTTTAAATTTCCTGCGGAGTTTGCTGTTGAAAACGTCGCGGAATGATGACGCGTATGATGACGCGTGTTTGTGACATTATTGGTTGGAGGGGACATATTAGCCCAGCACCACTTACGGCTAAAAGTCGTCTCTTTTCATCGCGCAATTACACAGTATTCTGGACATCTGTGTTGCTGAATCTTTTGTAATTTGTTCAATTAATAATGGAGAAGTAAAAGTAGAAATATGGAAGTGGGAAGCATTCAGCCTTTAGCCACACAAACACACGGTGTTTCCTTGTTTAAAATTCCCGGAGGTGAAGCTTTACTATGGATCAGAGCGGTCAAGCGAACATGAATCCCGACCACATGTCAATTGGCAGTTTTCGGTGAGAAAATTGTGGTAATAAGCTCTTGCTGCTGGAGTGTCACATTATAAACAATGTGAGGATGTGAGGAGCCCTACAACCCGTGACGTCACGCGCACATTGTTTTCTACTTCCGGTAAAGGCAAGGTTTTTTTTATTAGCGACCAAAAGTTGCGACCTGTATCGTCGATGTTCTTTACTAAATCCTTTCAGCAAAAATTTTGCAATATCGTGAAATGATCAAGTATGACACATAGAATGGACTTGCTATCCCCGTTTGAATAAGAAAATATAATTTCAGTAGGGGGCTTCACGGTGGAAGAGGGGTTAGTGCGTCTGCCTCACAATACGAAGGTCCTGCAGTCCTGGGTTCAAATCCAGGCTCGGGCTCTTTCTGTGTGGAGTTTGCATGTTCTCCCCGTGAATGCGTGGGTTCCCTCCGGGTACTCCAGCTTCCTCCCACCTCCAAAGACATGCACCTGGGGATAAGTTGATTGGCAACACTAAATTGGCCCTAGTGTGTGAATGTGAGTGTGAATGTTGTCTGTCTATCTGTGTTGGCCCTGCGATGAGGTGGCGACTTGTCCAGGGTTTACCCCGCCTTCCGCCCGACTGTAGCTGAGATAGGCGCCAGCGCCCCCCGCGACCCCAAAAGGGAATAAGCGGTAGAAAATGGATGGATGGATGGATTTCAGTAGGCCTTTAATACCTATGTAAAAAAAGACAACAACTCAATTATAAAAAAGCTGGTTTCAACCAAATCTATGCAATAGATATTTTTAGTCAGTTCATGTAAACATACCAAGTGTGCGTGTGGGGCGGGAACGTTTGGGTTTAGGGTGGGATGTGTGGCCCCTAAGGGCACTGGTGTATGGGGGCCATGAATTCGGTGCTACCCAATTGGCCATATCTTCGGGTACAACCTACTATCACCCCAAAATTTGACCCAATTGATGTATTTCCAGTCTTTAAAGGCCTATTGAAATGAGATTTTCTTATTTAAACTGGGATAGTAGGTCCATTCAATGTGTAATACTTGATCATTTTGCGATATTGCCATATTTTTGCTGAAAGGATTTAATAGAGAACATCCACGATAAAGTTCGCAACTTTTGGTGCTGATAAAAAGCCTTGTCTGTACCGGAAGTAGCAGATGATATGCGCGTGACGTAACGAGTTGTGGAGCTCCTCACATCTGAACATTGTTTACAATCATGGCCACCAGCAGCAAGATCGATTCGGACCGAGAAAGCGACAATTTCCCCATTAATTTGAGCGAGGATGAAAGATTCGTGGATGAGGAAAGTGAGAGTGAAGGACTAGAAAAATTTTTTTTTTTAAAAAGACTATACAGTGGGAGCGATTCAGATGTTATTAGACACATTTACTAGGATAATTCTGGAAAATCCCTTATCTGCTTATTGTGTTACTAGTGTTTTATTGAGATTATATGGTCGTACCTGTGCAACCTGAAAGTCAGCCCCGCACCTTTCTTCAGCAGCAGTCGGGTGGTGGCGATGCCCATCTCTGCCCTTCGCAAGGGAGCCTCTTCGAAACACAATCTTTCGAAATGATCGCTGCATAATACACTGTACTTTGTGTGTGTGGTCCTATCCAACCGTGTTTGCTTGACCACTATGTTTCATAGTAAAGCTTCACCGTCATCTTTCGGGAATGTAATACACCGCTTCCCACCTACAGCTTTCTTCTTTGACGTCTGCATTATTCATTGAACAAATTGCAAAAGATTCAGCAACACAGATGTCCATATTACTGTGGAATTATGCAATGAAAACAGACGACTTATAGCTGTGAACGGTGCTGGAACAAAATGTCCTACACAATGCGTGATGTCACGCGCACGTGTCATCATACCGCGACGTTTTAGCATGACACTTCCGCTGGAAATTTTAAATTGCAATTTAGTAAACTTAACCGGCCGTATTGGCATGTGTTGCAATGTTAATATTTCATCATTGATATATAAACTATCAGACTGCGTGGTCGGTAGTAGTGGGTTTCAGGAGGCCTTTAAAATATTCACATTTTCTAGTAAAAAAAAAATCCCTTTCTAATTAAGAATTTCCAATGTTTAGATACAATTTTAACATTTTTGGCTGGCGTTATCAACTCATTGTGCTTCAGTAAAATGAACACCAGCAGTGAAATACTCAAATTGCTTCACCAAGTGGGCGACATGCTTGGTCATTTTTTTGTTGATTTCATTCTTTAATTCAATAAAAATAATCCGCTTCTTCTTCTCGGCACTTTCTTTCACACTCACTGTCTTCCTATCTGTTGTCCGTGGCTACAAGCTAACACGAGTGAGACCAGATTTATAAGTCACATTTTTGCCTTGTAACAAAAAGCATAACAATTAGCAGAGACACATCACTTATCTTAAAGACTCTTAAGTTGAGGTACCACTAAATTTTTGTATCAAATATATATGTATTATCAAATAAGCAAATTGCAGATCACCATGTCAGTGATAAATATTGTTTTTCAGTGTTTATATGGGCCACTTTAAAAAGGATTTTCAAAAGGATTTTTCAGTATTTTTTTTACTAATGTTCAAACAATTTCAGTTGAAAACTAAAGAATCGTGCCCATATGACACAAGTGGCTCCCCTCCGTTTTTGTTTTAGCAACATTGCTCTCATTGGGAAAACGTTAAAGACCGCTGCTTCGCTGTGAACTCGAAAGTGGGAGATCCTACCATAAATTGTCAAAAATAACAATGAAGCATACATAGACTGAATTGAAAGTAGCAGAAGTGAAAATATATTATTGTTTCTTTCACAGAAATATAAAACTCAATTATCTGAAGGATTTTCACTCATTAATTACATTTTAATTCCTGGACATGATCAAGATAAATATAAAAAATAATACAATTAATAATGCTGATATGGAACATGATTAGTAACTGTATCGGCTGGGGACATCTCTGCGCTGCTGATCCGCCTCCGCTTAGGATGTTTTCCTGCTGGCTCCGCTGTGAACGGGACTCTCGCTGCTGTGTTGGATCCGCTTTGGACTGGACTCTCGCGACTGTGTTGGATCCATTATGGATTCAACTTTCACAGTATCATGTTAGACCCGCTCGACATCCATTGCTTTCCTCCTCTCCAAGGTTCTCATAGTCATCATTGTCACCGGCGTCCCACTGGGTGTGAGTTTTCCTTGCCCTTATGTGGGCCTACCGAGGATGTCGTAGTGGTTTGTGTTGTGGTTTGTGCAGCCCTTTGAGACACTAGTGATTTAGGGCTATATAAGTAAACATTGATTGATTGATTGAAAACATGCTATAATTAGCACCAGGTAATTGTCATACACTCTTAATTAGTAATGAAATAATAATGCCACAATTTTTTAATCATTTGTATTTGTTTAACTTAATGGTCAATGTCTTCTCTCATAACATTTTTAAACCTAACTCAGTAGGTTAGATGTTTCAGAAAAAATACATCAGTGGAAATTACCAAAATAGTAATGTATTAAATAATACAATTAATAATGCTAATATGGACCATTATTAGTAACAAAAAGTGCTATAAATGTCTCTAAATATTTTACCTATGACCTTAATTAGTAAGAACATAGACTGATTGGCAACACTAAATTGGCCCTAGTGTGTGAATGTCAGTGTGATCAAAATAATAATATAATAAATAATTCAGTAATAAAATCAGTGATGCTAATATGAATCATTATTCGCACCAAAACATGCGTATAAATGTCCCTAAATACCCATAATCTTTTTTATATATCTAGCATGCATTTATTTTATTATATTGTTATTTTTTTCCACTTCATTTAGTCTTCTCATAAGAATTAAAAACTGTCTGTTGGTCAGATGTTAATAAAAATACAATGGTGTAAATGATCAAAAATGATAATATAATAAATAATGAAGTGAAATCGTCAATAATGCTAATACGGAGTATGATTAGTAACAAAACGTGTCTATAAAGGTCAATAAATATAAAACCTAATGCTTGATAACAAAAGGTACTAGATGGATGGATAGATATAACTTTATTGATTCCTTCAGGAGAGTTCATTCAGGAAAATTAAAAGCAGGCATTAATTTGTATTTATTTCATTAGGATATTTTTTTTTAAATATTTGTTATTGCTGTGATGTAAAATTGTTGGCCTGTGAATGCCATTCATGACTGTTGCGCCTCATAGCGGCCAGACGTTGTCAATACATATACATAGGAGGGTGGTTAAAAAAAATACATGTGGGCGATACAGAAAATGTTGGTATCAATCCAAAACCAAGTAAATGCAGAAAAATGATTGCGATACCAGTACTGATACTAATACTTTTTTTTAGTTACTATGGGCAAAAATAATGATTGATCAAAGCAATTAAAAAAGGCAGCTTGGAGATAGGCCTATATGTAGACAGTTTTCATAACATTGCTGATAACTTATTTGAAGAAGACATACTAACGTTTGACAACTATGTTACTGCTAAAACAAATGTTTACTTACAGCCAAGTACAATTGATGTAAGCTTCAACACAGAGTAACATGAGTGGGTGTGTGGCCCTGACTCGTGGTGAGTCTAGGGCAGGGGTGTCCAAACTTTTTCCACTTAGGGCCGCAGACTGAGAAATCAAAGCAAGCTGGGGCCGTTTTAACATTTTTTTATTTTAAAAAACAATTTAATATATTTATAACCAATATACATTTAGGCCTCCACTCAAGCCTGATCCCGGGGACCCCAAAGGGTTTTGGTCAAAAGAATATTAAAAATGTGTCATTATTCAGTATTTTAAAAAAAAATTATTATTCAAGTTTTAAAACTCCAGATCAACATTAGGTCCATATGTCAATATAATGATTTTAAAAATGTAACTTATGTGCTCTTTTTGTCAAAGAAAACCCTGTTTTTTGATGGAAAAAAACACAAAATATGCAATATTATCACCCAATATTTTTTAAGTGGGATATTTGAGATTATATAATAATTGGAGCCTTAAAAAGTCAATAACTAATAACACCATTGATTTTAATTCATTATTATTTTTTGAGCAATGACACTTAAAAACAAATCACACTAAAATTATTGGGGATCCAAAAGGGTCCTACTCATTAAAGTGTTGAAAAATAAATTATAGATTTTTTTTTACTGTTTACTTTTAACACAATAATCTCGAGATCAACTTCAGATCTATCCGTCACTTATAAGTTTAATTGTTGTTTATGTTTTTTGTTTGTTCATTTTAGGCCCTTCTTTAAAAAAAAAAAACAGCTCAGTTTTTTTTGTATGGCAAACACAAAATATGCAACATTTTCCCCCAAAAATATCCTAAAGTGGAAAATTTAACGTGATGTAATTGGAGCCTTGTATAGGTCAATAATTCAGAATGACATTGATTTTAATTCCTTATTATTTTTCAAAGAAAGAAACAGCCTGCATGGCAGCTTTGTGTTATTAGAGTAAACATTGCAACATTTTCTTGTTACATGTCACCCGTTTGCTTCTACATCCATCCATCATCTTCCACTTATCCGAGGTCGGGTCGCGGGGGCAGCAGCCTAAGCATGGAAGCCCAGACTTCCCTCTCCCCAGCCACTTCGTCTAGCTCTTCCTGGGGGATCCCGAGGCGTTCCCAGGCCAGCCGGGAGACATAGTCTTCCCAACGTGTCCTGGGTCTTCCCCATGGCCTCCTGCCGGTTGGACTTGCCCTAAACACCTCCCTAGGGAGGCGTTCGGGTGGCATCCTGACCAGATGCCCGAGCCACCTCATCTGGCTCCTCTCGATGTGGAGGAGCAGCGACTTTACTTTGAGCTCCTCCCGGATGGCAGAGCTTCTCACCCTATCTCTAAGCGAGAGCCCCGCCACCCGGCGGAGGAAACTCATTTCGGCCGCTTGTACCCGTGATCTTATCCTTTCGGTCATGACCCAAAGCTCATGACCATAGGTGAGGATGTGAACGTAGATCGACCGGTAAATTGAGAGCTTTGTCTTCCGGCTCAGCTCCTTCTTCACCACAACGGATCGATACAGCGTCCGCATTACTGAAGACGCCGCACCGATCCGCCTCTCGATCGCACAATCCACTCTTCCCCCACTCGTGAACAAGACTCCTAGGTACTTGAACTCCCCCACTTGGGGCAGGGTCTCCTCCCCAACCCGGAGATGGCACCACCCTTTTCCGGGCGAGAACCATGGACCCGGACTTGGAGGTGCTGTTTCTCATTCCGGTCGCTTCACACTCGGCTGCAAACCGATGTAAAAAGTGCTTCTACTTTTTACATTTAAAAACTTTTTCAATTGTATTTTTAAAATGTGCCGTGGGGCCGTTAAAAAATTACCTGCGTGCCGCAAATGGCTGCACTTTGGACACCCTGGTCTAGGGAAAGGAAAGGTGAAGTTGCAGACAGACAAGTCTTCAGATCGCTGCACAGACACACACATTTTACCAGTGGTGTGCTGTCAGGGCCAGCCAGGCCTTCTCTGCTGGCCTAACATAATCAGAAATTATGATCATAATTAACGATAAATTTATTTTTTGATTTACTTTTTTTTATCTACTTTCCTTAAGTATTCATATTCTCTTCATGTCATTATGCTCCTTCCAGTGCTTTTGTTTTTAGGTTAGAGTTGGTATCCAAACAGAATTCAGCCAGTTTATGTTGCCATGCTGTACCAAATCCATACTTGCCAACCTTGAGACCTACGAATTCGGTTGGTGGGGTGGTTGGATGGGGGCATTGGGGTAGCGGGCTGTATATATATTTGCAAGTATTTCTTTTATATATATATACATATATATATATATATATATATATATATATATATATATATATATATATGTATGTATATATATATATATGTATGTATATATATATATATATGTATGTATATATATATATATATATGTATGTATATATATATATGTATGTATGTATGTATATATATATATGTATATATGTATGTATGTATATATATATATGTATGTATGTATATATGTATGTATGTGTATATATATATATATGTATGTATGTATATATGTATGTATGTGTATATATATATATATGTATATATGTATATATATATATATATGTATGTATATATATATGTATATATATATATATATATATATATGTATATATATATATATATGTATATATATATATGTATATATATGTATATATATATATATATGTATATATATGTATATATATATATATATGTATATATATATATATATATATGTATATATATATATATATATATATGTATATATATATATATATATATGTATATATATGTATATATATATGTATATATATATGTATATGTATATATATATATGTATATGTATATATATATATACATATATATATACATATATATAAATAATCTGTTCATGAATGAGTATATCCGTTCGGCCACCGTGTTCAATGGAGAAGTCTGATCTACAAAATTTGCAGGCAGCATACCCCTTCCCCTTCGAGCTGTCCTGAAAGAACTGAAGTTATTTTTTCCAATCATTTTGGAACTTGCAAGCGTACTTCTTCTTACTTGTCGTCGCCATGTTTCTTCTTCCTTCTTCTGCTTCGTCTCTGTTATGTTTTTGGACATTACTACTTGCCGTAGTTTTGAAGCAATGCATGATGGGAATCCGGATGTTGTGTGTCAGTGTATTGACGTGCCGGCTGGAATAAACACACGCTGAGAAATAGCTCTGTGCCTGCCTACTTTATGAATTATAGATAATGCTATGGAAAACGGAGACATATATAATGGTCTCCTTTTCAGGTGAGAGAGGACGCTAAAGGCATTGCCTTTAAGGCCATCCCCAATATTGTTGTCTGGGTAGAAATCAGGAGAAATTGGGGAAAATGGTTGCCCTGGAAAGTATGACCAAATCTGCCAGGTGCCTTCAGAATCAACAATGTGGGCGTCATTGAATTGTCATTGAACGGGGACATACAGTTGATAGATAATTGCGATAGCCAATCAGATCCTAAGTTGTTGTCAGTAGAGCCTTCTAGCTGGCCTAAGGTTGAACGTGACATGAGTTCAATCCCAGGCTCAGGATCTTTCTGTGTGGAGTTTGCATGTTCTACCCGTGACTGCGTGGGTTTCCTCCGGGTACTCCGGCTTCCTCCCACCTCCCTCCCACCTCCAAAGACATGCATCTGGGGATAGGTTGATTGGCAACACTAAATTGGATGTGAGTGTCAATGTTGTCTGTCTATCTGTGTTGGCCCTGTGATGAGGTTGTGACTTGTCCAGGGTGTACCCCGCCTACCGCCCAAATGCAGCTGAGATAGGCTTCAGCACCCCCAGAGTCCCCCAAAGGGACAAGCGGTAGAAAATAGATGGATGGATGGATGATTGGATACTCATCGGGACCATTAGTGGATGAATTTAAGAACACATAAAGTTGGGTGACAGCTGCGATAACCAATCAGATCACAAGTTGTTGACAGGAGCCTATCTAAGTAGCCTGATGTTAATGAGACTGGGATTGGATACTCACTTGCCATTCAGAAGTGAGTATCTGTTCACAAGTTTCAATTTAGCAGGAAGCCGGAAGTGTTGCGCAGTAGCCATACCGAGATAGCAGAGAAGGAGAACAAAATGTTGATTTATATTTGCAAGGCCATTTTCAAGAAGGATATTTAAAGAGAAACTCCATCTTGTGAGACGTTGTCGACCAACTCCGAAAGCGAGCTCAGCTGTAATGGCGACAAAATAGGGAAATGCGCGCCATTTCCACTCAAATAAGCCGACGACGAGGGGTCCACTGGCTTTTACGGTGTTGAAAAGGTACTGTAAAGTGTGAGTTCAAACATTGAAATTCCGTATATTTTTTGCTATTTTAACTTTGACACATAAGATATGTTTTAATTGCTGATGCGTTTTAATACATTTTTAAATGCGCCAGAAAACAACCCGTTTTGTACACTGTTTATCTGATTCAATGCACAGTAGTGCCTTCATGTGTTCCTGTATAGTATTTCTCCACTAATGGTCATGTGGCGGTATTTTGAGAGGTAATTATTGAAATCAGACATCACTGAAGGCCGAGGTGGGAAACGCACGGCCCACCACAGTCTCCAGCACGCTCTGGCGAATTATTGTACTTTTATTTGGACTTTCCCTGATTACATGGCAACAGCTGTTTCTAAGGGAGGGGGGTTGTAAACAGCCACTGCCCTTGATTAAAACAGTTCAAAGAAGCAGTTCATGGAGGGGAGTCTGGTCCTGCTTCCTCTTCACTTTGTAGATCTCGGGTCAAGACAATATCTTTCCGTTGTTTACAATACATGAAAGAAACATAACACCTTCATGTTGATTCCCATTCTACACAGTGGAGTTTTACAAGCCTTTTTCTTGGTAGGTTCAAAGACAGCTTTTGTCTTCTCGGCGGGAACTCATTGAAACACATAGTTTTGCGATAACTTAGATACAATTATTCTGACATGCGCATTTACAAATAGTTTTGCAAAAATATTTGCATGAGGTTCCAAGGAAGCTCGCTCTAAAGCTTTTTGATCAAGAGAGGAAGGTAACGCACGGGAGAATGTCAGACAACAAAATGCAAAAAGGTGTTGGTTGGAACACATTCAGATCAGAGTAGATATTCTTAAAGGGGAACTATACTTTTTTATTTTTTTATTTTGCCTATCCTCCACACACTTACCCTTGTCTGTGGGTTGTAAGTAGTGAAACATTGTTAGTATTAGGCGCATTCATCTAGTCAGCTCAAAGTCCTCTAAAAACATCTTAAAAAAAACAAACAACGCTCTATTTACATGTCATGACCTGCATATTTACCAAGCCATAGCAACATTGTTATTGTAAGAGATAACACCGACAAACTACTTTTCTGGAGCGTCGCATCATCTAGCTCAGTGTTTTTCAACCACTGTGCCGTGCAAGGGAGTACGTTTGATTTTGAGATTGGTGGGGACACAAAAGTGCTCCAAGCCAGCACTCTGAAAGTTTACTTCTTTTTTTTTTAACATTAGCAATCATAATTTCACGTCATGCAGATGTTATAAGGTAAAGTAACTAAAATGAAAGCAAAGGAGACAACTTGGAAGAGTTCTCATCTTTACTCTTTAGTGTAGGGCTGTAGTGCAACTGTGCATCATACTGTCAATTAACATAGCCTACTGTCCATCAACAACATCAGAAATACATTCATGCAATACAACATTGTAAATAAACATAAATTAACTGTAATAATCTTTTCCCCAACTTGTGTTTAAATCACTCACAATTTTTCACTTCATCTACTTCTTTC